>NC_061120.1:23982642-24059004 GCF_002878395.1 Capsicum annuum | reverse complement strand
TGTCACACACAAAACCTGACAGATAACTCATATGTTCTTGCTATTGATACTGGAATCAAATTATTCCTTAATTGTAGACATGTCATTCGTTAAGAAATAGAAATAGACAGCACAAAAATTAAATAAGAAATAAAAAGTTAAGTGCATCAAACATAATTTTTTATAAAACAAAAAAAATACATAAATAACAGGAAAAAAAGCTTAATTATTATTAACATCATTATTATTTGTATGGTCAGCCGACCAATCTTCAAAGGGCAGCAGCAGCGCCCTCCGCAGCTTGCGGAAGATCCTCAGCATCCTTACTCTGACGGCGGCCAACTCCCAATGCAGGTCATGAACCTCCTTCTGCAGTTCCCTCATGGCGTCTCATAAAATAGTGACATCCCACACAGGATTAGCTATATCTGAAAAATGCATAAGTTGACAAAACACATACGTAAACACAAAAGTAAAGAAAGAATTCGAATGTAATGTAATGTAATACAATGTATACTTACACAAAAATCAAGGAAAAAACTTACCAGAGATAGGTAAAAGCTATTAAGTCCTTGAAGAGAAAGTAGTTGAAGCTGTAACAAGAGCGGGAAATAAATAGTGCGTAGTAGAACGAATGATTGAGTAAGGAGGGACCTATTTATAGAGGATTGAACTTGAATGAGTTAGGCAAAAAAATCGTAAATGTTCACCTCTATTTATTAATGACATTCCTGATTACTGTAAAAAGTTATGACTTCATAAAATTAATCAATATTATGATAAGTCATGACTTTTCAGCTTTATTATTATTAATAATTAGTTCTTTTCAGGAATCGTTTTTGTACACTATTTTGGACAACAGATAATATATCTGTTGCATCAGATAAATCATCTGTTACAACAGATATATCATGATTTGCAATAAATAGATAACCTGTTGCATCAGACAATATATCTGTTGTAACATATAATAGATATATTTTTTTAAAAAATATATTATCTTCATGACATCCAAATTTTCAGACTTTTAATTATATAAATTAATAAAGCAGATTTAAAGGCACAACTGTTCACCTCCATTTATTAATGACATTCTTGATTACTGTAAAAAGTTATGACTTAATTAAGTTAATCAATATTATGATAAGTCATGACTTTTTAGCTTTATTATTATTAATAATTAATTCTTTTCAGAAACCATTTTTTTTACACCAACTTGGACAACAGATAATATATCTGTTGCATCAGATAAATCATCTGTTATGACAGCTATATCATGATTTGCAACAAATAGATAACCTGTTGCATCAGATAATATATCTGTTGCAACATATAATATATATATTTTAAAAAAAATATATATTACCTTCATGAAATCCAAATTTTCTGACTTTTTAATTATATAAATTAATAAAGCAGATTTAAAGGCACAACTGTTCACCTTCATTTATTAATGATATTCTTGATTACTGTGAAAAATTATGACTTAATTAAGTTAATCAATATTATGATAAGTCATGACTTTTCAGCTTTACTATTATTAATAATTAGTTCTTTCCAGGAATCATTTTTTTACACCGACTTGGACAACAGATAATATATCTGTTGCATCAGATAAATCATCTGTTATGACAGCTATATCATGATTTGCAACAAATAGATAACCTGTTGCATCAGATAATATATCTATTCCAACATATAATATATATATATTTTTTAAAAAAATATATTATCTTCATGACATCCAAATTTTTTGACTTTTTAATTATATAAATTAATAAAGCAGATTTAAAGGCACAACTGTTCACCTCCATTTATTAATGACATTCTTTAACTATAAAAAGTTACGACTTAATTAAATTAATCAATATTATGATAGGTCATGACTTTTCAGCTTGAAATTTAGCTTTATAATTATTAAAATAATTAGTTATTTCCAGCAACCGTTTATTTTTTATACTGAGTTGTATAACATATTATATATCTGTTGCATCAGATAAATCATCTATTACAATAGATAAATCATCTGTTGCAATAAATAGTTCAACTGTTGCATCAGATAATATATCTGTTGCAACATATATATATATATATATATATATATATATATATATTTATATATATATATTTTAAAATAAAATTATCTACATGACATTCAAATTTTCTGACTTTTTAATTATATAAATTAATAAAGAAAATTTAAAAACAAGAATATTTCTGGTGAGTTTTTTACGGTCTAAATTGTGTTTATCATTTATTTCCTTATTCTTTTCTATGAAAAGAAATGACTTAATTAAATCAAGCTGGTGGTGACTTTGTCTTTCCGTTTCTTTAATAACCATTTTTATTAATTAAGTTATGGCAATAGATTGTATATCTGTTGTATCAGATAACCCATCTGTTCAACAGATATATCATCCGTTGCTATAAATTGACCATCTGTTTAAAGAGCTTTTTTAATTTCTTCTAACTGATTCATAAGTCACAACAGATGAGAAATTTGATACATCAGAAGCGTTTTTTGTTTTTGTTTATTTGTTGAATGTGTTTAGACAAAAGTCACAGTCACAATTAGTCATTAACTTTTTTCTTAAAAATCATATCATCATATATATATATATATCTTAATTAAATTAATCCAATGTTGTGATTTTTTTTTTAAATTAAACAATCTTTCTTTTACGATTATAATATCAATTAGTTCCTTATTATTTATTAACGAACTATTTTTAGGAGAATTTCTCATCATGATCGCATCCCTAACTCCAACCGTCGATATGTTTTGAATAGGGAATAAATAGAATGATAATTAAATATTGAATAAGAATTAAGAATTCAAAATTGACCAAACCAAACTAAACCAAACCATATACATGGATTTTTTTGAATCCCTTATAGGTAGATCGGATATAAAAAAGGGAAATATATACGCTAAAAGAAAGAAAAACATAACCTTATTATTATTATTATTATTATTATTATTATTATTGTTATTATTATTATTATTATTATTATTATTATTATTATTATTGTCAACCTGACAATTTTCATCCGACAGCAGCAAGGGCCTCCTCAACCTTACTCGGAAGTCGGCCAAATCCATCTGGAGTTCATCAAACTGTCTTTGAAATTCCTGTAAGGACTCGATATGAACCTTCTTGTACGAATCTGGATCTGACATATTAGTATTATAAGTATAGTAGAGTGAGTGAGAGTGAGTGAGGAGGCCGGAGGAACCTATTTATAAAATAATTGAGAATTGGGAGGGACTGAACTTAGTCAAACAAAAAGCTACGACTGTTCATATCCCTTAAAGAAAAAATTACACAAATACCATATTTAAGACACCATATTACACAATATCCCTTAATGTTTTAAAAAATTACATAAAATTCCGGATTCATATTTTCTAGTGCTACATATGCTATATGTATCACTGCTTAACATATGTATCACAATTCAAAATTCCGGGATAAAATGTAATTAACAAACTATCTGGGATTTAATGCAATATTCCTGAAACTATCTGGGATTTATGTGTTGTGTGTTTTACTTAAATAATACTGGTGACTTTATTAATAAGTAAATTAGAAAAAAAAAACGGATCTAAATACAACATTTTATCTTTTTGTTGTATTTCCGAAAGATAAAGATTGGTAATCTGTTGCAAAATATATTCCACCTGTCAGATAACTTACAACATATGGACAATCTGTAGCAACAGATGGATATATCAGTTTGCTTTTCCTTTAGCTGTGGCATCTGTTGCAACTTGCTAGTCATCTATTTATTCAATTTCATCGAGAGCAATCGATTTTTCTAAACACTTCTTGGCCAAATTCAATTTTTGCTCTTGGATTGCTTCTCTTTTTTTCTTTGCAGTCTTCAACTAAACTAAGATTTTACTATTGGATTGAGGGCAAAAATTGAATTTTGAGGCCAGCTTGAGGATGCAAAGAAAAAAAAGAGAAGCAATCCAAGAGCAAAAATTGAGTTTGGCCAAGAAGTGTTTAGAAAAATCTATTTCTCTTGATGAAATTAAATAAATAGATGATTAGCAAGTTGCAACAAACGCCATAGCTGATGGAAAAGCAAACTGATATATAAATCTGTTGCAACAGATTGTCCATATGTTGTAAGTTATTTGACATGTGGAATATATTTTGCAACAGATTACTAATCTGTTTCTTTCGAAAATACAACAAAAAGATAAAATGTTGTATTTAGATGTTTTTTAGTTTACATATTAATAAAGTCACCAGTTTTATTTAAGTAACACCACACACAACTCATAAATCCAAGATAGTTTATGTCAGATGTGGAGTCTGTTGCATTAGATATGAAGTCTGATGCAACAAATATGGAGTCTATTGGAATATATAGCAGCCTTGCTGGTAGTTTGATTTGTTCCATCAGTTGCTCCGTCTGTTGCAACATCAACAACAGCATAAACTACAAACAACAAATAAAACACATCAACAACAAAGAAAACAATAATATTTGTTCCAGCAACATCATCAACTACAAAGAAGCATACATCCTATGTTCCAACACCATCAACAACAAGGGATGGACCCACATGGAGTCCTCTGGGTGCGCGAGCACAGACTGAACTCGTATCGATCTTTATATATGTATGTGAAAATAAAGAACAAAAATGTATATAATCTAATCAGTGAGCACCCATAGTAAGAGTTGTTTGGTTAGCCTAGTTACTGTTTATGGGTGCTTAAAGCTATTTATTTCTTTTGGTCTTGAGTTCAATTCCCACTCAGCACATATTTTTTAAATTTTGGTAACCAACTCTTCTCTTCTTATTCACTTTAAACTTTTTATTTTTTTCTCCCTTACTCCTTGTGTTGATTGTTCGAACTCTACTGTTTTTAAGCTAAGAAGCACCCACCGTCTAAACCACACCACACCACAAGTTCCAACAATGCCAAACCCACCAATAACACCACACCTAAGTTCCATCAATGCCATCCCTACCAACAACATCAATAACAGCATCAACAACAAAGAACCAAACAAAATACATTAAAAAAATGATACTGCCAACAAGGCTTTTAAACTTCTCCCAACAGATGACTTTTTTCGCATCTTATAATAAAAATTATTGGTATGTTTATTCAACAATTAAAAGTTTCTTCAAATTTTTTAAATATATATGATATGGGAAAATGGTAATTAAATAAAAAAAAGATGTAAATAAAGTTGCAAGAAGAAGATGAGAATGAAAGAGCAATAGTGAATCATATCATACAATGTCAAAAGGAAGTCAAAACAGCAATTTCAGTTAAGGAATATAAGATATGAATATCGATCGGTTTAGATCCGAATGAAAATTTTTTAGAAAGAGGAGAGAAAAAAAGGCTGTGATAACCCTAAAGAGGATAAAAAGTAAAAAGATGAGAGATTTAGGGCTGAAGGAGAGGAGGGGAGAGATGAGATAATTCTAATTTCTAGATGTACTACCCTTAATATTAAATGACTAAACAAAGTGTATTTATTCAAATTTATATTTACAAAGCATAATTAATAAGGCTAATTTGGTATAAAATAAACCCCTAATTAATATTTTCTTAATGGGAGTGCCAAGTCAATATGAAAAGGAAGAAGTATTAGGGGTTTCAATATTCATTAATTAATATTCACTAATAATTTGAGGGGAACGAGGAAGAAAATAGGTGATATTGAAAAGATAGGACAAGACTACTCAATGAGATTTTTGAGTTATCCAAGAAACAACTTTTACCGCCTTTAGTACTACTACTACTTTATCTACTCGGACAATAGCTTACTTTAAAATTAAAAGAAAACAAAAAGATTTTCAAACAAATATGTCGTCTGTTGCAACAGATTTAGATATCTGTTTGACAAATACCAACAGCTCAGTCATCTGTGACAACAGATAGAAATGTCATTTGATAACTAAATCAGAAACGTCATCTATTACAACAGATATCAATATCTATTTGGAAATTTCCAATACCTCAGTCATCCATCATAACAGATGAGAATGTCTATTTGATAATTAAATAAGAAATGTCATCTATTGCAACAAATATTGTTATCTATTTGAAATTCTCCATCAGCTCAGTTGTTTGTTGCAACAGATTTCATTGCAATTGATTTAGGATGAACTAGGGACGAAAGAATGAGCTCCTCATTAACTTAATGTTAAGATTAATAATAGTACCTACATCGATCTAGGTGGAACGAGGGATGAGTGAATGATCTCATAGGGTCAATTATAAATCCAATTAAGTCATTGCATTTTCATGGTGTTAGTATTACGTCCATCCCAACCCGAGTTATTGATCGATCACTCTGAGTTGAAATGTGTTCTCATTAACTTAATGTTAATATTAATAATAGTACCTACATTGATCTAGGTGGAATTAGGGATGGATGAATGAGCACAAAGGGTCAACTTCAACTTTCATTGAGTTTTTGGCAATTGCATGATGAGACGGTACTGCATTTCTCTTGACAAGAGTCATCGATTGATCACTCTGAGATGAACCGATTCTTACTACCTCTTATGTTCAACTAATACCTTAATTGAATAATCTGGGACTAGGGGTGAGTTCTCATAGGGTCAACTACAACTTCAATTGAGTCTTTTGGCAAATGCATGATGAGACGGGACTGCGTTTCTCCCGACAAGAGTCATCGATTGATCACTCTGAGCCAAACCGATTCTTAATACCTCATATGTCTAACTAATACCTTAATTGAATAATCTAGGACTAGGGGTGAGTTCTCATAATGCCAACTACAATAGATGACAACGCTTATTTGATAATTTACAATAGATGGGTAATCTATTGTAACATATGACTCAATTCATTTGATAATTTACAATAGATGGGTAATCTGTTGCAACAGATGACTTAATCTGTTTGATAGTTTACAACAGATGTGTAATATGTTGCAATAAATTACATAATCTTTTTGATTCGATCTAACGGAAAAGACATCTATTGCAATAGGTTGAGCATTTGTTTATATATAATTCAATTGAGTTCATATATTATACTAATACCTTAATTGAATATGAGTTCTCATAGGGTCAACTACAACTTCAATTGAGTCTTTTGTCAATTGCATGATAAAACGTTACTGCCTTTCTCCCAACCAGAGTCGGCGATCGATCACTCTGAGCCGAACCGATTCTTACTACTTCATATGTTAGACTAATACCTTAATTGATTAATCTAGGACTAGGGTACTAATACCTTGATTGAATAATCTGGGACTAGGGGTGAGTTCTCATAGGGTAAACTATCGATTAATCTAGGACTAGGGATGAGTTCTCATAAGGTCAGCCACAACAGATGGCAGCACCTATTTGATAATTTACAACATATTAGTAATTTGTTGCGACATATGAGAATCTATTTGATAATTTACAACAGATGACTTAATCTGTTTGATAATTTACATCAGATTCGTAATCTGCTGTTACCTAATCTGATTGATAATTTACAACAGATGAGAAATCTGATGCAACATGTTGAACATTTGTTTTTTATAATTTCAATTGAGTTCATATGTTAGACTCCTAAATTGATTAATCTAGGACCAGGGGTGAGTTTTCACAGGGTCACCTCCTAGAGTACTTGGTCAACTACAACTTCAATAGTTTTTATATGATTTTCAAATCTACTTGTCATTCTTTTCCAAAATACAGATCAACCTATACAAATTGTTTCATCATTTCAAATCTTGAGGTATGACTCTTTCTCTCTCATTCTCACTCAATAATACAGTACAGACAATAACTACTCAACAAATTTTCTCAACCCTCCACAACAGATCACTTTTCTTCTCATTTCCGACCATATAGGTGTTATTTTCAACTTTATTCTTGCTTGTATCAGTCATTTTCTTTGTCTTCGTAGGCAACAAAGTTTGAGAAGAGCTCTATATTTGTTTTCTTTTTCTAAAAAATAAGGGCTTTTAAGTTAATGATAAAAAATAAAACTTTTAGTTGTATTATCTTCGAGAATGGGTTTACAATTTTGAGTTTTGATGGTAAAATCATAGAAAGAACTCGAGAAATCCCTAGTTTCCGTCGTAGTATTCCGTTGATTGTCATGGTATAGTTGGATGGTGTTGGTGGTGGTGTTTATGATCTTCGTGATGGCATCGGTGGTGGCATTGGTTGGTGGTGTTTGTGGTGGTGTCGATATTCGTGGTGTTTGTTTGTTTGTTGGCATTGGTTGGTGGTGTTTGTGGTGGTAGCTGTTGGTGAGTCGGTATTCATGGTGTTTGTAATGTATGTTTTAAAATCTATGCATACATCAACTATAATGTAATTTTTGTTTTTCTTTGTCTGTAGGTAAAACATGTCTCCCAAAAGAAAAGAAAGTGAAAGTGGATCAACGTCTGACCACTCAAAAAAAAGGCTACAGTACAGAGGGATTCGGAGGAGCTTCCTGAACAATCTCAGTCAGGGAAAAGTAAAGCTGAGGAGAGATGTGAAAACAACATTGAGGGAGGTGGACAAAGGTTCGTAGATGGTAATGAAGAAAATAAAAGTGAGAAAAGGGAGGAATTGGAGAGTCAGAAAGAGAAAGAGGACCACATTATACGGCTTTCCTTGGGCTTTCATGGTGAAATTAATCACTAATTTTACTCATCCATTAATTTATATTGAATATAGTTATTATGATATTTTCTTTCTTGCTTCCTATTTACACTTTTTAGGCTTGGGCATTTGAAGCCATTCCCCCCCTCCGAAAATAGTTAATGGATTACCCGGATGAGGTTTCTCATCCAAAGATGTTTAGGTGGTTGGCTGCAAAGAGCATCACCAATATTAAGGAGGCTGATCTCTTTAACCCTCCGTATGATGCAGTACGTCTTCTTCAAGTAAAATAATTCTACTCTAAGATAAGAAACATATTGAACAGATGTTATATCTGGTGCATGAGATGTTATATCTGAAGCACTAGATGGGACATCTGTTGCGACGGGGTATATCTTGCATCAGATTACCCATCTGTGGCTTTGGTTCTCTAAACCCGACTCCTAAAAGATTAACCATCTACTGCAAATTATGTAACAGATGTTTAATCTGATAACATATCATTTATCTGTTATGATGTACAGATCATCTGTTGCATAACAGATTACTCGTCTTGTGCAGATGTTACAACAGATGATTGATATTTTGCATCAGATTATCCATATGTTGCTCTATTTCTCTGAACCAGACTCAAATGGATTTTAAACATATACTACAAACTATGCAACATATGGGTCTTTTTTTGTTTTTAAATATAGCCCAGCGTTGAAAATTATTATATTATATGATTTAAATGCATCTGTCATTTTTTTTCTTTTTTATAGGTTGTGCATCCATGGATCGTGCCTACTGAGGAGGAGTCGGTGATGAATTCTTATATTACTCTTGGTCATGTTGATACTATTGCAGACCCAACGGTGGAGTTAATAAAGAAGGAATTGGCTGGAGCAACAACCATAAGAAGAGCAGTTGGGCAAGGTCAGCTTAATGTTGAGGCTCTTCATGACCAACCTTTTACTAAGGCAGATCTGGGTGCTTCTTCTGGTGGAGTTGTTGGTGTTGGTGGCAGGCATGCTGATGCTACTACCAAAGAATAAATATTTTTAAAAACACCCCTTTTCGCCCTTACACAGGTCCCTCTCACCCCTCTTCACCCTCGTGTTCTTGTTGCGAATGCGATAAGTGCAAGGACTGACAGGATAAGCTCTTTAAAAAAGTAGAGGCTATCTCTAAAGCTATCGAGGAATTCAAATCCAAGAGGTGTGTCATACCATCCAAGAAGGTGAGGGAGCCACACACTCCTACAACATTGGTTAGGAGAAAGAAAAGAGCAATTAGAGACATACTCTTCGCTCGGAAATAAAAAAAAATGCAATTCCTCCCTCTCCAAAAGCTGTTAAAGTTTAGGGGCCAGTCAAGAAAGTGGACATATATGCGGAACTTGGCGCCGAAGAGAAGAGGGATCTTGCGAAAGGCCAAGAATGCCAAGCCAGGCACACCAGATTATCCCAGGCCTTCCTTTACCCCACAAGACTTCCAGACTATGACTGATATGCGTATGCCGTATGAGGACAAAGTAAGTTTACTTTTACTAACCTTGCCCTTCTAATCCACCCCATGAAGAAGAAGCTACATAACAGATTTCACATCTGTTGCAACAGCCAGGTATACTGGTGCAACTGATTGTGGTTCTGTTGCAACTTATTATTCATCTGTTGCATAAGTTGTGTTGGATTATTGATTACGAGAACCCTATACAACAGATGGACCATCTGTTGTATCTTTACAATTGCTAACCTATTCAAAAATTGACTTCTTTAAAAATTAACTTCTTATCTCATAGCATGTTGACATAATTCTCTACCTTATGAGGAAAAGGCAATTAACGTAATGGGAAGCTTATGACGCTGCCGATAGGATAATAGACCTCGACTTCTGCAAGAAGTTCAAGGTTAGGTACGATCAACTCAATGGAGAGGCATCAGCCCTTGGTGTGGGACTTAATTTCCTAGTTCCTACGTTGGTCCTGGATGAAGAAGAAACGTTAAAATATGTTAGAGGGGACAGGCTAAATTCACACGACAAGAGCTGGACCAAGGTAACAAAGGATTCTTGTAGTCATTAGCGTAAACGACATGCATTATCGGGCTGTTGAGATACTACTCAAGAAGGGAAAGATCAATGTTTATGACTCAAACGTACCTCTCGTCGACGATTTTGATCTTTTTCTCCCCATGGAGCCACTGATGGTGCTGTTGCCCATCTTGTTGAGGGAGAGTAAACTGATGAATCATTTTCCAAAAGAAGTATTGATGAAGAAATCATAAGATTTTGAAGGTCGAAATAGGGGAATGATCCTTCCAAATGATGATGCGGCTAAAACGAGCGGCTCGCACGTATTTGTACACATCAAATGTTTGCTACACAGAAATGACCTGTGGTAAACCTACAAGAGGTTTGGGCTTATGGGGTACTAACTGGACGCTTGAAGCCTGTGTATATAGAAGAGCCTGTAAAATAGAAATTTTTAATATCAAGTCACCCTTCACTTTATTACATGTACATGTAGTGGAAATAGTTTTTTTCTAATGAAAGTTGAGTTTTTTATAATGCAATATATTCGATTATCAATCTGTTACAACAGTGGGAGGACCTGTTTGAATAATCTAATAATCTAAGTCTAATCTGTTGCAACAGTGGGAAGACCTGTTTGATAATTTCTATGAATAATCTAATAATCTAAGTCTAATTTGTTACAACAGTGGGAAGACCTTTTTGATAATTTCCACAGATGACCTAAATTTTACAACATATGCCTAGATCTTTTTGATATTTTCCAACAGTTACACTTGAATATCCATGTGCTCGTCGATAATAAACCAGTAGCAAATGCACACACCTCCATAAAAATTTCAGCAATTAGGCTTCAATATCCATGTGCCCAACAACACCAAAGCAGTAGCAATAACGACAATAATGTAGTATCTTCTTGCTCAATTTTGTTTCTCTTTAGAAGCCTTGACTTTGTTCAACAAACCCCAAATTACACGATTTGCTTGTGAAGGGTGCCGTTCTTCATATCAATCAAAGTAATCGCATCCACCCAATTTCTATAAAAAAAAAGAGAACACAATTACAAAATAATTACAAGTCAATAATTAATCAATTAATTAAATAAAAAAAATATTACATTTGAAATCTTACAAGTAAAAAACCTACGACCCAAATTTTTTGAGTCCAAGAAGTCTTTAACAGAGATTCATAACCACACTTAAAATATCTAAAATCTTTATCACAAAAAATAGTGGAAGATGCACTCGACATTGTCAAGGTCAGTTGGAAAAAATGAAAGTAATAATTTGAAGAATTTGGATAGATAAAAGAAGATGACGATGAAGAAGAAGATTTGGGAATTTAGGATTAAATTTTAGGAGGAAGATGAATATATAAGACAATGGGGGAAAAAAATAACCGTTGGGGGCTAAGTGACGGCAAGTCAGCGAAATGTGACAGGACTGGCACTAACACCTTTGATGCCTATTTTATTTTACGTCTTTAAAATGAACATGTCTACTTGATGCCTATTTTATTTTAAGTGTTTGAACTGAACACTGTCGACGGGTTGCGCCTTTTTTATTTCAATTCACTTTAACCTTTTTAAATGTAGTGGCAATTTTTTATGTCCAACAAAAGTTAAATTTTTATAATGCAACAGATTCTCCATCCGTTGTAACAATTATCCTACCTGTTCTGACATATAGTTTATCTGTTGCAATAGGTTGGTTATTTGTTGCATTATCTCGATGTTTTTATCTAAAGACCATCTGTTGCAACAGTGGAAAGACATGTTTGATAAATTCCAACAGATAACCTACCTGTTGCAACATATATATAAATCTGTTTGATTATTCCAATAGATGTGTCGTCTGTTGCAACAGATAAAGTCCATCTGTTGCAACATATGTCTAAATCTGTTCTTTTTTCCCAATAGATGTGTCATCTGTTGCATTATCTTAATGTTTTTATCTAAAGTCTATCTGTTGCAACAGTGGGAAGCCCTGTTTGATAAATTCTAATAGATCACCTACCTGTTGCAACATATATCTAAATCTGTTCGAATTTTCCAATAGATGTATCTTCTGTTGCAACAAATACATTATCTGTTACAATATTTGAATCTAGTATTCCTTTTCAATTAATAAGTTCAAATTTAAGAAATAAATAAAATTTATAGACAAAATAAAATAAATCTAAGCCTTCATAAATTAGCTGAAATAAGTCAACGAATAAATGAAATATAAAAAAATTATTATGGGTACAGATCTCAACAAATACATCAACAAAAATTTAAGTATACTGCCAAGGATTTGTTTGACAGGATCAAGCTATAAAGATCTACTAAGTATCGACAAGTTGTCCTTCATGCGGTGCTATGGAATTCGACTTTGCTCGTCGTGGATCTTCATTGTCACTTGCGTATGGTTTTTGCGCTTTCTATTCTCCGTATTTTCATAAAAAGTGTAGCATATTGTCAATACTGTTCAGCAGTAGCTTCTTCTACATCCACCTGGAAAGCCAAAATTGGTCAATGCTAATCACGGAGATACAACAAAACAGAAAAGGATAACTTATCTCTTCTAGCAAATCAAACAGGTCTTTCTCCCATTTTAAATTATCCCAAACATATTATATTTATGTTGTAACAATGAATCAACTGTTGGGACAAATTTCTATATGAGAAAAACCCTGTGTGATAATTTCCAACGAATGAACCATCCGTTGCAACATATGAATCATCTGTTGCAGCAGATAGGTCGTCCGTTAGTATAAATAAAAGTTGTATGAAGAGCTGTTTGATTTTCTAAAATAGATGAGACATATGTTACACCAGATAAAGTATCTGGTGCAACAGGTTAGTCAACTGTTGCAACAGATGTATATAGCTATTTGATAATTTTCAGCAGATGTGTCATCTGTTGAAACAGATATGTGTCTATTTGTTTTGTCAGTTGGAAGACATATAATATATTCACCTTCTTCAGTTCGTGCTGCTCTCCTTTGGACATTGTACATTGCTCAGTACAACACGCAGACAGAGGAGTTGTAATTTTGCTTGTTTAGATGCCTGATAATGCCCTGGAAATTACTCTCCTTCTCCTTTTCGCCCTAATCTTTAATAGAGAGGATGGAAATAAAATCTTCTTTGATGGAATGAGACCCCTCTTAGATGTCAATTCCTTTACATAAGTAGTTAATGCATTAATAGCATTAATCACTACATCATGTTTTGCCCTGCAGTCTTGACATTTGCATGCAGAACATTCGCTGGGAGAGGCAAAATCTATATAACCAGTATGATCATACTCATAATGGTTTGTTTTAAATACTGTAAGAGGAGCATCATTAGCACCAACAGCAGCACCACTACCACCACCAACAGCTCCATCAATAATAACAAGCCCACCCTCTAAAATTATTTTTCTTGTAATGGCTGTTGCTCCAAACAATTCCATTTTTATTTTATCGATAACCTTAGGGTCCGATAAAGTTTGCACAAATCATAAAGTAAGAAAAAATGACATCTTTAACTCTTGATTGGTCGGAACTAGTGATGGATGCCCATTCTAACATAAATCATTACATATATTAGTATGATGATTAGATCATTCAAAAAAAACATTAATTAAAAGAAAAAATTAATTATAATTATACTTACTTCATCCTTCGGGGGGTTGAAGAGATCAAAAAATTTTACATTTTTATGAGTTTTGCCCAACAACCATCTCAAGATTCTTGGACAGGAAACTCCTTCCTGGTAGTTCGCTTATTGTCTCAAATAAGGAATTGTTTCAAACGCCCAAGCCTATAAAATAACACCAATAAATCAAAACCATTATTGAGCGAAAAAAATGAATGATATCATAATAGAAGAAAGAAACATTTACCATGAAAGCCCATGGGAAGCCATATAAGTTGACTGTCTTTGGCGCTAACGGAGTCAATAAATATTTGACAGTCATTTTGAAGATTTCATACCCCCATGGATAGCTGTTAAACGCCTTAAGATCCTCGGAGAGCTTTATTAAACCGAGACTTATGTTGTTGTTAACGTCTCTCACCCAAAGAATATTATGTGCAAACGAAACCAACCACAATGACTGGTTGTGCTTCTTTGAAAATCCTTTACCTTTCAATGCTTCTATCAAATTTTTGTTTTTGAAGCTTGGACCAACAATGGACACTAGGTCATCACGATCACACGACTTGCTTTTGCCTTTTTTCGGTATGTGGGGTGCTTTTTTTGGATTAGAATAGGTATAACTTGAGAGGAAGGATAATATTTTAGTCCAGTAACTATGGCAAACTCCTTCTAACCAAAACAAACAGGCATGCCACAGTAATTTATCCATACCTCATCCATCTTATCTTTGTTTTCATACATAAACCTATGCTTAAGAAGTTCATATACCATTTTCATTTGGAACCGAACATTGTTGTCCTCCGGCAAATCAAGATATTTCCTAAAGCAGCTGTCCCTGAAATAAGCATCCAATTTTGGTTCTCGAAGTATTTTTCTGAAGGCGTCGAAAGATTTTTCCATGACAGACTTAACCACAAAATCATCCGTTAAATCTGTGGCACTATCGCACTATATTCACACAGGATAACGATCAATGCTGAAGGATTTGACTAGCTCTTTGGTGGAAGGGCTATTAGCATCTGCATCATCTCTTTTGAAACATTCCTCCTCCCCGTGTTCATCATATTCTGCTCCTGATTGAGATAACGCTTGTAAAGCAAGCTCATAGAGTGGTGGATGTAGCCTAGCTTCTTCACTTGTTCCTTTACTTGGAATTGATTTGGTTTCTGTTCTTTTGAGAACCGTATTATCTAAAATTAACAAAAATATAAAATAATATATTATTGTTCATTAATGCATCGTTAACAAAGGATAACAACAAATCAAACAAGAAAAACAGTAAAATAACAGTTGCAATAGATCACCGATCTATTGCACCAGGTAGTATATCTATTGCAGCATATAAGCAAATTGTTGCAGTGGATGAGTAATTTGTTGCAGTAATACAAAATATACCACTCATCTTTTAATACAGATGAATGGTCTGTTCAACAAATGACACAACTGTTATGACATCATCTATTGCAACATATGAGGATCTATTGGAACAGTTAAATAATTCGTAGCAACAGCTGAGTAATCTGTTGCGATAATACAAAACATATCACTCATCTGTTAAGAAAGATGAATGTTCTATGCAATAGGTCACACATTTGTTACAACACATGATTGATCTGTTAGAACAGTTATCAATGGTCAATATTATTTAGATTTTTTCCAATATAGGGTCATTTATCACGGCAGATGAATGATCAGTTGGAAAAATCAAGTCTTGGACTTTTCCTGTAGGAAGAGTTGGTATGATTTTATCCAACAGGAGGTTCATCTGTTGCATCAAATCATTAATATGATGGTTCTTTCATTACACCAGATGATTAATTAGTTGCATTAGATTTTTTATCCGAAGCTTAATCTGTAGCAACATATGGTAAAGTTGTTGCATCAGATTATTAATTTGTTGCATTAGAATTGTAATCTAATGGTTCCTCTGGTGCATCAGATGGTTGATCTCTTGCATCATATGATGAATTTGTTGCATTAGATGGTTAATATATTACACCAGATGGGTAATTTGTCGGAGGAAAAAGTAGCACGATTTTGTTAAACAAAAAACAGCAATTTCACCATTTTTACCAAGAACAAGAACAGAACAAATCAAACCAAATTGTTTTATAAACACAAATAATATAAATCAAACTTCAAAAAAAATACAACAAACAACAATGAAAAATTCAAAGCTATTGTGGCCGAAGAGCAAGGCTGTCACGTTGATTAAAGTTGAAAAGGAACTAGAATCCCAATGATTTGTAGTCGGATGTTGAATTCGCCGAGGATTGAAATAAGAAATTTGTAGAACAGTTGGTTGGGAGAGAGTTGAGAGAAGCTGTCGAGAGAGGGATGAGAGATAGGTTGATTGAATTGAAGAGGGAAACTCGAAGCCCAACTATTTATCGTCGGGGGTTGAAGGGTGAAATTTTACAGAACTGTTGGTTGGGAGAGAGTTGAGAGAAGCTGTTGAGAAGAGGAGAGAGTGGTTGATTTGGATTGAAGAGGGTCTGGGTTAGGTTGATTTATATTTTTGAAAAGATTAGAAAGTTTTGAAAATATTAGTCAAGTCCACAATTAACTTGATCAAGTTTCCTAATAATTTTTGACCCTATTGTTGGTCAATGTTACTAATCCTTCATTCAAGATTTAAAAGACACCTATTCTTCGATTTTCTCAAGTAAGATTCATATATTACGCTAAGCACATGGCTCACATTATATATTAACGTATTTAAACGATTGTTGACTCACTAAAATATAAGGCATTTCATGGTATTAACATATTTTTGATTTTCAAAAGGGGAAAGGATAAAAAATAACCCTCAACTAATGAAAATGGATTAAAAATATCCTCCGTTTGATTTTAGGCTCAATAATACCTTTACCGTTAATGCAATGACTCAAAAATACCCTTGTTGTTCATATAATGGCTCCATTTTACCCCTCAAAACTAAAAGATGACATGTCACCTTAAAATCACATTAAATAAAATTCTTTTTGCTGACTTGAAAAATTAAAATTGACATAAAACAAGTTCTCTTTGCTGACTTGGTAGTTCAAGTTGAGAAAAAAGAAACTAAGTGCAAATTTCAATAAAAAAGTCCTCCACCATTAAAGTATCACGGCAAAAGAAATTGCCAAAAGCATAGATGCAAAATGCACTAGTCTGACTTGAGCAATCTGCAACATCGACCTACCACCGCCGTCGACCTTGAAGATGATGGAGATACCATCGTATTCCCACAAAGAATTGATGCCGATAGTGATAGAAAAAGATTTATAATATTGTTGGGTGGAAAATTACTCCACAAGTCAAAACCCCCTCACATTTTTATTCATTTTCAGAGGACGTGTGAAGACATTGAAACATTATTTAAGCTTATGGTGAAAGAACTCAAATTTATGAAGGTATCAATTGAAACAATGGATTTTGCAATTGGATTTCTTGACTTAATTCGTTGTAAAAATATTGTAGCCGAGAGCATGTTGAGTTCAAATCCTGCAAAAAGATTTTTTTTAGAGATATTGTAGAGCTTTTAACAGTGTAATAATTTCTTAAGAGAGAAGAGGAAGTGGTGGAAGAGGGTCAAAGGGAAACAAATACGAGATTGACTTTATTTCAATTTGAATTTTCCAAGTCAGCAAAATGAATTTTATTTTATGTGATTTTTAAGATCACATGGCATCTGTTAGTTTTGAGGGGTAAAACCGAGCCATTACATGAACAATAAGGGCATTTTTGAGTCATTACATTAACGGTAAGAATATATTTGAGCCTAAAATCAAGTGAAGGGCGTCCGCAATAAATTTTTATCGACGCTGAAAATTAACTGCAAGCAAAAATAAAATAAACAAAAAGAATAATTTTATTTAAGGAATTTTGCGGGTATAATTTCGTTATTCTCTCAATTCTTCTCTCCTAAGTTTTTTCGTGATTCGAGGACCTTTTGAGTGTGATTCTCGAATGTAGGATGATTTGAGACTCCTAGAAATGTGTTTGGATCTCCAGAAATTGTCTGACAGTACTTCGTCTTGTCGAGTTGATCTCCGGACAGAACTCCGTTAGTCAATTCGTTGAAGAGTTGTGTAGTCAATGTAGTAACTTCCTCCAATGCTTGCAGAATGTCCTCTTTTTCTTTTCTTCCCCTCTTTAGAATGCTGTGTTACCCCCTATTTATAGGTATGGGGGTAGGCCTTAGTTGCTTGTGATTGGCCGAAACATGTCACTTTGACACTTGACACCTTTTGACTGGTTGTTGAATTTGAATGAGATTTTCACATCATTTGTACATATGGTGACGTCTCATTGGTTTTGAATTTGATTGAGATGTCACGTCACTTGATGAGTTTGGGCTTCAAAGTGAGATGGACTTTGATGAAGAATAAAATAGACTTATTATTTTATTTTAGCCCAAAATAAGTTTAAACCCAATAACATATGATTCAAATTCAAATTTTATATGAATTTGATCCAATAAATTTTATGTATCTACAAAGGGTATTTTTTTTTTTTTTTTTTTTATCTATTTTCAATAGTTAAGGGATATTTTTGACCCTTATACTTTTTCAAAATTTGAACTCTAAATGTCTAGCACCAAACTCTCTATATTTTACTTCTTGTGAAGAGATTTATATGTAGATGCATATAAACGATGTTATAGTGGTTGGAATTTGGAACGGAGCAAAACAAAAATGAGAAATGAATAAATCCTTTTGCGGGTGTGAAACAATGGTTGGATCCCTTCGCCGTGTCGTGTTCAAGCCTCTGTGAGTGAAAAAAATCTTGTTGGGGAGCGTCAACCCCTCCACCCGTATACACACATTCAAAAATGGGGTTTATAATGCGCAATTCAAATTTGGTGGAGCCACAATACGGATATTGAATACCGGGTGAGTTATCAAATTGAAAAAAAAGGACCAACGCTTTAATTAAATCAAAAGAAAAGAAAACAACGAATTTTGGTTTGATTTCAATCTTTCCCTATTAAATTAGATGTTTAAAATGGACTAGTTTGATTAATGAGGGGATAAATTTTGTCCTATGGATAGAATCTCGTTTCAATTGGAGATGGTGGGAATCACATAATAATACGAAGACATTAAGATGACAGTTTGGCCGAGTGGTCTAAGGCGCCAGATTTAGGCTCTGGTTCGAAAGGGCATGGATTCTATTTTAGATGATTAAAACTTATTGTATTGTTGGGAACAATGGTATAATAATAATAATAATAATAATAATAATAATAATAATAATAATAATAATATTAATTAACTGTATATTGTATGATAATAATGCTAAAATAATAATATTATAATCGATATAATAATTATGAAGTAATATAATTTCTTATTGACAAATTAATGATTCTGAATATTAAATAAATATTAGTGCAATATTATCTTAAGTGATATATTAATTATACTTGAGTCGTGTTAGGCACTGTCCTAAGAAACTATTTCAGCAGTTTGAAATATTTTCCTAGGATTAAACAAGCAATTTCCTGATTAATTAGAGGATATTAAGATTAAATTAGTCTTCTCTAATTAATTAGATGATACAGAAATCAACAAAATTATTAATACAAATACCAACAAGTTAAACTAAAAATAATATAAATAATAGAATTCTTTAATAAATTATACTATAATAATATATAAAAGGCTGAAGGAAAAAATATTAAGTGGGTAAGATATTAAAACAAAGAAATAAAAGGAAGTTGGTTACTGCAAAAGAGATAGGTTTTATATTTTTTCTTTGTTACAATTGCTAAAGGAAAGAATGCCTATTTATAGGTTATATGGAGCAAGATACTAGCACATGAAGGTGCCACTTGGAACGAAAGGCCACCATAATTTTTCCTTTTCCTCCAAGTAAGAAAATAGCTTCCAAGACACTATATTTTGACTTTTTAAGCTCACAAATCAATTCATTTGGAATAAAATAATTTACTTACAATCCCCATATTATTTTAAAAAAATTAATAGGAAAAAGAATCTTAACTTATTGGATTTGCATGGTCAAAATGCAATAGGTTTGGTATTGTAATACCCCGTACTTTTTTCTAGTACACTTCAGTACATAGTGCATGCATAAAAGGCTTAAAACCTGAAAATTTCACTAAGTGTTGGGGACTTAGTCTTATTGAAAATCAACCAACGGAAAAATCCGTAGCCCAGGTGACTCACAGCCTCCCTCTCGCCCAAATAAATGAAATGGGATGAATCAAATTTTTGGCCTCTTAACTTCAAGAATTTTTAAGCCGACCAGTCTTATTTTTGGCCTCTTAACTTCAAGAATTTTTAAACCGACCTTTTCAACCCTGAGATGTAAGTTTTTGAGTTAATTCATGTTTAGGGGTGTAAGAAAAATGTCTTGGGGAAGTCTCAAATTTTTCAGACGAGTATTGAGTCGTGTTTGGATTTCGATTCCAGCAGCTTAATGCGATTGTGGCGCATCGCGGTGGTATAACGATGAGGCCTATACCGCATCGTGGTAATCTTTCAATCGGCGTTCCAGTTACAAATTTAATCCCTGAGGGGCAATCATATCTTTTCTCCATCGACCCAATTCATAAAAACACGAGATTAAACTTTAGTTAGGACATTATTTCCCCTAATTCTCCAAATAACTCTCAAATATAAATCCCCTCCTTCCCCAAGTTCATCAAATTCATCCTCTTCCTTCCAAGAAAACCAAGAAATTTCATCTCCCAATCCAAGAACTTCAAGAAAGCTTTCAAGATTGTGTTTTTTCATCAAGCTTAAGGGTTTAAGGTAAGTGTGATGTTCATCCATGAAACCTTTTCACCTATGGAGTCCAAGAATCTATTTTTATGTTTTAAATTATAAAGTTTTCATGTTTATGATGAATTATCTCCATGGAACTCTTTTGAATTTTGATTATAAACTAGGTTTACACGTGTTTTTGGACGAGTGAGTCTTTACACGTTTGAAAGATGGAATTTTCATGTTAAAATTCCTAATTCATGGTATTAGTATTGTAATTATATTATTATCACATGCTTTACCCATTCGCATGGTTAACTTCGTGACTCCTATGTGTTTGATGAAATGTCTAAATGTTGGGTTTTGAGAAATGGTCCTCTATTATGGGTTTTAAAGCTTTCATATGTCATCATTGTTATTTTTATTTAGTGTTGGTGGGATATGAACACCCGATACCTAGTTGTTTTACATAATTTCAGTATTTTTCAGAATCTGTGTACACTATTATTTTCAAAATACCATGACCTGAGCTTACCAGTTTCAATGCATACATCAGTTAGTATTTTAGTGTCATTCAATTGGGAATAACCCATAGCACCGAGCGAACCCAGGGATAGTGTCCTCCCCTTTTAGTTAGGCATGAGGCACTAGTAGCAGTTCCTAAGTTTCAGACCTAAGGTGCCATCATAGATTTTAAGAGGTCTCAGCATGACATCCTTGTCCTTTGGGACATCAGCTCAGCCTTGTGGAGTCCATATCGTCAGTCAGTTGCTTGTACTCTTGGCAAGGTACCAACACCCTTCCAATTGGGGTTGCATGTTGGATCAGCCTGTCGGTTATAGCTAGCTCCTATGGTCCTAGTTTGCATTCAGTACAAAATTCAATTTAGGTTTGCTTGACCGTAGTATACAGTCTATCAATTCTTCAGTTATCAGATTTCAATTTACAGACTATTTTAGAATTGTGTTATATGCTTGGTCATACTTTTTCAGATATTCAGTAATCTCATGCTATTCAGTGAGACTTTACTTCATGCATATAAACTCATGCATTTCAGCCTTACCTCATCTCATATACCAGCACATTCAAAGTACTGATTGCATATTTTTCTTTGCGCTATGATGTTTAATATCATAGGTTCGAATGCTCAGTTTTTCGACCGCGCTTAGACAGTCTAGCTAGTCAGCAGTAGTAACAGTGGTGAGTTCTCATGTTTCGAGGACCTATAATGTTATTTCAATCTTTCTGTATTTCATTTTAGTTAAATAGTTTGGAGTTAGTTGGGGTCTGTCCCATCAACTCTCTTTTTAGTCAGTTTAGAGGCTTTTAGACATTCCAGATATCAAATAGTTTGTCAGTTCTATCAGTCAAATTTTTAGTATTTTCACATATGTTTCAGACTTGTGAATTTAGTTGTATTATTTTAGTATTTAAAACCTTATGGCGTTAGTAGTTTATTTTCGCACATGTATACTCTGTTATTTTATTCAGTGCTCACAGTAGGTACTAGCTCATGGGTTAGCTTGTGTCTACTTGAGGCCGTAAACACTATCGCCGGGACTAGAGGGTAGCCTCGGATTGTGACAGGTGTTTTCTAGACTATGAACCAAACATAGACAAATAAAATTTAACTTACAGAATTATCGCTGAAATATAATATTTCTATGAATCGAATAACTCTTGTTGTAAGCCAGACACTTTATCAATCACATTTTGACCGTAATTTTATTGTTCAACATAATTTTGTGCCAATAGGCCATGCGTGTGCCTGGTATTCATGAGAGCTTTAGATACTAAGTCCAAAAGTCTCATAGGAACGACCTCATTCCACTTCTCATATAGGTAAATTTCATCAAGTGTATACTGCTTTAAATATACCATCCATAAGGACAATGAATTCATTAAGAGTTAATAACTCATCTCTTCATTTTAGTAGCAGTTCAAGCACTCTCAATAAGTGAGCAGTGTCAATATCGACTTGTTATTACTCAAATAAATCTACTTTATCGGATCTCTAATCACATAGGTTGGGTTACCATCTTTAGTGACAATCATATTGGCCTTAAGCCCATCTCTTTTAAGGTTTGAATAGTTAATTTTTTCCCACAGGTTTAGTCAGTGAATTGATCGAATTCAATTCTGACTTCACATAATTAATGGAAATTATTTCATCTTTCAGCAATTGCTTAGTAACATCATGCCTTAATTTCATATGTCTACTCTTATAATTGTAAGATTTATTCTTCACAATAACAATTGCGGCTTGACAATCATAGTGTATATACACAGGAGGCATCAGATCATCCTTTTTAAAGGGATATTAGACAACAGATCATCCTTTTTAAAAGGGATATTCACTAAAAAATTTCTTAGTCATTCAGCCTCAGTACCAGCTAACTCCAGAGCCACAAACTCTGATTCTATAGTTGATCTAGCAATGATCGTTTGCTTAGCTGATCTCAATGATACTGCACCACCAACAAGGGTGAACACATAACCACTAGTGAATTTTGTCTCATCTGAATTAGAGATCCAATTTGTATCACAATACCCTTCTAAAGTTGAAGGAAATCCACTATAAGAGATACCATAATTCACAATTCCTCTCAAGTATTTCATCAGTTGCATTAATGCAGACCAATGCTCATTATTGGAATTATGAGTATATTTACTCAGTATACACACATCTTAGGCTATATCAGGCCTAATAAAATTCATTAAATGCATCAGACTCCCAATAATATATGCATATTTAGACTGAGCAACTGGGTCACTATATTTTTTTTAAGGAGTGGCTACAGGAGTTACCTCCCAACTTTCAAACTTCTTAAGAAGTCTTTCCACATAATGTTCTTGTGACAAAATTATATTATCTTCACTCCTTATAACTTTAATTCCTAATATCATATTCACTTCACTCAGATCTTTCATATCAAAGTTAGTAGAGAAAAATAATCTGTACGCTCTATAATATTTAAACATGTATCAAATATATGCATGTCATCAACATATAAGCAAATTATCACATAATCATCATCTACTACTTTTCTATAAATACATTTATCCACCTCAATAGAAGAAAAGCCGTCTTTTATTAAGACGATCAAATTTCTCATGCCACTGTTTAGGAGCTTGTTTTAGGACATAAAGAGATTTAATTAATTTACAAACTTTATTTTCTTGTCCTTAAATTACACATCCTTCAAGTTGAACCATATAAATTTCTTCTTCTAAATTTCCATTTAAGAAAGATATTTTTACATCCATTTGATGGACAAAAAGCTTATGAATTGATGCCAAAACAATTAATGTTCGACTAAAAATTTTTTTTGTTACTGGTGCAAATGTATAAAAATAATTAATATTTTGCTTTTGAGAAAATCATTTAGCTAGTAATTGAGCTTTATATTTATCTATATATCCATTCGGATTAAGTTTCTTTTTGAAAATTCATTTACAATCAATCAATTTTGCATAGGAGGTAAATCAGTTAAAATCTATGTATTATTTTTCATAATTGAATTAAGTTCAATCTTTATTACCTCTTTGCAGGATTTAGCATCAAAACAAGATACAACTTCAAAATAATTTGATGATTCATTATCAACAAGAAAAGTTTGAAAATCATTGTCATAAGAAAAATATTCTTTTCTAGGCCTTTTACTCCTTCTCAATTCCTCAATATTGGAGGTTGAATCATTTTCTCTTTCAACGGGTGCATGAGAGATTTTATCGCATAGTGAAAAAAATATGTAAAAAGAATTCAACATTCTTTATCTCAATTATAGTATTACTATCAAGTACAACACTTTTCAATACAAGAAATATATATGCAATACTATGTTCAACATATCTAATAAGCCTGCAATCAACAGTTTTAGAACCTATTTTCCCCTTTTTAGGTTCAGGAAGAAGAAATATAGCAAGGCAACCCCACACTTTTAAATATTTCAAATTATGTTTATAACCTTTCCACAATTCATAAAGAGTTTTGCCAGTTCTTTTATGAAGAATTCTATTCTGTAAATGATATGCATCTAAAATAATTTCACCCCACAAATTATCAGATGCATTAAAGCTAATTAACATAGAGTTCATCATTTCTTTCAATGTCCTATTTTTTCTTTCAGCTACACCATTAGACTCAGGAGAATAAGACGGAGTTACTTCATGAATAATACCTTCTTTTTCACAAAATACATTTAAAGATACATATTCTCCACCTCTATTAGATTTAATTCTCTTAATTTTTCTACTAAGTTGATTTTCAACTTCAAATTTATAAGACACAAAAGCATCAAATACATCATCTTTATTTCTAAGCAAATAAAACTTTGTAAATCTAGAGAAATCATCAATAAAAGTCACACAATATCTTTTGCCACCTCTAGTCATAGTTTGTTTTAAATCACCCAAATCAGTGTGAATCAAAAATTACAATTTAGTTTCTCTATTAACTGAAAAACATGACTTTTCAGTAATTTTAGCTTTAGCATATATTCTACATTTAACGAAATTACTTGAATCTAAACCAAATATTAAACCAAGTGATTGCACATTCTTTATATATTAAATATTAACATATCCTATTCTAGCATGCCATAAAGAAATAGAATCAATCTATAAGCAGAAGCTGATGCATTATCATTGATAATATTAAGTACATAAAGTTCATGGTTACAATAGTCCTTTCCCATAAATATATTATTTTTTGTCAAAATAATCTTATTAGATTCGGTAGATACTTTCATTCCAGCTTTATCCAGTAAAGCCACAGAAATCAAATTTGCTCGCATTGTAGGAACATGTAGCACATCCATAAGGACTAAATTTTTTTTTGAAGTTTGTTTTAGGAGCACTTTACCCTTGCCCAAGACTTTAGCAGTTCTTGAGTCTCCAAGGTAGACCACTTCACTGTGATCTCCCATTAATGTATAGGAGGCAAATGCTTCTCGATTCGCACAAATGTGTGGAGTAGCCCCAGAGTCTACCGCTCATTCTTTTATGTATGCCACCATATTCACTTGAGAAATAACAACTGCAATTATTACATCTCCTTCAACTAAATTAGCTTTAGGAGAATTTCTCATTTCTTTGTTATTTCTCATTCTATGCCTACATTGAGCAGCATAATGACTTGATTTTCCACAGGTAAACCAAGTGTCTTTTCTTTTCTTAAGATTGAGATTATTAGGCTTGTAACCTTGAGACTTATTACTATACCTTCTGTGTTGACCTTTTACTAAATTTTCTTTGAGCTCAGTCTGCTTAGCTTTGAATGACTCCTTTTTATTGGTATCTTCAATTAGAATATGAGTTATTATTTTCTCAATAGTAAAATTTATCTGCTTATGTTTCAAGTTATTTTTATAGTCATTCCATGATTCAGACAATTTTTCAATCAACACCCCAGTAGTAAATTTTTCTGGTAAAGCGATGTCGTCATCCTTCAAATCTTCTAACAATCTTTGATATTCAATTATTTGAATTTTTATTTCTTTCACATCACTCATTTGTCAATTGCAAAATTTTTCAACTACAAATTTTTGTTTGGTTGTATCTTCAACCATGAACTTCTTGATTAAAGCGTCCAAAATGACTTTTGCTTCTTTGCAACTACAATACACATCAAATAGTTCATTAGAAATTATTTGTAAAGTAGTATGGTGACATACCTTATCGTGTATTGCCATGACTCCAAAATTTGGCAATTAATGACTGCATCAGGTTGTGTTTGTGACATAGAGTATCATTAGAAGTGATAAAATTAGTCTAAGAAAATACATTTAAAAAAAACAAAAGTAGAAAGGTGTGTAGAAAATAACCAAGGAAAAAAGTAATGACAATAGAAATAGTAAAGGTAGCCCGAGTAAGAAGAAATAACAAGATAACAACAGCATATCTAGATTAATATAATAACTGAAATAAAGGAAAGGATATATGATTCTAAAATCAAAGATTAAAATAATAGAAAAGTAATAACAAAAATATTGATAAGAGAACTAGACAGTAAATATCCTACTTTGATATTGTCGAAGGCTCGAACTTGCAACCTTTTGAGCGGAAAAAAAGCTAAATAACTAGTGACTGAAACTAGGGTTTCTTATTGGGTAGATCGATTAGATAATTATGCTTAACAGTTCTGTTTATTGGCTATGATTTCTTAACTATACTAATCTATTATCCAATCAATAAGATAACAGTTGGTTTGGTATTGAATTAGCAATTAACAAAAAGTTATTGGGCGATGTAACGGGTAAATCTAATAAATAATAAAATATTGAGTGATTATTGGTAGGTCCACATTGCTTCAGTGACTAAGTTATATTTGTACACGATGATTCTCATCGCCCAAATTAGAGTCTGTGATGACACTTGTCGCACCGTTCGATACAAGTAAGCCTATCATAACCCAAACTCAAAAATCAACCAAAATCGAAGAAAAAGAAATAAGAATAGAAATAATCGCAAAAGATATAAAAGAAGTAAAATCTCAATGATATATCATAGTCTGGTTTTAACTAGTATAAGCCTCAATACCAAATATCATCAAATAGTGTAAAGCATCTTCAATGCGAATAAAACATAAGATAAGATAAGAAGAGATTTGAGTAAGCTCTGAGACCCATAGACGCTACCTCAATCTCCATAAATCCAAAATTAAGACAATGCAATCTATGCTTCGCTACTCAAATTAATGCCAGCGCAAGGTGCGAAAAAAAGAAAAGAATAAGCAAGGTTGAGTACGAAACACGTGTATTCAGTAAGCATCTTCGATAGCCAATTCTAATCCAAAGTGATGGAGAGAACCACCACACTAATCACCCAATTTACCCCAAATAACCCTGCACTTATAAAAAGTCCCAACCTATTCTAGCAGATAACACACTTATTAAGAGAATCAAATTAGTCCAATTAAGGCAGGCACGTACAGGTTCAAGATCAACACCGATAGACATAGGTCACATTAAAAGAGAATCTCACCAACATGGTATATAATATCTACTCACCATCTCAAACTAACAATTTGAATAATCTAGAAAATGTGCAAATCGTGCAACCGTTAGATGTGACATAACAATCTCAATGGATCAAGCCATAAATAATACACCACGTGCAATAACATCTTAACTACCAAATCACCAAAGTGGAAGTATAACATAATAGAATATAATGAAATAAGATGCAAAATATACAATATCACAAATAAAATTTTATCATGATAATACAATACGAAAGAAAATAATTAGACATAATATTAGTAATATAAAGGAATGCAATGCATTATGATGGAATGACAGGTATTCAATGATCATATGTTTTACATCATATACACCTTCTAGGATTAAGCTCCAAGATAGAATCAATGGGAGGGGGGGTCGCAACCCATATACAAATCACAATTTCATCAATCAACCTTGATGACACATCCCTTAGTCAAGGTGTTTTATCAAGTATCTCATTTTCTTTCGAAAATAGTATTTCTTAGTTGTACCAGATTTCATGAATAAGAGTGAATGCATGAGGATGCATGCTTATAACTAGTTCAATATCATATTATGAATCAACTCAATAATGGCATAATTGAGCTCAAGTCACTTCAAATCTTAGTAGATCATGATTCAAGTCATATAATGGTGAAACAATACAGAGTCATATAAGACATCAATAATATCAATCTGAGTTCCCACACGGGCATCACAATAATAATAAAAGATAATTAACATTTAAGCAAGACCAATATAATCCCCCGTATGGGCATCTCAGCGATAATAATCTCTCAAGTCGGTAATATAGTCAACATAAGTCCCCACTCGGACATTACAATAATAAGAACAATCCAAATGTCGTAATATAAAGAATTAAACCAAATCATAACTTGATTTACACAATAAATTTCCACCTTTTTAATTATGACACCCTTAAACTAAATACTAAAAGGAGAATTATACTAGTTAATAACATAACCTAAAATTTACCTTCATTCACTTACCTAATAATCAAGTCAAGATTCCTCTCTTAACCACTTATCTATACTACCATTTCTTTACATCCTAAGTGACTACTAAACCCCAATAATTACATCAAATACTACAAATATATTTATACCCTAAGCGTTTACTAAATCCCAATCACTTTCATCAAATAACATACTAATATAATTATTTCATAAATGATTACTAAACCCCAGTCATTCCATCAAAATTCACTAAACATGGTTGAAGCTCTTAAATGGAACCCTTCATTAATTTGCTCATGATCAATAAGTTACCTATATAAAATTTACCATACGCATATTCACACGTAGAGAGAACAAACAATATGTTTGTTTTTATTACTTCATCCCAATAATAGACTACGATTACTGAGGAGATGCTCACCATCTCATCTAAGCGGGACTCTCAAATCCTTAGTGATTCACTAATATAAGTAATAAGCACATAAATATAAAGATCCCAGAAAAGAATCAAGGTACATCTCAACTTATCTTAAAAATATCTGCAAAGTAAAAACACAATCTGAAGAACCAATCAGAGCTCTCAAATCACCGTCAAACGGGTCCAATCTAATCAAATATGACATCTACACATAACTACAAGACCAAAGATGCCCACATTGATATACTTTAATTTCATATCAAAATTACTTTGAAAACCGATCCCATGAATAAAAGTGTAGAACAATATTTTGTAAAGAATAATGCTTTTCATATTATAAGGGTTCTAAATCTGAAAACCCAATAAAAATTGAGTTGAAAATCAAGGAAAAACATTATTTTCTCTTTACCAGGTAAAATTCAAAATTTCACTACCAAACACAGTTTAGAATGAAAATTTTTTATGACTTTTTATCAATATAGATTACCCGTGATACAAGGATCTTAAATCCAAAAAATCAATAAAAACTCATATCAAATTAAACTTCAAATCAAGAACTTTTGATCTCATAACTTTGAATTTTAAATCTTAATATTATGGATCAAAATCACACAAAAAACAAGATGAATAATCTTGAAAAATAAACTAAATGAAGGTAGAATTACATATCCAATGATTAAACAGAAAAACTCATTGAGAATTAAATGGAACTTCCTAGCTCCCCAAAGTCAATTTTTAGTGAATGAACAAAGTCAGAAATTTGTAAAATGTTCATATGTGATTCTTATCTCAAAAGACCCTTTGTCAAAAGTTTATCTTCTAATCGATAAAGGTGTGCACGAGCACCCTTTTGCACTAGCACCTTTTTTCACTAAAAAGATCATAAATTCCTCATATGATATTAAAATATTATGATTCTTTTTCCTATAATTCCTAAATAATTATATGAACATACTCATTCAATCAAAACTCAATTTCATGCAGTTTTTCCAGTCAGATATAATTTTCTCTTTAAAAAATTATTTCATATTTCACAATAAAAATCAATCTCGACTTATCGAAATTACACCAAAATCTTTAAACCAATCCTATAATTTATGATCAAAATTTAGAAGTCTTGAAAGAATCTTTCAAATTTTAAAACTAATAACGAACTTTTTTATTGACTGATTTTACTTAAACAAGGACAAAGCACCCAAAATATGCAGAAATTCATTCAAAACTAATCTGGAACCTCCGGAACACAAATCAGACATACTAAAACTTGGAACGACATTACAAACTCAATGGTGCAGTCAGAATTTCCAATAGAGGTTATCAACAAATTACCTCCAAAACGAACTCTAGGCAACTTAAACCAACTTCTCATCTAAAGACTCAAAATCAAATTAAAGGTCTCAAAATTTGAGTCAGTCATACTACTAATCGAAAATATATAGTTAGGATCTGAAGGAATTGACAAACCTCTTATTCGACAATCAGATCATAGAATGTTAACCAAATTCAACTATCCCACTTAAAAGACTACTCAAAATCACAAACTCACATAAATCACTCTCGAATGCTTTGGGGACCGTGCCAATCATCTTCACACTCGTAAATGATGTAACAAACTACAAAAAAGGTAAAATAATTAAAATATAAAAAAATTTAATAATCACTACGAGGGTTGTTACATCATTTACCACTAAAATATATGTTCGCCCTTGAACATAAAGGCAAGAAAGGTACTAAAACTGGCAGGTAGTCTAGAACACCATAGTAGACCTCATTCCAATACTCTAAAGTGGAGCCAAACCTGAAATACTAGGTTCATCCTAATAACCAAAATTCCTTCACATCTTCATAATTAAAGCCATAACTCTAGTATCTTAGCCCAAATTTATCAATGTATTCAAATTTTTTTTGAACTGTGTCTATACCAATATTGGGTTGGCCTTAATAGAGTTTTTGGACATGCCTGGATTACTTGAATCCGTCATCAACACCGTAAGACACTAACTATACCATAAAACTACTTCCATCACTGTACCAACAAAATATCAAAGAACCCACTAATGCACATTATCACTCTCTAAAATACAAAATAATGCCCCCCCTCTATCATAAAATAACTTTTCTTTATTTTTAAGCCCACTTCACATATTTTTTGATTGAATTACACTTACCCAAGGATGATATCATAAATGTCAAACCAGATAGTACTATCTCCTTGAGTTAAAAAAACTAAGCCAGAAATTGATATCAATTCTACACAAATTCTCAAATTTCATACTTAAATAACAATTCAAATAGTCATATTCTCATGCTAAACCCTTGGAAAAGACTACAAATATCCATAAAAATCACCATACCATATGATGTATCTTTTATACGTCACCAAGCTCTAAAATCAACCTATCACAATAATCTATACAGTTCCCATAACCCATGTAATGACAATCAACCTGAAGTACTCAAAACCCAATAGAACAAAAAGACCTTTCAGTTATACACATGTAAGCAATCTGTTACATCATAAACAATTCAACCTAAAGTAGAAATATAGGGTTGCTGCATATCACTAATTGATTCCCAAATTACAAATTGAATCTTAGGAAAGCCACCATCAATCTCTTCAAAGTCGTTATCGAACCATGTTCGGGACTTCAAATTTCCAACTCCTACCTATAACACAACTGTGAGTATGTCAAAATTTTGTATGTGCAATATCCTTATATTTTTCTTAACTTATTTTCCATTCTATCTTTTTTCACAACCACCATGGAATTAAACCGCATACTCAAAATCAAAATTCTTAAGTAGAACACTTCATAAAGCCATTTTAATATTAAAGTAATAGATTTTGCAACCTACATGCTCTTCCATGCATAAATCCTTCAAAGTTCACTTAAATCGACATGCATAAGCTTTTCTTATCTTTTCAATCCATATTATAGCATAATTTACCTCCACAAAGTTGTCGTACTATGAAATCTCATAATCCTAACCTCAACCTATGAGGACAACTTTCTATAGAGACCCACAACAATCCTTTTAAAACATGAAATAGTACCATTATAATATGAATGAATCCTAAGTAACTACGCTACTCTAAAGGCAAGCCTCAATCCTTGAAGACGAACTCATAACCTTTTAATTCAAAAATAAATATCCTTACAAGTAAAATTCCATTATATCCAGTCGAGGAATATTTTAAAACATTACAAGTATTTCCATGCAAGCAAAGCTAATTACCAAGGCAGTAACAAATATCAAGGCCCAAATGTCTAAAACTTTCCTCTCATCTAACTAGAATCCTTTAATTATAATTTTTTTGAGTTAGTCATATTAGAAGTCTGATCTATTTCAAGTTCTTCTTGCTCAAACTGATTAGTAATACTAGCCGTTTCACATGTTCTATCATGGTCTAACCCAAATCTCAGATGTACCAACGCAAATCTCATAAGGCAAATAATTCATGCACACACCTTTCTAGTGACACCTTCAGACAGCATCACACAAGTGTACCAACTATAAGCTTTCTCTATTCACAACTCATCACCCTAATAATAAAATTATTTCCTCAATCCTAACTGATATCATGACCCTCAAGTAAACCTCAGAGTGCATTCCATAATCTAAACCTACCAATAACTTCCATCGATCCACTACTATTCCACAATATAACGTTGAGAAACACATATCCAAATCACACTAAACTCTAATATTTCTAGAGAAATCAAATCTAACTTAGTTATATACCTTAAATTATCCATAACACTGGATCGACATACCCAATCTACCATTAAAGATCACCTACTGGGTAGAAATATGAATAGACAAGACAAGAAACTCATGATTCACATCAAGAACCAATGCAGAAAAAGTAAGCAAATAGGAGAACGTAGAACCACAAATATACTACAATAATACATGTCGCTATTGTTATCAAGTCTATAGGGTCTCTTGAGCATACGCTCCTCGAGCATCTGCACATCTCCCCTAATAAACTGATCTAAAAAGAAAAAAGACAACCCAACTGGCCTATCCTTAACAAAAGTCCCCTACCACTATTGGATGGTCCAAAAATCTGATAGGTATTAAAATCAACCCTATTATAGCCTACCAAGCCCAGCCTATGCAACCTTTTATGGCAACCAAATAAATACTCATAAGCATCAAAATTAGGAGAATATCTAGTAGTAGCCAATTGTGCATCTAGAGTCTGAATCCCCTAAAGTATCACATTGAATAAAAGTCTAAGATATCCTCTCTAGGGAACCTAACAATTTTACCAAGAAACCCTCAAGCATGAATATAAAATAAAAAAGGTAGTGTCCGTACTAGGCTCATCGTTTCTATCTCCACAGACCCATTAACATTAGAAAATCCTAAATCTGAGGTAACAATCTCAGTGTGACCTATAATTGGTCCAAAAGATCTAATACAACCACTCTTAGGACCTTTGTCCCAGCTACATACAAAGGGCATAATTTCTAAGTCTCTTGCTAAAGAAGAACGGGTCCTCACCATCAGTGAGAGAGCGAACAAAAGATTTTTGAAAAACATAAGCTATGAAAACATGACACAAGATGAGAAAGTGAATTTATTCTAGGCTATGTAACTTCTCAAAAATAGATAATGGACGTCTTCGCGCCTATCCGTAAGACTCTACTAGACTCAACTTGCACTAATAAGATTAATGAACATGGGTCTCTGATACTAATTTTTCATGATCTAAATTAGAGTTCATGATGGCACCCATCACACTCTTCGTACTGGTAAGCCTTTCCCAATCCTAACTAAAAAATCAAGAAAAAAAAAGTGAAATAAGTAAGAATAGAAATAATCCAAATAAAAGAAGTATAATCTTAATGGTATATCCAAGGTCTAGTTGCCACAGTATAAGCCTTACATATAGAATATCACCAAATATTTTAAAGTGTATTAAATATAAAAAAAAAGCATAAGATAAGATAAGGAGATATTCGGATAAGCCCTAAGACCCATCACCCGCTACCTGAATCTCCGTAAATTAAATAATAAGAGAACACAATATATGCTCTGCTACTTGAATCAATACCTGGATTGAGTGTAAAAAAAGAAAGAAAAAGAAAGGGTGAATATGAAATACGTATATTCAGCAAGCATTATCAATAACTGAACTAATCCATAGTAATGGCGAGGACCACCACACCAACTATCTAATTATCCAAAATAAATCTGCACTCAGGAAAGTCCCAACTTATTCTAGTAGAATGCAATTAAGGTAGGAACGTACAGACTCAAGATCAACACCAGTAGAAACAAGCCACATTAAAAAGGAATCACACCAATATCGTATACGATATCCACTCACCTCTCAAACTAACAATTTAGACTAAGATAAGTAAAGTTAAAATTCTGCGACCAATAGATGTGGCACAACAGACTCATTGATTAATCCATAAGAAGTACACCACATATAATAATATCTAATCACCTAATAGAAAGTGCAATGTCATGCAATGTAGTGATATGAGATGCAAAATACACAAAATTACAATTAAAATTTAATCACGATAATATAATACGAAAGAAAATAATCAGACGTAATATCAATCATACAAAGAAATACAATGCAATATATTATGATGGTATCACACATATTCAATGATCACAAGTTTCACCTTGTATACACTTTCCTAGATTAAGCTCCAAGATAGGACTCATTGGTGGTTCGCAACTCATATACCAATCACAATCTCATCAATCAAACTTGATGACATATCCCTTAGTTAAGGCATTTTATAAAGTATCTCATTTTTTTCAAAAATAGTCTCTCTCAGTGGTTTCAAATTTCATGAATATGAGTGAATGAATGAGGATGCATGTTCATAAAAACTCAATTTCATATAATGAATCAACTCAATAATGGTATAAATAAGCTCAATCACGTTAAATCTAAATAGATCATGATTAAGCCATTTTATGGCGCCACAGTAGTAGCGTGTCGTATAAGACAACAATAATATCAATTCAAGCCCCACATGAAAATCTCAATAAAAATCAAAGATAGTTAATGCTCAAACAAGAACAATACCAGCCCTCGTACGGGCATCTCAATGACAATTATATCTCAAGTCAATAATATAATCAGCACAAGCCCCTACTCAGACATCATAATAATAATGAAAAAGTCAAATGACATAACTGCAATACCCTAATTTTTTTAGGCTCTAGACCTTTTAAAAGATAGTCCGCGAAGTTAGCTTACCAATTCTTCAAGCCTCGTCTTAATATGCTGTTCTAGCAAGAAGTTATGAAAAATATCCCTTAATGACTTGATTCACTGTCATGACTACGGCTCAAAGTAACAAGTCGTAACCACTCATGACGAATCGTCATGAGTGAGTCATAGTCACTTTAATGGATCCCTTAGTTGTAGCCAAGTAACTACAACTCCTTATTATGACCCGTAATCATTAGATATGATTCATATGGAAGGATTAGTATTCAAAATAGTATGTAATTAAAAAATTCAACGTAGAGCTTACGAGTCAAGCATACGACTCATATCCAGACATTATGAGTCATTATGAAGACTCGTAGCTTAACCAATAAGGGATCCAAGAATCAACATCATGTTTTAGTAGTTTTACAAGTGACTTATACATATAGTAAGACCCCAAATATCTCATATCTTATAGGCAAGTCAAAACATCCCTTAGCGATTAAATTCTTGTGAAGTATATAACTATAGTCAGATTAAAATGAGCATAAATTTTGGTCTACTAAGAATTTCTGAGCTCAAGCCCTACTAATGGGTATATAATTGAATTATATTTATAACAATACCAATTTCTCCTTAATTAGATATCGGAATGAAAAGTTATGGACAAATTACGGAAGCATTTTCAAAGCTGCTAGTGACTACGACTCCTGATGACAAATCGTAGTTAGCCCCTATAAGTTGTCAGAAGGAGTCATCTTCGTGGTAGTAGGGGTCAAAATCTGAGTTCCTAATGATGACTCAAGCCACGACTCATGGCCAAACTCATCGGGACTACTTCTAGACGTTTTCCAAACATTTCTAAGAGGTTTTTTGGTCCTTTTCCACCCTTCTAACTAAAATCTACGTCATTTCAACCTCTAAAATAATAGTTATCAAGATTAAATATTACCCTAACCTATCATAACTCAGAAATTATTCATCAAAGAGCAAAAAAAGGTGATTTCTTTCTCCCTAAAGCCAACTAAGTTCATCAAGTTCAAGTTCAATCCCAAGAAATTTATCCAAGTCTTCTACATTTAGGTATGTGGGGTATTCATCAATGGGTTTCTTCCACCCATTAAGTCCCAAAAAATCCCCTTTTTTATCCAAGTATGAATTTTATCCCCTTTAGTGAAGTTATCCATGCTAAATATGAATTTAATTTATGTTTTCTTAGTAATTTAAATTCAAGCTATGTCAACATTTTTTTTCATGTAAATTAGATTATTTCATGCTTTTAATTTCAATTACCCATGTCATATTCAATTACTCCCATGTAAAATTATCAAGTTATGAACTAAACCATGTGAAATTGTTATTCTCCCAAGTTTAACACATCCCCATGTTCAAATTCATATATCTCATTCATTTATTGAAATGTATTATGTTTTTGGGTCTTCGAATTATGACTTCCTAACAGTGTTTTAAGTGTTGTTATCATATTTTTATATCATTCACTGGGTTATGAACACCTAATACTTATGTATTTTTACATGATTTCATTTTCAAGTCACAAGTTGGTCAAACCATGATTTTTGTTATCAAATTCAGATTATCATGTTCGTGCTGAGCACTTATTAGTACAATACCATGTCATGTTAAACAAATAATAATACCAGTGTCATTCAATTGGGAGTAAGACTTAGCACCGAGTGAACGCAGGGATGGTGGCTCCCCTATTAGCTAGGCATGAGCTGTTAGTAGTAGTCCCTAAGTTCCATACGTTCAGTGCCACCATAGATTATGAGGGGTCCCCCATCAGTTAGGCATGATACCCTCGTCCTTTGGGTTATCAACTTTGTGGATCTATACCGTTAGTCATGTATTGATACCCCTGACAAAGTACCAACACCCTTCCAACTGAAGTTATAGGAGTTATAGGTTGGACCCCCATAGCTTAGATTGGGGCATGTCGGTTGTCGTTAGCTCATACAGTTTTCGTTCAGTATTCAAATTATATCAACTCAGGTTTGCATGACCAAGTGTTCAACTTATCAGTTATTCAATTTATAGATTATTTCAGTACATGTTTATGCTTAGTCTTGCATTTGTTTTACATGTTCATGCATTCATGCTCAGTATTCATACATGATCCTCAGTACGATTTGCAACCTATTCATCTTTAATTTGAGAATCACATATGGCATTTATGTTTCTACCGCTTCTCAGCTTACAGAAATATTTTTAGCTCATGATCTAGAAATTTTACTATGTCTTACATATTTTACGTACAACCATGATTTAAATACATATTTCAAAAAATAGCTTATGTCCTTGGTTTTTAAAGAATACCTTAAGTATCTCCATGATTTAGTGCATGAGCTAGAAATTTTAATATGTCTAACATACTTTACGTACAACCATGATTTAAATGCATATTTCAACAAATAGCTTATGTCCTTATTTTTTAAAGCACACCTTAAGTATCTCCATGATTTAGTGAATGCCTCACATACTGAGTACATTTCAAAGTACTGATCGCATATATGCATTTGTGGCTACATTCCTTCATGATTTAGTGCATGGCTCATATACTAAGTCTTACATATTTTTTGTACAACCATGATTTAAATGCATATTTCAAAAAATAAATTATGTCCTTGGTTTTTAAAACATACCTTAAGTATCTCCATAATTTAGTGCATGCCTCACATATTGAGTACATTTCAAAGTACTGATCGCATATATGCGTTTGTGGCTACATTCCTTCATAATGTAGGTACCAAATGTACTCCATACACCAGGGTCAGATAGTTCTCAGTATTCAGCCAACAGGTGATGAGTTCTCTTATTTTGGAGACTCAAGTCCATTGCACTTCATGTATTATATTTTTCTTATCCTTATGTATTGATTTGTGGTAGTTGTAGGCATGTCCCAGCTACCTCTAGTCAGTATAGTAGAGGCTTCATAGATGTTCAGTCAAAGTAAGTATTTGTAATTTAAGTTTCTCTCTGTCTCAAATTTCAGTGTTGTAAACTTTGATCAGTTATGTATTGAAACAGCTATATCATGATGATTATGTCTCCACTTAGTTGTTTAGCATATATATATATATATATATATATATATATATATATATATATATTAGTTGCTCAAGTAACATGCCATTACATGGGTTAGCTTGGGATCACTTGCGATTCAAAGCACTGTGTTATGTCTAGGAGTAGTCTCAGGTGGTGACAATAACATTGAGAATAACCCAAATCATAACTTGTTTTACCCAATAAGTTTCCACCTTTCCTAATTATGACACCATTAGATGATATTACTAAAAGGAGAATTATACAAGTTAACAACATGTCCTAAAGTTCGTCTCACTTACTTACCTAATAACCAAGCCTAAATTTCTCTCTTAACCATTTACCTATACAGTTATCTCTTTACATCCTAAGCGACCACTAGACCCCAATAATTATATCAAATACTACAAATCTTGTATATCCTAAGAGTTACTAAATCTCAGTCACTTCATCAAGTAACATATGAGTCATTCAATTAAAATTCACTAAACATGATTCAAGCTCTTAAATAGGTACCCACAATAAATTTACTTAAAATCATTTAGCCACATATCTAGAATTTACCATAAGCGTATTCACAGAGAACGAATAAGATATCTGTTTTTATTGCTACAATCCATCAACAACTCTGATACCTACTGAGATGCCCGCCATCTTATCTAAGTGGGACCCCTCCAAATCCTTAGTGATTCACAAATATAAGCAATAAGCACATAACATATAAACACCGCAGAAAAGAGTCAAAATACATCTCAATTTTTCTTAAAAAGGATCCGCAAAGTCAAAACACAGTCAAAGAACCAATCAGAGATCTATTCTCTCGATCACTACCAAATTTGACCAATCTAATCAAATATGACATCCACACGTAATTACAAGATAAAATTATATCCATATTGATATACTTTAGTTCTAGATCCAAAATCACTTAGAAAAAAACCTTAAAAATAAATGGGTAAAACTAATTATTATTTTTTTTTAGTAAAAAATTATGTTTTTCATACATTAAGAGTTCTACATTTGAAATTCCAAAGAAAATCAAGTAGAAGTTGAGATAAAGATTGATAAAAGTGTACTTTTCTCTTTACCAAGTAACATCCAAAATTATATTATAAAATGCGGTTTAAAACAAAAATTTCTAATAAATTTTTGTCAATATCAGTTTACCCATGGTACAAGGACCTTAAATCCTAAAAATCAATAAGAAACCATCCCAAATCGACTTTCAAATCAAGAACTTATAATTTCACAATTTTGTGTTTTAAATCTCAATACTATGAACCAAAATTATAAAAATCGAGATGGATTATATTGAAAACTGAACAAAATGAATGCAGAATTACATATTCAATGATTATATGAGAAAATGCATTGAGAATCGCCTCAAATAGAGCTTCCTGGCTCCTTAAAAAGTCATTTTTAGTGAATAGGCGAAGCATGAAATTTCAAAGATATTCAGGTGCAATTTCCATTGCCAAAGACCCTTTTCAGCCGTGAAAAGTCCATTTTCGATTCTTAAAGGTGTGCACCAGCATCTTTTTGCACTAGCGTTTTTTATTTTCACGTAGCCATAAATTTCTCATATGATAGCAAAATATCCCAATTCTTTTTCCTATAATTTCTAAATAATGATGTGAATATACTCGTCTAATCAGAACTAAATTTCAAGCATGTTTTCCTGTCAAAATTTTTAACAGAGGTCGTTATCAACAAATTACCCCTGAAACGAACTCTAAGCAACTCAAAATCAACTTCTTGTCTAAAGACTCAAAATAAAAAAGAAAGCCTCAGAATCCAAATCAACCACTCTACTAACCAAAATAAATATTTTCGATTTAATAGAACGACAAAACTTTTATTCGACTCTTGTATCACAAAATATTGGTCAAGGTCAACTATAACACTTTAAAGGCTACTCAAAATCACAAACTCAAATAAATCACTCCTGAATGATCCGGGGATCGTGCCAACTATCCCTAAAACTCATAATTATATAAAGTAACTACGGAGAAGGAAAAAATGATCAAAACATAGAAAAATATAAAAAAAAATCACTATGAGGATTGTTACAATGATTCATCCATCTATCAGTCTTTTAGGCTTATTGAGTTTTGTTCGTAAAATTTTTTTAATAGGTTAAAACATAGAATCAAATGAAAATTTTCTTCTAGTTATGAAACGTATATGTAGAAACACTTTTAATTACTAGATAGATAGGATAATCAAAATTTTAATATTATTTGTAATTTTTCTATTCTATATCAAACTTTGTGAAGGACACATTAGGATTGTTTTTTTGTTGTTGTTGTGATCTTTCATGTTATCGAAATAATTTGTGTTTTAGTTTAAAAATTATTTTCAGAATTTATTTATGTTTAGGGAGACTGACTACACTTTTTGCTTAGATGTCATAAGACGTAGGTTGTTATTTTCTAAGCTAAGAAGTAAATAGAATAATGAATGAGGTTTTAGTTTTTGATTTTATAAAAGATACTTGATATATCTAGATATACAAATATAAATATAATAATTCTTAAGATTTTAAATATTTACCCGATAAGAAAATTAAGTAATCCTCCTCGCTCCGATAAGCCATTACCTATTAAAATTTTAATCCATTCTCCAACCGTTAATCTGATAATCCATAACCAAAAAGCCAATAAACTAATTTTGTGTTTAGGTTATCGATTATGATTTATTTTTAAACAGCCTTAACTGAAAATCCAAATTTATAGATGAAAAACTTATTCAAAGTCTTTCAATGAGCTCTTCAAGTCCAAAACTAGTGAAGAATGATATATTAATCAAAACACAGGGTTTATATATAATCCATATTCTTACATCACGGTTACAAGAAGATCCATCATAATCACAATGATCAAATCTCGTGTTGTCCAACCAATCCATATTTTTCTTCATCATGATCGTCAACAAAGCCCACTAAGATCGCGATGAATAAATCAACTAAAACTGCAATTTCAACTTATTTCGAAATGTGTTAAAATTCTTCCTAATCCATTGGGTTCCGACCAAAATCATACCAACAAGTTCCATAACATTATATTAACCAATATGATGTTTCAAAACACAAATAGAATCTAGATTCGTAAAACGTAAGATTTGGTTATTATGCAAGAGTACGAATAGACAAAATTGTTAATGAAAGGAAAAAATTAGTAATTTCAAACTATACAAGGGCAAATTTGAACCTTCAAGTTTATTTTAAAAAGTATGACATATGGAGCCGTTTGGCCGTGGATATTTTCACTTTATTCCAAAAAATTATTTTACTTTATTCAAAAAATATTGTTTGGCCATAATAATACCGAATACAACTTGGGATTTAAAGGACAATTCACTATTTATTTTCACTATTTTCACTTTTTATTTTTTTAAAATAAAAAATCTAATTTTTTTAAATAAAATATCTAATTTTTTTATTTTTATTAAATAATCATATTGAAATACTATTTTATTTTTAAATCATTTTCTTATAAGAATATATATTGAAATTTTAAATTTTTATTGCAAAAACTAAGGCCAAACGCAATTTCAACTCCAATTCCAAAAACAAAAATATACCCAGTAAAATCTCACAAGTGAGGTCTGAGAGGGTAAAGTGCATGCAGACCTTACCCCTACCTTAGGGAGGTAGAGAAGCTATTTCTAGAAGACCCTCAGCTCAAGAGTAGCAAATTTAAGGTACAAAGAAAAATATGATAACTAATTAGCCACAGAAAATAAAACTCAGCGACAAAACAGTGTGATAATCAAAATACAATCGACACCAACAATGAAAGATATCTACGTCTAAACCCGAAGTTATCATTCTACGATGCATGACAACAGTACACCCAACTAACCTTCAACACCAACAATAACTTTGAAAAATTTTAAAATGTGAAATATATTTTGATTTTGATAATTATCATGACCCAATACTCGATTGCGATAGAACTTATCTACCCACCATTATAGATAAGTCAAGCCCTGCAGATACAAACTTACAAGAAATAATCAGAAGAGAAAAGAATAGTAATAAGTTTCAACTAACACACATATATCATTTGATAGAGATAAATAACATGCAATAACATCCCCAAAATCTAAAAGTCACAAGTCAAGCCTCTAAAGAAGAAAAATACAACTGAAATATCTAGAATATCGTTAGTATAAGAAAAATGGCATAAAGGAACATAGAAGAAATTTGAAAAAACGATGAGTCACTATAGCTGCCTCCAAATCTCAAAATCCTCACACAAAAAGTGTTGAACCAATGCACCAAAACGATTGACTCAGCACCTGCACATAAACGGATAGTAGAAACAAGCATGAGTACATAAAACATGTGTACTTAGCAACGTCGTCGGTCGATCCTAATTCAAAGAGAGGTGAGAATACCCAACTCTCAATCATACAATACTATCGATACACACCTATAAACAGGAAGGTCAAACCTAGGGTAGTAGATAATAGTTACAACAACAAAAATACAATTCAACTCCACAATACTACTGCATCTAAACAATCTGAATAAATTAAATCAGTTAATCAACAATTATATCAAATACTACTCAAGTACCATACACATGTGTAAATTATGAAATTCAAATATTGGGTACACACCCGCTGTTCTATATAGCTACTTAGGACTCACAAAAGTCTCACAAAGTTTATGTACCGGTTGGCGTGTCACTCTATTCCCAATAGTATAGTGCAAACGTATATAATTTGATATGCAGGCATGCAAATCTGAACCCAATGACATGAAATGTATGAGGTTTAATCATGTCACTCCGATTCCAAATAAAAAGTACAATATCAACCAAAGCATTTAATATCATAAGTCAATTCAACTTTCACTTCAAATTCATCTCTTTATTCAGATTTATAAAATCTATATAAATGTACTTATAATACTTAATGGCAAAAATCTCAATATTACCCCAAACATACCATAATCTAACTCAAACTCTCAAAGAGGAGCAAAATCATTAACTAGCATACTCAATGATTCACTTATAGATACAATACATAACAATGTTAGCAAAAAGGGAAAAACGGTTCAACAAGTCAATTAATTACTTTTAGCCCATCATATAACATCGATACCCATGTAGATGCTCGTTATATCATCTATAGAGGATCTGTAAATTCACATTAATTCTCATACACACAACTAGCACATGATACTTCGAAAATGAATCAAAGAAACCTCAACTTGCCTTGAAAGAAGACCTACAAAGCCAAATCAAAGCCTTATCCTTCCGACAAACCTTTGGGCAAGCTCAATTTAGTCAAGTATAGATTATGCATAAGAATACAAATCATAGACATTCATATTGCTATACTTCTAATACGGGTTTAATTAGCCTACCCAAAAGTCAATCCCGAGCCCCCAAGGGCAAAAGTAGAATATTATTAGAAAATTGATTTACCCAAATTTTAAGAAGTTCAAATATGAAATTTCATAAAATAATAGAATTAAAATTAACCTTGAAATTAGAAAAATACCATCATTTAACTTTACCAGAAAGCGTTCAAATTATTAAGTTGAAAATTCAAAATTTAAAGATGAAATCATGCACTAATCATCGGAGAACTTTAAAATATTGATTTAGAAACTTAACCAACAAAGAAATCTCAAAAATCACACTTTTAATATCCCCAAAAGAGTTTCTAAACTTTAAAAATGAAGTTATAGAATTTTAATTCAAAAAAAAACATTAAAAGATCTGTCCAGCTGACCCCTTTATCATGATCACAGATAGAGCATCAAGATCGCAATGCTGACTCAAACTCGACCCTCATGATCCCCATACAATCAATACAAACATGATGAACAATTCTCCTAAATACGATAAGGACTGTGAAACCTTCGCGATGTCCCTCCTATAATCAATATGACCACCAGGGTTCCACGTTATGATAGCAATAGGTGGCTCAAGAATGCGATGAATAAATCACCCTGGGAATACATTTTGGATGCCACACGGTGCCTACATCCTAAAGGACTACAAGCTAACCATACTGGTACCTGCTATGAGCACTAGATAAAATAACAGAGAACATATGCAAAACTTAACTTAAATTTTCAATAAGGTTTTAAATACAATAAACAATACTAAACCAAAATAATGAAAACATCTGTCTAAAATAATACTGTAAGACTATCAATAACATCTGATAACTGACTAACTGACTGAAAGTGTTCGAAAGACTCTAAATGACTTACTGTGGAGTTGATGGGACAAGCCCCCAACTAACTCTGACTGACTATTGATCTGAACTGAAATAAACATAAACGGTCCTTAGAACATGAGGACTCACCACTGCTACTGTTGCTGATGTGCTGGAAGGTCTAGATGCGGTCGGGAACTTGAGCGCCTAAACCTATAATATGAGACATCATAGAACAAGAAATAAGTATGCGGTTAGTACTTTGAAAGTACTGGTATGCATAATGGGGTTAGTCTATTATGCATTGGTTCATGTGCATGAATGAGAACTGACTGTAAGTATGGCATGAGATAACTGATGTATAACATACATGAAAGCTATAAAATTTGAGAATGCATGACCAAGCATATGACATGAAAATGGGAAAGTCTGTAAACTGACATACTGAAATACAGATACTGTCCAATTAGTCACTATATGCCATGGTCAAGCAAGCCTGGGACTGAGTACTGGACTGAAACTGTGGGAGCTATTATTTAACCAACATGCCCCAAAATAAGTTAAATGGGGTCCAACCTGGAACCCCAATTGAAAGGGTGTTAGTACCGTGCCACGGGTACTAACACTGGCTGTGTGGATCCACTAAAGAGTTATCCTGAAGGACTAAGGGTCACCCTCAATTAGCACGACCCTAATGAGATATGTGTCAACCCTCAACTTCCAGGTTATCGTCTCAACCTACACTGGCTACATTGTTTTGGAATGCAGGGATTGCTACTAAAGGTCACACCCTCAACTGGCAGGTGAGCCCCCATCCCTGGGTTTGCTCGGTGCTAAATCCTACTCCCAACTGAATTGACTCTAATTAATAAATTGAACTAAGATTACCGGCATGATGTACTGGCTGAACTGACGATGCTATATCTGAAAACATACAGACAATGCCAAGACTAAGTAAACAACTAACTTTTTGAGTATTCATAACCCCCAGGATTGGATAGCAATGATAGCAAGATCATACCAAAACTTTGAGAACATGACATGTAATCAACATTCAAAACTCATTCTTTGGGGAATTTCGTCAAACACATGCAATGCATGGCTTAAGAATGGAAGTAGTTTTAAAGCATGTATTAGTAGCATGATTTTGATACTAAATCCCCAAAATAAGGTAAATCAGTGAACAACACCATTCACACATGTAGGGTTTAATAACAATAACAATTTCATAGAAATATAATATAAACTTGAAATTCATGGAAATCTATAGGTAAAATTCATGGGAACATGTAAAAATCATAACTTTAAACTTAAACTTAGATTATTTAATTCCATGGGTGAAAAGGACCCATGGATGAATATTTAATATACCTCAATTGACAAATTCTTGGAAGTTATAGAGAGATTTCTTGAGAATTGAACTTGAAGCTTGAAGGCTAGGGTTTGTGTTCTTGAGAGAGGATGATTTCAATTTGAGGGAATTATGAAAAATGAGGCAAAAATGCTCTTTTGGGACCTAAATCTTGTGTTAAAGTAAGGGGAAAAGACTAAAATAGCCTCCTAAACTCAGGATTTAATGCTCTTGAAATGCCTAGTAACGCGATTGGCGACACAATAGGTAATGCGTCATGATTACCATCGCGTTTACCCTAACAACGTGATGGGCAACACGTCGCATCCTTATCGCGTTGACTTGTTATTTTTGACATCTAAACAAACCTCAAACCTTGCCCGGAAAACCGAAATTCGCCCAAAATGAACTATAGACAATCCTGATCATAAATTAACTTGGAAACAAACTTTTTGGGATCGGAATGGTCGAGAATAAGATCATCAAAGTTTGAAGGCCAAAAATGAGACTAAGGGCTCATTTATTTGCACTTAATGTAGGTCCGAATCTGAGTGGTTCAGACTTCAGACCATTAAGTACATTTGTTTTTTATTAAGATTTTACCTCTTAACAGGTCTGAATAGGTCTTAATCATTCAGATATAGAATCAAATCTTAATAGGTCTGAAAAGGTATTCTAGTGTTAGATAATATTCACCGCCACTCTATTCATAATCATCAGTCACCGTCTCTGCCACCGCTATTATTTTCAACCACCACCACCCACCTCCACCATTGACAATAAATATCGCTACCAACCACTATTGTCAACCTCTACCACACCTATTACTTTTATTATTCTAATTATATTAAACGTCACCACCGCCATCAACAGAACTACCATCATCAGCCACTACCGGCTAATCCCTACTATCGACCTCATCTGTCAGAACTAGCACCACCGCTAAATACCACTAATACATCACAACTTCCACACATTCTTCGGCGGACACCACCATTGTCACTAGTAACGCCACCTCTACCATCACTTCAATCACTATCATCACTACAATTTATCTCTACTAACAACCATCTCCACCACTACAACTAACAATATCTCAAACTAGCTCCAACATATCGTCAACCATCATTAATTTATTTTTTATCCATCACAGTCAACACCTCCAACTATTAACATAAAGCAACATCACATCACAACCACCACCACCACAATCAACCGCCACTATCATAATAATCACAGCAATACCAACCATCACAACTATCACCACTAATATTACTAATCACCAACATCAATCATTGTCACCACAAGCACCATTATAAACCATCTCCACAATCACTAACAAATATAAGTATTTTTTTTCAATCAAATAATAATTTTACTGTATTAAATTACATACTTTTGTGATATGTAATTAGTTTTTTATTTGAACTATATTTTTTATTTTGTTATATGTACAAATAATTTTTTTTGTACATTCATATGTTGAAAAACAAATAGTCTTAATCATTCAATTTTCAGATCTAGAGACAACAACTTAATCATTCAAACGTGCATTCAGATTCATAAGTCTGAATCTTAAGAAAAACAAATGCCACCTAAGTCTTCAACACTTAACTAATTTTTTTTTAAGGTCTTAGGCCTCTCATGTTCACTTTATAAGCTGAATTGGACTAAGAAGCATACGGGGTATTACAATATCTCCCCTTTGAAAATATTCGTCCTCGAATGAGACTGGTTAAGCTGAGAATACTTAGAAACTGAGATTATATACTGACATGCACAACTAAAACATGAATGAATCTTGAAACATGACAATTGGTCATATTGATTCATGAATGCATGAATGATATGAGAATGATATGCAGCTGGAACTGAGTATGAAATAGAATAAATCTAAGAAAGACTATTACTTTAGGCTGAGTCTTAGTTTGCAGAGAAGAGATGAGGGTACTTGATTTTCATGTCTGATTCTACTTCCCAAGTAGCTCCCTCAATAGACTAGTTTTGCAAAAGAACTTTGACCAAGGAAACTTCTTTGTTCCTTAGTCTACAAATCTGACAGGCAAGGATCTCAATTGAAATTTCTTTGTAAGAAAGACTACCCTGAACATCTGTACTTTCTAAAGGAACAACTATATCTGGGTCACCAATACACTTGTTTAACAAGGACACATGGAACATTAGATGGACTGATGCTAACTCTGTAGGCAACTTAAGCTTGTAAGCTACCTTTCCAAAATGACTCAAGATTTTGTAAGGGCCTACATATTGGGGACTGATTTCCCCTTTTTGCCAAATCTCTTCACTCCCTTCATGGGAGTGATTCTCAAATAAATTAAGCCGCCAACCTCAAAACTCAAGATCTCTCTTCCTCACATCCGCATAGGATTTTTGCCGGCTTTGGGCTGTCTTAAGCCTTTCTTTAATTAGCTGACTTTCTCTAATGCATCAAATATTGAATCTGGTCCTATCAACGCAGTCTCCCCTACCTCAAACCAACCAATAGGAGATCTACACCTTCTTCCATAAAGAGCCTCAAATAGAGCCATCTGAATACTAGAGTGATAGTTGTTATTATGTGCGAACTCAATCAAAGGTAAGTAATCATCCCAACTGCCCTTAAAGTCGATAACATATGCTCTCAATATGTTCTCTACTATCTGAATAGTCTTCACTACTTAACCATCTGTCTAAGGGTGAAAGGCTATACTGAGATGAACTTGGATGCTAAGATCCTTCTGGAATGCTCTCCAAAAGTGAGTGGTGAACTAGGTACCCCTATCAAAAATAATGGACAATGGGACTCCATCAAACCTAAACAGCTCCCTAATATAGAGCTTGGCATAGTTCTCGATTGAATAAGAGGTATGAACTGGCAAGAAATGGGCTGATTTGGTCATTCTATCTATAATAACCCAAATCGAATCATGCTGGCAAAGTGAACGAGGCAAACCTGTCATAAAATCCGTGTTCACCTCTTTCCACCTCTTTCCACTTCCAAGTGGGAATACTGAACTCCTGTATAGAACCACTAGGTTTTTGGTGCTCAACCTCAACCTGCTGACAATTAGAGCACTTAGCTACAAACTTTGTAGCATCCTTCTTCATTCCACTCCACCAATAGATTTTTCATAAATTACGGTACATCTTAGTAACCCTTGGATGAATAGAGTAACGCATAATATGTGCTTCTCCAAGAATCCGCTGCCTCAGGTCATCTACACATGGCACACACAGTCTATCCTAGAAATGCAGCACACTATCTCCCCCTTGGGAGAAAACCTCTACTTTCTGATCTCTGACTGACTCATTCAACTTAACCAGACTAGGATCCTTATCTTGTTTTTATTTCACTTTGGCAACCAAAGAATATTCTGAACTATTTTAAACCCATATACTACCCTCGACAGAGTCTACCAAACGAATACCTAATCCAACGAGTTGATGAACTTCCTGAACTAACTTCATTCTATCATCCTAAAGTGAGCAACAATACCCATAGACAACCTACTGAGGCCATCTTCCACTACATTGGCCTTGCTCGAATAATACAGAACACTCATGTCATAATTTTTCAACAATTATAACCACCTTCTCTTACAAAGATTTAACTCTCTCTATGAAAACACATACTGCAAACTCTTGTAATCCGTGAATATATCAATATGTATCCCAAACAAATAGTTCCTCTGAATCTTTAAGACAAATACAACGGCTGCTAATTTAAGATCATGGGTAGGGTAATTCTTTTCATAGGGCTTAAGCTTCCTAGAGGTATAGGCTATAACCTTACTCTTATGCTTCAAAACACACCCTAAACAAACTCTGGAAGCATCAAAGTACACAACAAACTCATCTGAACCATATGGTAGCATTAAAATTGGGGTTGAGGTGAGTCGTGTCTTCAATTCCTGAAAAGTCTTCTCACAAGAATCTAGTCTGAGTCAATCTGGACATGAGAGATGCAATAGACAAAAACCCCTTAACAAACCATCGATAATAGCCAGACAAACCCAAGAAACTCTAGATATCTAACGGATAAATAGGTCTGGGCTATTTTCTCACTACATCGGTATTTTAAGGGTCAACTCTAATTCTATCACCAAAAATAATATGGCCAAGGAAAGATACTGATCTTATCCAACATTCACACTTACTAAATTTAGCGAACAACTGATGGGATCTAAGAGTCTATAATACTACTCTTAGGTGGTCTGCATGATCATTTTAATTCATTACGAGAATAGACAAGGATATCGTCTATGAAGACTATGACAAACATGTCCAAGTATTGCTTGAACACTCTGTTCATTAAGTCCATGAAAGCTGCTGGGGAATTTCTAAGATCAAAAGATATGACTAGGAATTCAAAGTGACCATATCGAGTTCTGAAAGCTATTTTTAGAATGTCACATTCTCTGACTCTGAGCTGATAATAGCTGGATCTGAGGTCAATCTTGGAGAAGTAACTGGCACCCTGAAGTTGGTCGAATAAGTCATTGATTCTAGGAAGTGGGTATTTATTCTTGATGGTGACTTTGTTCAACTGATGATAATCAATACACATATGAAGAGAACCGTCTTTCTTTCACACAAAAAAGACTGGAGCGCACCATGGGGAAACACTGGACCTAATGAACCCCTTATCTAAAAGGTCTCTTAATTACTGTTTCAACTCTTTGAGTTCTGCTGGAGCCATTCTGTATGGCGGAATAGATATAGGTTGGGCATCTGGAAGTAGGTTTATTCTGAAGTCAAGTTTCCTCTCAAGAAGAACTCTGGGAAGATCTTCAGGGAACATATCTGGAAATTCCCTTGCTACTGAAACTGACTAGAGATTTGGAGTCTCTGAACAAGAGTCTTCAACTTAAACAAGATGGTAAACACACCCCTTGGATATCATTTTCCTTGCTCTAAGATTCGAAACAAGATGACCCCTAAATGTTAAATTACTACCCTTCCATTCAAGGACTAGTTCATTTAGAAATCAAAAACGAACAACTCTACTTCTACAATCAACTGAAGCATAACATGAGTGGAGCCAATCCACGCCGAGACTGACATCAAAATCAGTCATCTCTAACTCTACAAGATCAACTGAAGTGACTTTTTAAGATATTGTGATCGGATAGTTCCTGTATACCTGCTTGGCTACAATAGAGACACCTAATGGGGTAGACACTGAGAAGGGTTCTGCTAAAGTCTCATGACTGACACCGAAATCAACCGTTATGTAAGTGGTTACATAAGAAAAAGAAGCTTCGGGATCTAACAAAGTTTAAATATGTAAATGAAAGACCTGTAACGAACCAGTAACCATATCAGGAGAATTTTCCTTATCCCATCAGGACTGAAGTGCATACAATCTGTTTGGGCTCTAACCACTGCTGGCATTGAAAGCGGCACCCTGTTGAGTTGGGTGACCGGATGGAACTGGGGGACGGCTAGACTGACCTTTCTGACCACTCTGTGGGCAATTCCTGATGTTATGGCCTGGCTTGCCGCACCCAAAACATACATTACTCCTAGCTCTACACACACCTTGATGGTTTCTATCACACTTCTGGCAAAGAGGATTTGTGCGACCATTGTTCATACTTTCCTGGGGTTTAGAGCTTGGCGCCCTATCCCAATTATTGTTTCTAGGTTTTGGTGCTGGCGCACTAGCTGAAGATGGAGCTGGGACTAAAGATTTATGATGGAATTAAGGATAGTTACCACCCTCCGACCTCGGCTGAGCAAAACTAAAGCTACCTGTTTTGGCCCTCTTATTCTCCCCCTTTCTTTCCTTACATTTCTACTCCTCAATCTGTTGAGCATGGACCATCAACCTAGATAAGTTCATCTCTTTAATTAACATCGCGATCCTATATTCCTTAACCATGCTATCGGCTATACCAGAGACAAACTGACTCATCCTAGACCTATCATCAGACATAACATTAGGAGCACATCTGGCTAGCCAAGTAAACTTAAGAGAATACTCCTTCACACTCATGTTTCCCTGCCTCAGATTAATAAACTCCTGCACCTTAGCTTCTCTTAACTCCAAGGGAAAGAACCTATCTAGAAAAGCTATAGCAAACTTTTCTCATTCAACAGGTCTTGCATCTGCCCCTCTATCTTCCTTCCACTTCTTATACCATGTGTGAGCAACATCCTGCAACTGGTAAGCACCCAACTCTACACTCTCACTAGAAGCCACACCCATAATATCAGTTACCTTCTGAACCATGTCGAGGAATTCTTGTGGATCCTCATCAAACTTAAATCCCAAAATAGAGGAGGGTTCATTTGGGTAAAGTCCTGAATCCTAGTTGCAGTAGTATTGGCCATCAAAATGACTTGGACAGCATTGGCTGATTATTCTGGGCTGCTACTAAGTGAGCTAATGTAGTGAATACCGCTCTGAATTATGCATAAGAGAAAGGATCATTCAAGGGGATCTTCTTGAACAGGTGGAGGTGCCGGCTGATTCTCATTTCTCCTTCCCTTATCTTTCTGGCAGGCATATTCTGTAAACGAAAATAAAATTGGATTAGAAAGACAGTTTAAATTGAGCTCATGCTCAATCGCACGATATGAATACAGAAAAAGGGGAAATTTTTCCTAAAACATCTTATAGCTTTTTGCCCATGCACAAGATTCTACTCTATGCGGCTTTCAGACTCCCTTGGACACTTTAAAACCTTAGGCTCTGATACCAAGTCTGTAACACTTGGGGAGTACACCCTAAAAGCCACACGGTGTCTACAGCCTCGAAGGACAACAAGCTAACCCATGCTGGTACCTACTGTGAAAACTGAAGAAAATAACAAAGAACATGTGCGGAACTTAACTAAAATTTACCATGAGGTTTTAAATACCAAAAAAATACTGAATTGAAATACTAAAAACATCTGTCTGAACCAATACTATAAAATTGTTAATAATATTTGATAACTGAATAACTGACTGAAAGTGTCCGAAAGACTCTAACTGATTGACTGTGGAGTTGATGGAACAAGCCCACAACTAAATTCGACTGACTACTGATCTGAACTAAAATAAACATAAACGGTCCTTGGAACATGAGGACTCACCACTGCTACTACTGTTGATGTGATAGGAGGTCTAGGTGTGGTGTAACTCCCCGAAATCAGGTCCCGAGATGTGACACGGTGCTTAGGATCACAAGTGACCCCAAGCTAACCCTTCTACTAGCATAACTCTGCTTTTACAACCAAAACTAAAACGAAATACATCAATTTCTATTGACTGTCTATGCAGCCTCTATAGTACTGACTGTAGGCAACCGGGTGATGACTCCCGACTAACCCAACTCAATACGAATGAATAAAGAAATACAACACTTCTCGAACTGTATAACTAACTCAAGCCCTTGAATCAAAGGGACTCATCAGCTACTGACTAGATGCCGCAAACTGACTGGATCTGAAGATGTACACTATACCTTGTACCTATATTCCGAGAAAATATAGACCACATACGAATATGTGGGTTAGTACCATGGAAACATACCGAGCATATGGGGGTGCAATGCATATATAAAATAATATCTTAATATCATCACAGTTTATATAATTATGCATACTGATATAAATGACTCACTCAGCCCGAATTAAAATCATCATAATCATAAGAGAGTAAAATATATTGGGTGAAACATGTAAGAATCATAATAAATCTCAATTCACTTCCATATCGATTCCAAATCATCAAAGAAATCAAATCTCATAACAATTCTCTTTGGATTTTATGTTCATTAAATCTTTCGAAAACAATGACTTTCTCAAACTCAGTCTTTCAAACAAATATGCTTTCATCTCTGATAGAAGAATAAGACTTTTCATATTAGATAGGAGAATACACACACACACATTGAGAGTATCATACAACTGACATAAATCATGTGAGCTACATGGAGTCCAATGTCTAACCCACGTTGGGGAGAGCTGTCCTATCCTTGACATCGGAGTAGGACCTTAGATCATCAATCCAAACACCAGTGATCACTATATAAATCAGCCTCAGGCTCACAACCTACGAGGGCATGTAGTTCTAGGGAAGTACCAATCCTTCTAACCTCCCGCTCGATGCTAAAGACTACTCCCGGACTTAGCTCAGATCTTTTCAAAAGAAAATCCACAAATAAACAATTCAACAATTCACAACGGGAGCCATCATGCTACCTTTTTTATAATAATTAATAAAAGTGGATTTCTTTTCTCATCTCGGGTTCAAATCAACCCCTTTTTACGACCAAAAGGTCAAAGCTTCATTATCATCTCAATTCATTCAAACACAAAGTGTTTATAACACATGATTTCTAAAAAACGATAATCTCAATTAGAGTTCCAAACTCATGTATCAACATCATTTGAAAATTTATCAAGGTTCAAGCTTTACATCATAAACATATATAACTTCCTTCAAAATCTGGAAATTTAGCCATAAGGCACAAAATATCATCAGTCTCATATAATTTCACCTCTAAAATATCAAAAACATCATAATCTAATGATAATTAATATAAGATATAAATTCATGCTTCAAAATCATAGTAAAACATATAAAATTGATAACTTCGTAAAAGAAAGTATTTTTGGTCACAAGAACGAAAGGGTGTTCTTGTTGAAAAACCCCACATACCTTAAACTTGAAGCTTTGAATGAACTCTTGACCTTGGGACTCTATTCGTGAAAATAATGAGGGTTTCTTGTAGCCCTCGGAATGAGGATTCCGAATCTCAAAGAATTATTGTAAACTCATGGTTGAGTCTTAAGATATTTAAATTTTTAGGTTGAAACCCTAATGAATGTTCTTGTTGTTTTTGAGAGAAAGCAAACTTATTTTGGTGTTATGGGAGTTTAATCCCGTGTTATAGGCATATATAGGGGTGTTTTTGGTACTTAGAAGTGAGGTATGAGGCGCACAACCCATGAAAGACCTTAAGGTGTGCGTCGCACACCTTATGGCAGACATTTAAGTATGCCTCGCACTCCCAATCGCACACATTTGATTGGGCGGCGTATTGCCCATCGCACACCCTTACTGCCTCTCACGAAAATGGGTATAACTCCTCGCTCGAGTATCGGATTTTTGCAAAATTGGTATCGTTGGAAAGCTAATTCAATTATATACAATTTGATAGATCTTGGGATGAAAAATTCCATGTATATTAAGAGATATATACGTTTGAATTTGACCTTTGTAAAATCGAATGTCAAACTTTGGATGAATCAATTGGTCTTAGCTCAACCTTGTTCTAGGTCATTGCTATAAACATTTTCCATCTCTAAACTACTCCATAGACTAGGATAATGATAATTCAACTTGTATTCACGTGAGAATCACTTGGATTAGAGATTAGACGCGCAGGAACGATGGTTAGAATTCTAGCACAAAAATACGGGGTATTACATTATCTACCCCTTGGGAACATTCGTCCTCGAATGTGGATAATTAACCTGAAACACCGAGGAATATTAGTCTTCAAGCTATCATGTGTAACTGATAGAACTGAATCAATGGATCTTAAGAATAATGAGCTACTGAACTGGTCTGCAAGTGCATGAATCCTCAAGAAAAATAACTATATGGCTTAGATAGAAACGAGAGTGCCAACTGATGAGTAACCATTACTTTGCACTGGATCTGATCTCATGAGAAAGGATGAGAGGTTTATGACATGAAAACTCGGGGTATTACAATACCCCCCTCTTGGGATCGTTCGTCCCCGAATGATAATAATTTGGTGAAAATACTAGGAATAGACTGTGATACTACACAGGATTCTTACGAACTGAATCATGACTTAATATCTGAAACTGAAACTGATGCATGAACTGAGATAAATTCATAATTTAATTGGACATAAATACATTACCTCTTGTAATGTACATACATATAAGACTGCGGATAGTAAGACTAGCTAGAAAATTAAGAATCTATAGGAGCTTATCTCCTTTCTTGCTAACTAGATTACAGGCTATATGGACTGGATCATACTGACTACCCATACTTAAATGGAGTATTTCTTCAGCTCTTTTCTACGAAATTCTATTGACATTAGGGAGCAAAGAATTTTGGGCATGCTCTGAACAAGACATTTGACTAAGGAATTACAACATTGATATAACTCTATAGCATGGAATATAATTATATAAATCATAAAATAGGATAGGATTGCTAGGCCGCAGGCAACACAACTTCTTACTTTCAAGCTTAGCATCACTTCTCAAATGCTCTCTCAACTATACTATTCCCTTTAAATACCATACTCATTTGATTCAACTTATAATTCTCATATTGGCACTGTGAAATCTTTCTACTAAGGTCTAAACTAAACTAAGTTCTCTCATCATAATCAAGCCTAACACTAAGTCACAAGATACGACATGCCAAACCACAATACTAATCTAAACCACAAGGTTCAATATTCTATATCTTCTTAGAGCTCACATCCTAAGCATAACATGCCTTACAACTTCAATGACTAATTTAAAACTCTTGATATGGATTCACTAGTGCATAGTGCATTCATCATCTTACACCCAACATGACATTCAAGCCTATCATTAAAAATTACATATAACTTTAAGGCAAATACCCCTAAAGGCATACTTCACATATTCTTTAAACCTTTATCAACAACAATTTTCTTGCACTATTCTTAAAAACATACACACAATTTCTAACTAACCATGACATGTATCAAAGACTTGGTCTCAATCTTACTTCACACTTTAGCCTTAGATAGAAAAGCATAAATAATCTTTCTTAATGAGGGTCATCAACTCTCTTACATATAAACCATTGCTTATCCACTATCATCACCACTATCTTAACATAGGAAGAGGTCAACAAAGGGCTAACACATATGAACCAGAAGCACGAAAACTACAATACATAACATTAACACTTATCTTTGTCCTGAGGAATAAAATATCAAAGGCATAGATTCATTAAAGAAATCTAAGATGAGGACATACATGATATAATGCGAACTTCACTAGTATCATGAGTTTAAAAATTGGTCATACTCTGAAACATAAGTTTATACTTATCATGAGCTATTCAACATAAGACTGGAGTTCATAGATTCATAAGAGATAACTTGAATCACAGAGTGAAGCTGTTACATGCTTGCTAGAAGCTGAGAATGGGCTTGAGCACACATGATAGGAATAAGCATAGGCATGTGGCATGAACTTGTCAAGCAAGTGATGGATTTGGTGTTGTAATGACTGAAATCCAAGGAATACTCTAGACTAAGAAGGGATCACTATCTTATCATAACTCATTATTGACATGTATCACAATCTAATTCTCAAAGCTCAGTTTGGTTCTTCACTAACCATCTCCCCCTTAGGTCAAAGCTGGTATTCTAAGTATGATGGTCTACTCGATATCATCGAGATTAAGCCATAATTTTATCATTCTATTATCTACACATAAATGCTAAACTCACAAGAATAAACTAATTTCTAACTTACCAACTTCATTCTTGAACAACCCATCCATATGCCATCCTTAACTTTCTAGCTTCAATAATCATCATCAAAGACTTACACTCTCATTTGCAACCATACCTACATCTCTAATCACATAATCATAACCTACCAAGATCACACCTCTATTCTTATATTTTTTTTCCAAACCATGAGCATAATAATCATACTAAAAAGGCTCAACATCTTCAATCATAATTCCTTAACTTATCTATCAAGAACATCATAAATTATCTAACTGTCCTTTCTCCACCTAGCAACTCAACGTTTCTACTAACCACACAATATGCAATAATCCTCAAAAAATAATGCATCCCCATAGCACCTTAGGCACACCTCTGCACCATACTTAATTACGAATACATGATTTTATACTCTTACATACACTGTTCAGGCCTACTAGATCACCTCCATATAACTATCATAAACAACCGAACCATCAACTGTTCAAACTTAATGTCTAGAGCTAAACATAATTTACAACCCAATCTCTCACACAATTTTCACTTCAAAACTATAGAACATAGCATTAAGAAGAACTAGTACACAATGACAAGCGATCATAATCATATGGCCTATCTTATTCATAATCTGTTAACACATCCTCCTTCTTTATATCATTACTATTTACCCATATTCACACCTAAATTACTTTCATAGCTCTATAAATTTCAACTAAACTTCCTCTTGCAATCTCAGGAAAGCCTAAATTAACAATACTCAACCCCGAAGTATTTCCATCAAAACCTATACTTTCCTAGCACAACAAATACCATCAATAACTTTTTTCATATTTCAAGCAAACAACAATCCACCTTAACTAATAATCTCTTTCTCTAACTTCACTAAACTAACAAACAAGGGTATATCACTTCATTACTAAATCAATCATAAGCAAAAATTCAGCTATACAATTCAATAAATCTCCCTTACCACCATTTTTGCCACTACACTTCTAAACCCATAAGTTCAACTAACACAAGACTTTTAACTAAACGATACTACTTCTATCACTACACTGAAACCCACACTTTCAACTAACCTAGAACAACAAGATAAACAACAAGTTGCTAGTGAATCAAAATAGGCTTCATACGCCTTCACTAGACTTTGCTTTTGTGTTTTGATTAAGAAAATTATATGAATAACAAAGCAACTATGCTAGTAAATCGAAATAGGCCTCATACGGCTTCACTAGACTTTGATTTTTCACAAACATAATGATAACAAGATTACATAATACAAGAGATAGAAACTTGACACACAATATTAAATGATCTAAGAATACACCTTACTCTATCTTAATTGAATAACTCATAAGAACGAGGGCATAAATTTAAATTTGAGGGACTTATAACACACTAGAAGGTTCCTCTCAAGCCATTTTGTAACTTCTAAAACTTTCTCTAGCAAATATAAGAGCATTATCTGGAGAGGAACTGGAACTTTCCGAACATGTTACCTCAAGAACAGTACATAGATAGAGAAGTATAGATTATCATTATGAATTCTGAGAAGAAATTTGAAAGCATATATAAATCGGGCTTAGTGCACGATTTCTACAGGCCTGATAAAGCACTTTAATTTTTGAAACTCAAAAGCACTGATGGGATATTTTTCAAGCTCGCTTACAAGAACATAACAATCTGTAGAGATTTAAGCTTCACTGTTTCTAATAACTTGAAAATAAGGCAAAGATAGCCTGACTAGAGTAAGATGAGAATCTGTATAAGTTTCTTGGTGAACTTTTATATAGCACGATTTAAGACTTGAAAGAATGGAGACATTTCCTAAAAGCCCTGTAGCCTCTCAAAGAAAAGTACAGACGTCTTCGTACCATTCTGCAAGACTCTACTAAACACAGCTTCATAGACACCCTAGGACACTTAAACTCAATGCTTTGATACGAAGTTTGTAACACCCCAAAATCGGGTCCCGAGATGTCACACGGTGCTTAGGATCACAAGTGACCCCAAGCTAACCCTTCTACTGGCATAACTCATAAGCAACTGAACAAAAAGTATAAATCTATACAAATCTGCAAAAAAATAACTCTTTTCTGAATATGATAGATAAAAAACTAAATTTACAAGATTACAACTCTACTTTTACAATCAAAACTGAAACGGAATACATTAACTTCTACTGACTGTCTATGAAGTCTCTACTAGTACTGACTGTAAGTAGCTGGGTCATGACTCCCGACTAACCCAACTCAATACGAATGAATAAAAAAAATATAACACTTCTCACACTTTATAACTAACTCAAGTCCTTGAATCAAAGGGACTCATCACCTGCTGACTGGATGCCGTGAACTAACTGGATCTGAAGATGTACACTATACCTTGTACCTATATTCCAAGAAAATGTAGCCCACATACGAATATATGGGGGTGCAATGCATATATAAAATAATATCTTAGTATCATCACAGTTTATAAAATTATACATACTGATATAAATGACTCACTTAGCTCGAATTAAAATCATTATGATCATAAGAGAGTAAAATATATCGGGTGAAATATGTGAGTCATCATAATAAATCTCAATTCAATTCCATCTCAATTCCAAATCATCAAAGCAATCAAATCTTATAACAATTCTCTTTGGAATATATGTTCATAAAATCTTTCGAAAATAATGACTTTCTCAAACTCAGTCTTTCAAACAAATATGTTTTCATCTCAGATAGAAGAATAAGACTTTTCATATTAGATAGGAGAATACACACATACACACACATTGGGAGTCTCTTATAACTGACATAAATCATGTGAGCTACATGGAGTCCAACGTCTAACCCACGTTGGGGAGAGCTATCCTATCCTTGCCATCAGAGTAGGACCTTAGATCATCAATCCAAACACCAGTGATCACTATATAAATCAACCTCAGGCTCACAACCTATGAGGACACGTAGTTCTAGGGAAGTACCAATCCTGCTATACCTCCCGCTCGGTGCTAAAGACTACTCCCGGACTTAGCTCAGATCTTTTCAAAAGAAAATCCACAAATAAATAATTCAACAATTCACAACGGGAGCCATCATGCTACCCTTTTTATAATAATTAATAAAAGTGGATTTCTTTTCTTATCTCGGGTTCAAATCAACCCCTTTTTACTACCAAAAGGTCAAAAGCTTCATTATCATCTCAATTCATCCAAACACAAAGTGTTTATAACACATGATTTCTAATAAAAAATGACAATCTCAATTAGAGTTCAAAACTCATGTCTCAACATCATTTGAAAATTTATCAAGGTTCAAGCTTTACATCATAAACATATATAACTTCCTTCAAAATATGGAAATTTAGCCATAAGGCACAAAATATCATCATTCTCATATAATTTCACCTCTAAAATATCAAAAACATCATAATCTAATGATAATTAATATAGGATATATATTCATGCTTCAAAATCATAGTAAAACATAAAAAATCGATAACTTCGTAAAAGAAAGTATTTTTGGGCACAAGAACGAAAGGGTGTTCTTGTTGAAAAACTCCACATACCTTAAACTTGAAGCTTTGAATGAACTCTTGACCTTGGAACTCTATTCGTGAAAATAATGAGTGTTTGTTGTAGCCCTCGGAATGGGGATTCTGAATCTCAAAGAATTATTGAAAACTCATGGTTGAATCTTGAGATATTTGAATTTTTAGGTTGAAGCCTTAATGAATGTTCTTGGTATTTTAGAGAGAAAGTAAACTTATTTTGGTGTTATGGGAGTTTAATCCCGTGTTATAGACATATATAGGGGTATTTTTGGTACTTGGAAGTGAGGTATGCGACGCACAACCCATGGAAAACCTTAAGGTGTGCGTCGCACACCTTATTGCAGACATTTAAGTATTCCTCGCACTCCCAATCGCACACATTTGATTGGGCAGCGCATTGCCCATCGCACACCCTTACTGCCTCTCACAAAAATGGGCACAACTCTTTGCTCGGGTATCGAATTTTTGCGAAATTGGTATCATTCGAAAGCTAATTCAATTATCTAAAATTTGATAGGTTTTGGGATGAAAAATTCCATGTATATTAAGAGATATAAATGTTTAAAGTTGACCCTTTTGGATAAATGAATTGATCTTAGCACAACCTTATTCTAGGTCATTGCTATAAACATTTTACACCTCTAAACTACTCCATAGACTAGGATAATGATCATGCAACTTGTATTCATGTAAGAATCACTTGGATTAGAGCTTAGACGCACAGGAACGACGGTTAGAATTCTAGCACAAAAATATAGGATATTCCATGTGGTAGAAACCTAAGCGTTCGAACCTATGATATAAGACATCATAACATAAGAAACAAGTATGCGATCAGTTATTTGAATGTATTGGTATACTAAATGGGATTAGGCTATTATGCATGGGTTCATGTGCATGAATGAGAAATGACTGTAAGTATGGCATAAGATAATTGATGTATAACATGCATAAAAGCTGTAAAATTTGAGAATGCATGACCAAGCATATGACATAAAACTGGGATAGTCTGTAAACTGACATACTGAAATACTAATACTGTCCAACTAATGACTATACGCCATGGTGAAGCAAGCCTGAGACTGAGTACTGGACTGATTACTGGACTTAAACTGTGGGAGCTATCATTTAACCGACATACCCTAAAATAAGTTAAATAGTGTCCAACCTGTAACCCCTATTGAAAGGGTGTCAGTACCGTACCACGGGGTACTAACACTGACTGTGTGGATCCACTAAAGAGTTATCTCAAAGGACTAAGGGTCACCCTCAACTGGCAGGGCCCTAATGAGATATGTGTCAACCCTCAATTGGCAGGTTAACATCTCAACCTATGCTGGCTACGTAGTTCCAAAATGTAAGGATTGCTACTAAAAGTCACACCCTCAACTGGAAGGTGAGCCCCCATCCTTGGGTTCCTCGGTGCTAAATCCTACTCCCAACTGAATTGACTTTAATTACTGAACTGAACTGAACTTACTGACATGATGTACTGACTGAACTAATAATGCTATATCTGAAAATAGACTGACAATGCTAAGACTAAGTAAACAACTAAATTTTTGAGTATTCATAACCCCCAGGACTCGATAACAATAATAACAAGATCATACCAATACTTTGAGAACATGACATGTAATCCACATCAAAACTCATTCTTTGAGACATTTCATCAAACATACGCAATACATGGCTTAAGCATGGAAGTAGTTTTTAAAACATGTAGTAGTAGCATGATTTTGATACTAAATCCCCAAAATAAGGTAAATCAGCGAACAACACCATTCACACATGTAGAGTTTAATAATAATAATAACAATTTCATGAAAATATAATATAAACTTGAAATTCATGGAAATCTATAGGAAAAATTCATGGGAACATGTAAAAATCATAACTTTAAACTTAATCTTGAATTCTTGGACTCCATGGGTGAAAATGATCTATGGATGAACATTTAACATACCTCAATTGACGAATTCTTGAAAGTTATTGAGGGATTTCTTGAGAATTGAACTTGAAGCCTGAAGGGCTAGGGTTTGTGTTCTTGAGAGAGGATGATTTCAATTTGAAGGAATTACGAAAAATAAGGCAAAGATGCTCTTTTGGGACCTAAATCCCATGTTAAAGTGAGGGAAAAAGACTGAAATATTCTCCTGGACTCAGGATTTAATGAGCTGAAAATACCCAGTGATGCGATTGGCAATGCGTTGCATCGCTCAGCCGACGCGATAGGCGACGCGTTGACCCTACCAACGCGATGGGCGACGTGTAGCGTCCTTATTGTGCTGACTTGTTGTTTTTGACATTCAAATGAACCTCAAACCTTGCCCGAAAAATCCAAAACTCACCCAAAATAAACTATAGAGAACCCTAATCATGAATTAACTTAGAAACCAACTTTTTGGGGTCAGAATGGTTGAGAATAAAATCATCAAAATTTGAAGAAAAAAATGAGACTAAGTCTTCAACACTTGAGTAAAATTTTCTTTAAGGTCTTAGGCCTCTCATGTACACTTTATAAGTTGAATTGGACTAAGAAGCATATGAGGTATTACACATAGCATCAAATATCAACAAAAATCGGTAACTTTTACAAGTTCAAAACTACCTGACATACCTTGAAAATCGTTCAAAATCCTGCCAACACTAGCCAACTATGATACTACCGTAAAATCTACATTTTAGGCTCAATGAAATCGTTGGGTTACTAACTGAGGTAATTATGAATGAATGTTGTAAATTCTATATCAAAACTTTTAAATTTTTCAACCTACTACTCAAAACACATCTGAATGCCTTGGAACCCGAACCAATATTGCTACTAACCTAAAAATATTTGGAGCTAATGAAACTGAAAGAATTCTTATACGGCGATTAAATCAGAAAATGTTGATCAAAGTCAACATTATCAACTTAATTCAAGACCTTACGAAATGAAAAACTTACATAAAATTTTATCAACCACTTCGAAAAACGTGTTCCCACTCCCCCAAACTACAAAAATCAAAATAATTGTTGGGAGAGATAAAATGATCAAAACACACATAAATTCAAAATTCACTATACGAATTATTACAATGGAGAAACGCCTACGTAGTATCAAAAAAGTCATAAGTGGTATTAAAAATACATTGCTTTAGAAAATTTATGGTGAGGAATATTTCTAAAACATTTGTTCTCTATTTTAAATGTTGTGTCTTTGTACATGTTCTTTGTAAAGTTCACCACCCAACCTTTCCTTTTTAGTGGTTGGCCACATCTCTATTACTCACATTCTTTCTCTTTTCCTTTCCTTTCTCTGTTATCATTTGTTATCTTTCCCCTCCTTTATCTCTTTCCTACTCTGTATATCTATACAAAACTATCCATTCAATAATAGAAAATAAAAAGAAGAAAATAACACCATTTGTTTTTTATCAAGTATCACATTTTGTTTATTTATTTTTGACGGATCAACTAGTTGCATTTTACCTTAATTGGTTGTTTTGTTCTGTTTTGTTTTGTTTTCATGAATGCTTAGATATCACATTTATATATCAAAATTATTTGGAGGAAGATAATGGAAAATGCAGTGCCAAGGGAAGGAGAATTAGCTTTCTTTTTATCCTTCATGTCTTTATGTATGGTGTCACCGTTGCTCTAATAAGGTACTATACTGTTGTTCAAAGATGGATTAAGAACTTAAATTTTAGAAATTTTACATATATATTCGTGGTTTAAATAAAAAAATATTGGTTAAATTGAACACATTCTTTAAATTATACATCTTAATATGGACAAGTTATTTGGAGATCACCATGGTTAGATTCTTGAATTGTTTTCTCTATGTTTATGAAAATTTTATTTTCATAATATGTTCAATGTGTTTACCTTTTTGGTTATTCTAGGGAATGATTTATTGACATTTTGTGGCGCTTAATTACCTATTTGCTTTGTTTGTCATGACCACAGGCTTTTGGCGTGGGGATATATAGTTTCTTCCATGGGTAACAAGATGAAGGGGATCTTCAAAGGATTCAAATTTATATTTAATAATTTTGGTAATGCCTAAGTTCCCATATTCTGAGATTTTTTGTTTTTTAGGTTTATTTTGTTGGAACTCTAAAATATTATCCAATTCCTATTGAACCATTTAAAAATTACATTACTTTTCAATGATTCAACATGCACTCGACAATTCTTTTGAGAAATTCAAGCAAAGAACGATAATAAAAATTAGTTTTAGATTTAACAGCGGTGAAGGAGATGGAGTTGGAGATTGGATGTCCAACTGATGTTAAACATGTGGCACATATTGGTTGTGATGGCCCCTCTGGCAACGCACCAAGTTGGGTATGCTCTCATTTCCCCATCATGTTAATAATTTGGTCCACAAATTAATGCATCTCCACATATTTTCATCATTTTTGTACGAAACTTTTGTCAGTCTACCATGTTGATTGAAGAAATGATTGAAGAAATAAACTAGTATTATGATTTACTATATAGTTTAGATAATTCTTATATCATGAACTAATTTTGTAATTAAGTTAATTTCAGTATACTTGGATTTACTTAATGTGTTATAAGTAGAGACAAGCTGTCCTTTTTTATGGCTTAATGCAATGTTAGACTCCTTTTGCCAATGCTTTAGATGACCAACATTGAACGTGTAGGTAGGAGCCGAGTTAGTGTTCTAGTTATGAGTTCGGGAGAAATTTAATTGTTTTGACCAAAATTCTGCATAACTGTATTTGCATTAGAAATCTATTTAAAATGCATAAATAATGTATTCAGAACATGGTAAGTTATTTTTTCTAGAATCCTGAACTCATATGTTCAAAATTTTGGATTTGCCTCTCCGCATATGAGGTGTTAAATGTCATTTGAGTGAATTAAATGTTTTTTTCCTTATATGATCTAGGACGGTATAATACACACTCCCGGGGTTAGCTTTTATGATTGAGATAGACTAATGTTGGACTTTCTTCACAAGGTTTTCCCATGCCTAACATGTTGTTTGGTTTTGATTTTGGTTGTGCAATTTAGATGAGTCAATTCAAGAAAGGGCCGGATTTTGCAGTAGCTTCTATTGGTAATTCTGGCACTTCCCTTTCTCCATGGACATCTCAAGGTAATCATCGTTTTTAAGAAAGATCTTTTCCCCTTTAAATTCCTTGCAAGAGAATAATCATGATCAAAATGTGCCTAAAGAAAACTACATATTGTTTCTATGATACGGAAAGAAGGCAAAATAAAGATTAAAAAGAGGCAATGATAAAAAATACACCTAAAGTATTCCGGTTTTTAAGTTTCATGTCTAAACTATTTTAAGTTTTATACCCCAACTACCACCAATTATTTATCAAAACATACTTAAACTATTAACTGTTTCTATTTCCTACTAAAAGTTTATATTTAAAACCCAGACAATTAATAGTTGAAGTATGAAAATCTAGGCAAAACTTTAGATTTGTTTTTTTTACCCTTCACTCAAAGATTAAACACAGTACTTGATATGTTGGATTCAATCACATGTGTAGTGTCCTAATCAGACAATGGCAATTAGGGGTTTCCTCACTGGTCGAGATGTTGATTGAAAACTAATAAGCATGCCCTATTTTATGTTGTATTATAGTTAGGAGCAATATACAATATCATTGGTGACACTTTTTCCTTTTTAATTAATTTTTTAAAATAAAAGCTTTCTATATTTAATAATGATATTTAATTTTAAAGTATTTGTTTTACTCTTAATGAGATAATTATATCACACAAATATCTATTTAAATATTATATTTAATCAAATACTATCACATAAATTAGTGATAAATTAAGACGGAAAAGGTATTTTGTTTTAACTTTCATTGCTCTAAGATTCTTTGCCTCAAAACAGGGAAAGATTTTGGCTCATCCTTCACGAGATGTCTAACTAGGCCCTAGAAAGGGACACATTTTCTTGTACATTTGTCTAAGAACAAAAAATTATTGGTTGGTAGGCTATATATTGGCTTGTACTATGGTGTCCTCTAATATAGTAAATTATTTTATCGATACTTGTTACTTTGCATCTGACTAACACAATTATTGAGTGACTCTCCCATCAAAACTTAGGCTGATGAAAAGATCACCTAATTTTGTCAACATCTGATGTACTTAATTGCTAACACCTCTTTGAAAGTTTTACCAAGATTGTTAGTTACTCCACCTCAACCCAAATAACTATATATGTCAAGATCAATACAATTAACCACAAATATGAGCTTTTATCTTGATTAAGCTTTTGTGATTAGTTCACTTGAATTCGAGTTAACTTTATACACTTCCAATGTATTTTAACATGTCATATTATATTACTTGTCTTATTTTTTAGACTAATAGTTTCACATGTCATAGATAGTTAAATGCAATTATTTTTCAAATGACTTGATAGTATAAGAAACTTTTAATTTTATGTTGTTAATATACGAAGTTAAAACTCGTTTATTTTTCTGCATCGATCATTCGTTTGAAAAGATGGAGATTCAAATGGAGCGCAATCAACATCTGAGATTAACAAGGACAGTCCGACTAATAAGGAGGCTAGTGTTAAGAAGCAGAGGAGGAGGAAGTGCAAGGCGACTTCTTCACCGAAATCTAGTTCATCATCAAGAGCAGAGAAATCCAAGACTAAATTTGTAGGACAATCCAAACCAACAAATATAGAAGTGGCTTAATGCCAGGAAAAAAAAAACAGATCTTGATTATTCTGCCTATCGATTTTTTTTTGTTAAATCCTGGCGATGGTCAACTATACAAAGACATTGAAGAGGACAGTAAGGAGGGAATAGAAAATCGCTTAAATACCAGAAGGGATGCATTGTAAATGTGAATGTGAAATACAGAAGAAAAGTGTCTAGAGATGTGAAACAAAAATTGTAAAATCTAATCTCTAAATGGAGAGAAATGCTTTTGGGAAAAAAATTAATTCATCTCTTCTTTATATTAAGGGAAAAGAGTCAAATACATCCTTCTACTTTCATTAATTGGTCAACTTTACCCTTTGTTAAATTATGAGGTTATTTATACTCTCACTGTTAGCAAACTTATCAAATATACCCTTTAAATTAACAATTTTCACAATCTTACCAAAATTGCCCTTTAAAATTGAAATTACCCCTTCCACTATTTAATCCGATCAATTAATTAATTTAATACCAAATAAAACCCAAATTCCATCCGTTCAATGAAGTTCTTATAGAAATTCCTGTAATACAACAACAACAAATCATATTGCTACCTTCGAAAAAGTAGAGAGGATATTTCTGCAATAATTGATTTGAAGGTGAAGAAAGAATTGAAGTAGTGCCAACAGATTTGAAGGTGATTTGGTGATGGAGAGGCAAGGTTGTAACTATTGCCAACGTTAAGGGCAGAGTAAAAGCATTTATGAAAGTGGATTCCGTCTTTCATTACCTTCTTAGTTTGTTCATAGCAGATAATTATTTTGGTATTATAATTGTTTCACTGTGAGATGCGAACTTTAGTCTTAGCTCAGTGGTTGCATGGTGGAGCTAGTGGCGAGAAAATTGAAAATTAAATCTGTTTCACTCCGTTTCGCTAGAAGAAGATGAAGATGGGGCCATGGTGGAGCCATTTTCCAATTGGTTTGGAAAAACAAATGAAGATGAATTGATTTCATTATTCTGTTGATCCCACTTGTTTTGTTGGGCCAGTTCTTTTTCCCTCTCCTTCACCTATTTTAATTAATTCAGAATTTAGAAAAAATCCAGTTCAAAAGCATTTCTATTGAAGAGTTTTAACTTTAAATTAGCAAGATGTATTTTTGGGGATAAATATAGCAGTAAAAACCTTCTTGGAAAGCTGGTTGTTTTGCTCCTGCAATAGTTTTTCCTGTATCATATATTGCAAAGATCAAAGGTTACTCACAAGTTAGAGTATACACAATCTTGGTCTTTGACATGAATTTTAAAGGGCAATTTTGGTAAGATTGTGAAAATTATTAAATTAAAGGGTATATTTGATAAGTTTGCCAACATAGAGGGTATAAATAACCTCATAATTTAACAAAGGGTAAAGCTGGCCAATTAATGAAAGTAGAAGGGTATATTTGATTTATCTTTCACACCCCCTCCCCCCTCCCCCTCACCACACACACTTGGGATTAGGGTGAGGATCGATAATGTAAAGAGTTGGATCATTTTGTTGTGCTAATTCTAATATTTTATGATTTGAATGAAAGAAATTATTTTTTTCAAAATGAAATAATATACTTCCAGGGGTTTTGGTATATTGCATAAGAATGGTACCGAATAAGATGTATTAGTAATGCTGAGATTAGTAATACAGAGCTTATTTCTTATTTAGTGTTTGGTTTGATGTATTTAAAATAATTTGTATTGTTATATTTCCTTAAAGGTATTGTTTGTTTTGCGACAATACCCTTCATATTCTATAGTGTTGTGTATTTTTTCCCAAAGCTCTATTATTTATTATAAAAAATATTTTTTTTATATTCTAACTTAAATTATTTGAGGATAAATAATTGTCATCTTAAAAAAATGATTCAGTCACAAAACGTCAAATTTCAATTAAAACTAATAAATCATCTGTTATTAAAATCGAAAAGACGGTAAATACTAATAAAAGCAAATAAATCATCTACTTCTACTCACAAAAACAACAAGTTCCTATTTGGAGAGAAGGAAATGCAAGAATCTTTGAAGGAAAAGCCACTCACTGGGAGAAGCTAGCTAAGAAAATTGCATGTATCTACACTATTGGCGCTCCATCTACTATGACGTCATATCTATTGATGTGTAGATTTTGAATATCATACATAACACATGGATTATTTCTCCTAATACACCTTACCAAACGGGCCCTTAAAGTCTAAAGTTTTTCCTCTCAGATGTAAGTGGACTGTAACACTCTGATTTTCTGAACCGGAATGCTACACGGTGCTCATGACCCCGAAGGACACAAGCTAACCCATGTCTGATATCTGTACTTGTATACTGCATACTATATCATGAAATTCGGAAACATGAACATGAAAGGCCATAAGGTTCGAACTGAATAAACGTCTGATAACAAAATATCTGAAAAGGTATAATAATACCAAAACAAGTCATAAATACTGAAAATAATGAGATCTGAATATCTAATCTGACATCTATTCTGAAAGCCTCTAACTGAACTGAATAAGGAGTTGAAAGAACATGTCTCCAACTAACTCCATCTAACAACTGAATAGTAAATATAGCAATAATCATATCGTCCTCGAATAAGAAGGACTCACTGCAAACTCAGAACACTGGAATGCTACTACTGATTTGGAGCTCGTGCCTTTGAACCTATAGTGTAATATAAGAGAAAGCACCATAGCGTAAATGCGTCAGTACGTCTGAATGTACTGAGTATAAGAGTGAGGAAGGATAAATGTAAAGGGTTATATGCATTAACAATGCTAACTAATATGAACATGAGAATACATACATGCATAAACAACTATAACTGAACTTGTGATGATACTGACTACTGAGTCTGAATGCTGACGACATGACTTTATTGTTACAAAGGTACTGAATTAATTATTGACTATTTCTGACAGTTCAAATTATGAATAACTGATTTGAATGAATATGTCTAACAGTCCTGAAACTGAATATTTATAACGTGAGCTATGACAACTGATATAGCTGATATAACTGTAATGATTGGACTAATCGATATAATCTATACTGAGCGACTGTATCTGACAGTCTAAGTTTTGATGGAACTATCTGAGGTCTATTCTACTTGGAGTAACTAAATCTGAGATCAGTCCTATCTAGCGGGTGATCTTTAAATATGATGATTCTGATACTGATTAATCATAGTTGAGATCAGTCCTAGCTAATGGGTTATCTTGAAGTTTATTAATAATGATAAGCATTTATTGTATCTAACAGTACTGCATCTGTAAAACTAAGCTGAGTTGACTGTGTCTGACAGCCCTGATTCTATAACTAAAACTGTGGGATGTGTTCAACTAACCGACATGCTCTAAGCTAAGCTGACTGGGGTCCAATCTCTGCCCTGACTGGAAGGGTGTCAGTACCGCGCCACCAGTAAGAAATCTCTGTGGAGTCAGTCCTAATCTAGAGGATGACTCCTGGGATCAGTCCTATACATATAAATGTGCTAACGGGTGACCCTTGAGTATGTCAATCCTATCTAACAGGTGACATCTCATACCTACACTGGCTACGTAGTTCTAGAACTTAGGGATTGCTTCTAGGGATCTCAGTCCTATTCTAGTGGGTGAGTCCCCATCCTTAGGCTCACTCGGTGTTGAATCCTACTCCCATCTGAAATACACTAAACTGAATAACAGAAATGAACTGAATAACTGAACTGAACTGATTAGCTGAACTGATACTAGTGGTATTGTTTAGCGGAGCTAAACTGAGTTTACTGAATTCTGATGACTAACAAAATGTACTGAGTTCTGAGGACTAATTGAGAGTACTAAAGTTACTGAGATTGACTGTGAATACTGAAGTTACAGACTGAGTACTGAGATCACTAAGATTACTAAACTACTGAGACTACTGAGATTTCTGAGTTTTCCTAAGTCACATGACTGACTGAATTCTATAGATCATGGCTTAACTGAGAGTATCGTGATAACATGACATGGCTCTAGGCACATAACTATATTTTTTAGGTACGAATACCCCTAGGACTCGATGGAAGGAAACTGACACACATGACTGACTTGATTAGGATAATAGAGTCCATAATTCACCATATCATAAATAAGGGATTTCATACTAAGCATGGTTCTCAACAATCTATTTCATGGAAGGCAATTTCTTACAACATGTATATACTTGCATAGCTTTCAATATCATGCTTATTACATATTATAACCACAATCCATGATATCATAACTTGGGGAATTTCATGAAGTACATGGTTATTCTACATCTTGTACATGAGTGGGTTTTGCAAGTAAGCATAGCATAATTCCATAAGACTAGTTCATGAGTAATCCAACAGTGTTTAGAAGACACACTATAAACATGGATGACATTGAATCATAGAGGCCTATCATGAATCCTTCCCTTAGTCATAATTTAGCTATAATGCATGATTTCTAGTCTCTTAGGTATTTTATCAAACACCTTACATACACAACTTAGGTATAGGTGTAAATCATATAATTACTCATCATAAATAATCAAACTTACATGTTTTCAACTCATATGATGTCATAGATTCATAATAACACATAAAGATTCTATCTTGGAATCATTCAACACATAAACATGATCAACAATCCATTCATAAAATGAAAACCATAATATACAGTTTTAGAAAAAAAAAAAAGGTTCTTGAACTTCATAGACGAAAGGAGTCCATGAATGAACACACGCATACCTTAGAAAGGAAACCTTGATGATTTGCTGGAGAGTTTTTGGATTGGGAAACTTAATTCTTGATTATCTTGGAAAAAGTCTTGAAACTTGCTTTTGAGAGATGAGTTTGATAGAAACCCTAATCTTGTAGTTGAGAGTGTAAGAGAGGGTTTTTGAGATGCTTAACTGAAGAAAAATAGGAAAAATTACGCCTCTTTAGGGTTATAAGTCGTGGAAGATGAAGGAAAAGACCAAAATACCCTTATGAAATAATTTTTCAGCTGCTGAAAAATCATAGCTGATGACCTTCGTGATAGGGCGTCACAAATGTGATAAGCAATCACGAATGTCGTTATTTAGGAGCTGGTTTCTGCTTAAGGCTGATGACCTTCGTAATAGGGCTTCACAAATATGATAAGCTATCACGAATGTCGTCACTTAGGAGCTGGTTTCTACCTAAGGCTGATGACCTTCGTGATAGGGAGTCACAAATGTGATAAGCTATCACGAATGTCATCACATTGTTTCCAGCCTGACATGCTGGAGTAAAATGGGCATAACTCTTAGCTTCGATATCGGATTTAGGCGAAATTAGTATCGTTGGAAAGATAATTCAAAGAGATTTAATTTGATATATACTAAGGTACCCAGTTATTCATATAAAATGAGTTATGGTCGATTGAAGTTGACCCAAGTTTTGACGCTCACTAAAACTTGAACGATAGGAAAGCTTTCAACTTGTACTTAAGTTAGGGGACCTCTATGATCTAAATTTATGCTCAAACAGATTCCCACACTACATAATTGATTAACACACTAAATTTATATAGGATTTGAGGCTTTTGACATATCCACGCATAGGAATGACGGATTTTCATTCTAGTCCAAAATGTGGGGTATTACATGGACCTATTAACCAACTTCATTTTTTATGTTGTACTATATGACCTCAACATTGCTTTGGGCCCTCTAATTCAAGAAATTGACAAACTCAATCTTTTGAGTTTCAATAAATCTCACAAATTCTAGAATGAAAAGCAGTTCAAATTTGATCGCCACAGTTCAAGTAGTGAGTTTAAAGTGATTCTAATCAAGTGAAATTGCAAATTTCCACTTGATTAAACCATGTCTTATATGTTTAGTGGAACCTCTATAATATTTTAAATTTAGGGTAGATTCTTCTCACAATTTTTTGTAATATGAATTAGGGAGGGAGCCATTTAAGAAGTGTTAGTAAAATGTAGATGAATAATGTCAATAATATGACGAGTGTTATAAAACAATAAAGAAGAAGAAGAAGAGTAGAGAGAACAGAGAGAGTAATTCTTATTTCTTCTCTTGAGGGATGATTTACAATGAAGAAAGCCCTTCTATTTATAGGGGAAATTTTCCCCTAGTCTCACACTAAAAGACAAGTACATCAAATCCTGATAGACATCAAATAGATCTTTATAGATATTCACTATAATTGATATATATCATAACACTTCCCCTTGAATGTCTAGATAGATAATGTGCCTCGTTAAAACCGTACTAGAAAAAACTCAGTAGGAAAAAAATCTAGTGAAGAAAAAAGAGTACACATTTCTAACAATACACATATCGGCTGTCTTATTAAAAAACTTACAAGGAAAATCCAGTGGGATAAAACCTCGTAAGAATAAAAGAGTACAGCGCGTATTAACTCCCCCTAATGAGAACATCCTTGAACCTTTGCATCCTGATCTTGTACACCATCTTCTTAAAAGTTGTAATTAGAGAAAACTTGGTGAATAAATTAGCCATGTTTTTACTTGAACGAATCTGTTGCACGTTGATATCACCATTCTTTTGTAGATTATGTATGTAGAAAAGCTTTGATGAAGTGTGCTTCGTTCTATCTCCTTTTATGAATCCTCCATTAAGATGTGTTATGCATGATGCATTATCTCTCGTATAAAATTATGGGTAGATTGTCATATTTCACACCACATTTTTCTCGAATGAGATGCATCATGGACCTCAACCATACACATTCTCGGCATGCTTTATGAATAGATATTATTTCAGTATGATTCGATGAAATGACTACGATAGACTGCTTTGTATATCTCCAAGATATTGCAGTACCATCACATATGAACACATAGCGTATTTGAGACCGAGCTTTATGTATGTCAGGTAAGTACCCAAAATCAACATGACCAATAAGATCGTAACTGCAAACTTGCTACCAAATTAACTAAAAAGGCTATATCAGGCCTTGTAGTATTTGCAAGATACATTAGTGCATTAATTGCACTAAGATATGGTACTTCATAACCAATAAGTTCCTCATTCTTTTCTTGAGGTCGGAATGGATCCTTATTCAATTTCTGCATGTTTCTCATTTAAACAAATACTCTGTTGCTTTTGAAAACTCTCTAAGAGTTTCAATGATACCCAAATCATCAAATTATATCTTATGAAGATAATGAAAAGTTTTCTAGAAACTTTATATTCTTCAGGAATTTTGAATCCTTTAGGGATTTTAATATGGATGTTTGTCAAGTAACAATATCCAACATGTCAAGTGTGACATCTTCAAGTGTCTGGATTGCAAATCAAATAAGTTTTACGCTTGCCAAAATGTATCCTTTCAGGTCACTTGATAAATATTTCTATGTCAGCATGCTTAAATTAACATAGAATTCAGATCCTCATAATCTTTTACAATATTGCGCCAATATTGTATCAAAGATATCATCGATGATTTCTTATTTTGTATCGATTCGCAATGTGACATAACATTTTAAGATCTCATCACTTCATTATTTTCAGGTACCTAAACCTCTCATAAGGTTTCATAAAGTGTTATGTTGTAGGATCTTCAAGATCACATTGCCTTCTTATCATGATTATTTGCTCCTTATTATTTTCAAGGATTATTTCATTTGGAATCGAAATGTTTTATGCATGCATAGACTTTATCCTTTAAGGACACAAAATAAGAGCACTTGCAGCTAAATATGAGATGCTTTTGGCATTTGACTTGAATTATTTTTTGAATGAGGATCTGATGATAATTCCTAACATATTTCATAGCTGCTTATAATCTCCCCCTTATGTTAGGAAAACTAGCATACATCCTCCATCTTCTTTGAGAAAACCATCTTTGCGTATCATGGTATATATATTAATCGTATACCGCACATCAAAACTATTAAATAGAATCATTGGTTCCTGACCTTGAACTAATTGAGAGGGAAAAAATAATCAAAATATATTGGTCTAATGCATACAAGTGCTATTGTATGCAATATATCATATTTCATACCAATACATTAAACTTTGTTCTCATTAGTAATGGTTCAACTATTTATGGAAGGCCTTCAATGCTAAACTATCATCATCAAGATAAATTATCTTGATTACACAATCTGAAAATTATGTTCAATTTATATTGAACAAGTAACTTTATGAATGTGAAACGTAGGTTGACCATGAATGTACATGTGATCATCTTATTGATGCATCTTTTCAACATATCACATGATAGGTGAACGAGCCCTTATTCACCTTTTATTCTTTTCAGATTTTGAGGGATCCAATTCCAAAATTAGTTGGTCCAACCAACTTATCATGAGAACAAGCAACATTAAAGTTCATAAATAATTTTCTAATTCTTCAATATATGTTCAATACTCAGTATGCACATCTTCGGGATATCGCAATCGTTCATGTCAACTTATGAACTTTAATCTAGTAAACTCCAAGTTTACCATGATATATGTTTTTGCTTTAGTAAATTTTAGATTTACTATTATATGAATAAATTTCAGATTTACTACTTCAGAAGTAGATTTCAAAATTATTCAACCTCCGAAAGAGGTTGAATAAT
>NC_061120.1:23868749-23982542 GCF_002878395.1 Capsicum annuum | reverse complement strand
TTCTAATTCTTCAATATATGTTCAATACTCAGTATGCACATCTTCGGGATATCGCAATCGTTCATGTCAACTTATGAACTTTAATCTAGTAAACTCCAAGTTTACCATGATATATGTTTTTGCTTTAGTAAATTTTAGATTTACTATTATATGAATAAATTTCAGATTTACTACTTCAGAAGTAGATTTCAAAATTATTCAACCTCTTTCGGAGGTGAGTTGTGATACAATCACAATCAAGTGCATGTTTGCATTAATAAGTTTCTAATTCCCCAAGAATGGAATAAAATCGTGCCTTAAGCCTATCAAATTATGATAGCTTATAACCTCTTTCAAGATTTTGCTGCTTCAGAAGCAAATCGAGGCATACATATGATGTAGAGAATTTTTCTCTAGTATATCTTATAATCATATAAGCGTGTGACAATATCATCACTTTTGATGATCATTAGCATATTTTCCCTCCACGAGTATATTCGTGCATTCAATCACTTGTCTTCTTTCAGACATATTATGCACTGCTACCACATACACCTTAAGAATGAAGTAAGTTGTCATATTTCAGACTTATCAGATATTGCTACCACATTCACTTCATGGAATGGAGCATATTCAATGAGTCGAATTTCATGACTTTTCATTGAACACCCATTATTTTGCCTTAGCCATCATAATATCATCAATATGGTGTATTGATATTCAAACTCAACATCTTATCCATATAAAAGTGTCTTAGGCATGAATCAATGGAACTTGAACCTAACATAGTATCATCCTTTTTGATAATATTGTTTTTGACGAATAAATTTAAAATATCAATGGTTCCAAACCAATTATTTTTCCTCAAATCCAATAATAATTACATTAGTAGTAGCAAAAGAAAGATAACATAAAGAATTACTAACCTTGAAATCCTTCAGAATTATAATCTCACCTTGTTTGGCAGAGTCTCGTGCTGATAACGTGTTATAAAATAATAAAGAACAAGAAGAAGAGTAGAGGGAATAGAGAGAGTGATTCTTATTTCTTCTCTTGAGGGATGATTTCCAATGAAGGAAGCCCTTCTATTTATAAGGAGAATTTGCCCCTAGTTTCACACTAAAAGAAAAATACATCAAATCCTGATAGACAGCAAATAGATCTTGATAGATCTTGATAGACATTCACTATAATTGATATATATCATAACGAGTAACTACTAAAACTAACTGTCAACAATTTATACCATCTTTTTAGTCTTGCCAATAGAGTTGTCTTTGAAATATGATGGGCTAGCAATTGGCATGGACCAAGCCTCTATATCTGTGGGCCTTAAATCATTAGCCCAACGTAGTCGTGAGTGGGTCGCGAGTTAGGCTGGATTAGCCTTTATTATTTCTTAATTTTAATTTCAATTCTAACTTCAAAAAATAATAATGTAACTTCTTACCAGATAATATTACATAGTGTAATTAATTAATATTGTGTCCATAATTAAATTATTTTAATAATACTTATGAGTAACAACATATTATATTAAAATACAACAAAGAAAATTAGCACATACAAAAGAAGCATCTAATTAAGAAAGAAAACACAAATTTACAACTGAACTTTGGAGAATGGCATTGCATACGGAGGACGGGAGGAGAGTAAACCAGAGGAGAGACAAGAATAACCATTGTACTTTCACAAGTTGAGTCTGAAAGATGGTGATTGGTGTGTACATAATTTTACTCCTACTTTGTATTGACTCACCATGCAACTATTTTTGGTTAAGAGATCAATCTCTAAGAATAATTTAATTTTTATATTTTTGAATTTAATAACACTTTTTTCATTTGATCTTCGGCCCTGGCTCAAACAAGCCTTAGTCAAGCTCAAGGTCAGCAGACTTATTTGCGCCGAAATAAAAAGCCTTGGTCTTTAATTGGGATCTATTTGCAATAGAATATTGGGTTTATTCTCGGGAAAAGGATACTTTATGACCTTTTTAAAAAATAATAAGCCCAATTATAGCCCAAGTTTGGTATTTGGACAAATAATGTCTAGTCGGCTAAACAAATGCCATTTTATGGCCATTTCCTAATCTTTTCCGATTCGGGTCATTTTGATCCACGTAGTCCATATGTATTCTATATACGATACTGATACAAACTATATACAATACTGATACGATATTCAACTTGGGCAATTCGGCCCTTTTAAAAATATTTCAATTTTTTTTACTATAAATTTTTTAATTGATCAAATATTCTGCTTTTATTATTGTTTAGAAATAATAATTAAATTATATAAAAATGATATAATTATTAAATAGAATTGAATCTATATAAGATATATGTATAGAAATTGTATAGTTCTATCAAATATGTCTATATATATATATATATATATATATATATATATATATATAGAAAGTGTATACAAATTATATAATTGTTGTATAAAACGTGTAGAAAAAAGTACAGTTATTATATAAATTATGTATCAAAACTGTATAATTTTCGTATAGAATATTTATGTATAAGATTGGTATAAAACCTGTATAAAATTGTGTAAAAACGGTATAGAGCCCGTCAGTAAATTAAAATGGCTAGAAAGTGGAATTTAAATTCCATGGCTATTTTCAAGGAACTAGTTTAATTTGAAGTGCAAATGTAAAATTATTATATAAATTATGTATCAAAACTATATAATTTTCGTATATAATATTTATGTATAAGATTTGTATAAAACCTGTATAAAAATTGTGTAAAAACAGTATAGAACCAGTCAGTAAATTAAAATGGCTAGAAAGTGGAATTTAAATTACATGGTCATTTTCAAGGAAATAGTTTAATTTGAAGTGTTGTTTCTGTCCTTTCCCCTTTATTCTCCTTATCAACACATACCAATTACACAAAACTTCGTAGGAGTAAACTTGTGTGTTAAATTTTGTTTCTTCTTAAATCAAAACATATATTTGATAGAAAGCAATTTATTATATTTATCAGATTATTAATTAATGCTTAGAAAGGATTTTTAATCAGCGTGTTAAACAAACTCGATTTCCAAAAAATACGAAATATATTTATAACCACTGAATACATTACAACATAGAATCAGAAATTAAGGTAATAGCCACACTAACTAAGATGAGATAAGATGGTAAGAAGGGTAATAAAAAAGGGATGAGATATTAGACATAAAATGGAGATGAGAGACAACAAAAAGTCAAATATTGACATAGTTTTGCATAAATCGTTCTATCTAATTAATCAATTGATAACAGAGTCTGAATTTTAAATAAAACTTTTCCACATTTTAATCGACCCAATAGTTTCAACCGAATCAGCCTCATCATTCACTCCTTCCGGCCCATGGGCCCGTATGTAGTCAATCAGGTTCACAACACCTAAATGTTGTCTTTGATCATTTCAATACATATATTTCAGAAATAACAATAATAAAGCCTTAATTGTAATTTTTATAGTAATAATTTTATAATTAAGAAAAATAACAAATTGTATTTTGTATTTAAGTAAAACTGTTGCTATACAAATACATGTACAACAAGATTTACTTTTCTTGTTTTACTCAAATTAGTTGAGTTAAATAAGGAATAATTATCGCATCTAATTAAATTTTCATAAATTACTCTTATTTAAATTAGTAGATTCCTTTTCCAAATCAAACTCAAATATGAAGATTATTATTTTCATAATCTTCAAAATTTTAAAATATCATTCTCTTATATCTCTAATTATTTTTTCTTGTTAGTGTTCATTTTTTTTATCTATTTTTTTTCTATTTTAATTGTTTTTTCTTTTCCATTTTTTTCTTTCCACTTTATTTTCTCTCTTGTACTTCTCTTTTGTTTTTTATCCTTTTTTGTTTTTTATTTATTTTTTTCTTTTTTCATTTTTTTCTTTTTCTTATATTTTTTTTCGTTTTCTTCTTCTTCTTTTTTTTTCGTTTTTGTTTTTACACTTCTTTTTCTAGTTTCTATTTCTCTTTCTTCTTTTTTTCACTTTTTTTTTGAATTTTTATTTTTCGTTTTCGTTTTTTTCTATTTTTTTTTTACTCTTCTATCTCTATCTTTTATTTTTAAAAAATAAATATCTATATCATATATACATATTAAAAAAATATAAAAAATAAATAGAAATACAGATCTGCATATGTATTTATGGTAAAAAACATACATATATATCTACATATGTATTTACAGAAATACATATCTGACTCACGTGTATATATAAACATATATGACACAAAATCTGTATAACAAAAATGACAATTATATACATATGCATATAGGTAATAAAAAAAATACATATACATAACAGTAAAATAAAACAAATAAGTACACTCCATAGGAGCCCCCTTCATTAAGGGTATTTTAGTCTTTGATTGTAATAACTATAAATAGACAATTAGGCTTTTATTTTTCATTAGTTGTTAAATGATATTGAAGAACACTTTCTTTCTTAAGAGAGAGTGCTTTAGTGAAGGGCTTGGAAAAGCCATTGTAGTGTAGGACTTGAAAAAGTCACTATAGCTAGGGTTAACTTGAGTGTGGATTCACTTGAGTTGACAATAAGGCTTAGAAATATTGGTGCTTTGGGGTGCTTTGAGTCTCTTTTGTGTCAATGTAAGAGTGTGGTATTTTCTTTGTGGATTGTAGAGGGTTTTGGTGTTTGATTCACACCTTGTTTCCTACATTTTGTAAAGGTTTATGTCTCACTACTATCCTTTCTATTTTATGCATTTGATTGTGTTTTGATTCCAAAATTTGTCTGTTGTCTTTGCATCTTGTGTCATCATCTCTACTTTATCTCTTTCTTTAGGTTAGTTTCAGTTTTTATAGTGTTTTTCCTATATCATTTGGTATCAAGAACCATGTTTTAGAGTTGTTCCCACAACTCTAAGTCTTGGATTATTTATTACCTTGAAGAAAATCAACAAAAAAAAGTGTAAAAAATCAAAAATCTCACAAAACAATTGTTAACTCATTTTTGTGTTTTGGTAGATTTTTGAGAGTTAGATCTACTTTGTTTTTGTGTGTTTTGTTAGTTTCTAGTGCTATATCCTTGTTCCCTAGAACTAAGAGAGTCTAGATCTAAGCTTTGAGCAAGATCCGGGTTGTTTTGAGCATTCCACCATTGTTGAACTTGAGTTTGAGGCTTTTTGAGGGTAGATTTCATATGGTGTATTATGGTGTGGACGTTTTGAACTTAATTTTGTGTTTTTGTGCTTATCTTGGCAAAGGGAACCTAGATCTAAAAGAAAAATTGAACTTGGAGGTCATTTGCCTTATGGTCAAACTTGGTCAACTCTTGAATATTCATATTGTTCTTCGTCAGTCTTCATATCTTGTTGGAGAAAAATATTCAAAAGTGCTTGTTTGATCTTAAAAAGGGAGAAAAGAGAGTGTACTAGTTGTTAAAGGCAATTTTCAAGAAGCTTCCTAGTCTTGCCAAAAGAAGAAAACAACAAAGAAGAAAAGAATCTTCATGTACAATTGCAAGTACAAGAGGGGACCAATTCATTTCAAATCCATTTTGAAGCTTGAAAAGGCTCCCAAAAACTTGCGAATTCCCCTCAAAACTGAAATCACACTCTCTTGAGATTGATTTGGCCGAGACACAAAATTGAAGAATAAAAAATTTTACAAAGTTGATGTCCAATCACAAGGTGCCACATCATTGTTTTGTAAACAACCAAATTTAGCTCAAACTTGGATTTCTTAGTTTCTAATTTTTGTTTCTTGGTTATATTTTGTTGATTCTATCACTAATTAGCAAACTAGTAACTACCTACTAGGTTGATAATTTGTTTAGTGTCTTTTTATTTTGTGATAACAGCCTTTTGTGCTTTTCTTATTTTGTAACTCGTAGTATCTTGTTGGTTCAAGTACGAAAGAAATTTTTCTTTGATTCACCTCAAACAAAAATCCATTTCGGGCAAAAGTAGACTCATCCCTCAATCACTTTAATGTTGGTGGTGGTATATGTCTACTTGAGGGTACTTTAATAGAAAGGGAAGGTGTCCATTATTTGGAAATTATTTCTTCTACTATATGTGACCTCATTTTTTAGAGTACTCATGGTTATGATGTTAAAACTACTAGTGAGTACATACATGAGGACACCTTAGTTGAAGTTAACTTAAATGATACCTTTCTCCACTCTCTATTTGCTTTTGATGATATGTATGCTATTGTAGAGAGTATATCTTGTAGTTTGGGTGAAGCCTATGGGGAAAAAGAGTATTGTCTAGACCTATGTCTATGGCCACTCTTTCCATTTGACCCCGGTGCCAAACATAGATACGATGATGTTGGCACACCTAACTTGTTGCTTTGTCTACATGACAAACAAAGTGACATTCTTGAAAACCCAAGTGCAAAGGTGCCATTGTCTCCTTGGGGTAATGCTACTAAATGTGCTTCCTTGGTTGACACACTTGTGCTTAAGTTGCATGATTCCCAACTTGTGGATGCCAAATTAACAGTTTACTGGAAAGGAATAGATCATATGTGCTTAAGTGCCTTAAATCCATCCTTGTGTGCTTTATATGTTATATCTTTTGTGCCAAATGACATTCTTATAGATGATAGCACCTTGTATGAGGCCTTCACACTTGATTTCTTTCTATACTACCTATATTTTTATGATGATATCCACGCTAGTCTTGGATTAATATTTTATAGAGGTACGATCAATGCTATATGTGTATAACCTTGGCTTGATGATATTTTTGGTACTAATGTGAACTCTCATACCATGAGGATTGTGTGCTTGTTTGCCTTCTCTTTTTTTTTGTAAGGAGTGAATTTGTGGTCAAATTCTTTTCAAGATGGAGAGGATGATACGGGTGCAAAGAGTACATGATTTTTCTTAAAGGACCAAGCTCGGGTTTACATGTGGATGAAGACCTTTTTGAATAATTTCAAAGTCTTGACTCAAGTTGAAGAGAGAAAAAGGGTCCATGCATTCCAATGCTTCCCTTTGCCTTCTTATTAAGGGCATTGTGGTCTTTTGAAGTCATTCTTTTACACTCCATAGGAGCCCCCTTCATTAAGGGTATTTTTATCTTTGATTGTAATAACTATAAATAGACAATTAGGGTTCTATTTTTCATTAGTTGTTGAATGATATTGAAGAACACTTTCTTCTTTTAAGAGAGAGTGCTTTAGTGTAGGGCTTGAAAAATGTAACGGCTCGAGTCTGTACCCCGGACGCTACACGGTGCTCATAATCCCGAAGGACCACAAGATAACCCATGTCTGGTACCTGCTATGCTAATTGAATTATAATACTGTAATATGTGAAAATTAGGCAGAAAGGTTTAATACTGAAATAAAACTGAATATGGTATAACAATACCAAAACTGAAATATCTGTCTGATAATACTCTAGTCTGAAAAGCATCTACTATTTGAACAGGGAGTTGATAGGACAAGTCCCTAACTAACTCCGACTACTGAAATAAATTGATAACTGAAATACTGAAATAATAAGTCTATCCTCAAACTATGAGAACTCACCACTAAGTTTACTGCTGATAGATCGGGCTGCTAAGTATGATCGGGAGCCCGTGCATCTGAACCTATGATATAAGACATCATAGCACAAAAGAAAGGTATACGTCAGTACTTTGAATGTAATGGTATGCTAAGTGAGGTAGGATGAGATGCATGGGTTTATATGTATGAGTAATATTGACTGAATGACATGAGTATAACTAAATGAGAGTACATGCATGAATATGTAACTGTAGGTGAGATCATGATAACACTGAATACTGAGTTTGAATACATATTAACTGATAACTGATTATACTAATACTAAATTACTGATAACTGAATGACTGTATCTGATAGTCTTGATTCTGTGGAATTATACTGAGTTCTGTACTGAGCTGAGTGACTGGGTCTGACAGTCCTGAATCTGCAGAATTGAACTGAGTTCTATTAAGAGACTAGAATTAAAATTGAGACTATGGGAGATAATCATCTAACCGACATGCCCCTTTCTAAATAGATTGGGGTCCAACCTGTAACCCTAGTTGGAAGAGTGTCAATACCGTGCCATGGGTAAAGACAAGCTGTGAGTTAACCCTCTCTGATAGAAAGATCTTTTGTCAACCCTCACTGGCAAGAAAACTCAAATGAGATGTATCAAATCTCATAATATCTGGCAGGAAGATATCTCAACCTATGCTGACTACGTAGTTCTGTAATACAGGGATTACTAGGAAGAGTCAAACCCTCTACTGGCAAGAATGCCCCCATCCCTGGGTTAACTCGGTGTTGAATCCTACTCCCATCTGAATAGACACTGAACTGATTTTCCTAGTTCATACTAGGCTTGACTGAACTGTTACTGAGTTTACTAAGTTTCGTTGACTAATGGAATACTACAAAATTCTATTAGTTGTCTGAGTTTACTGAGGTCTGAACTGAATACTGAACTAAATTGGACTGATACTAAGTCTACTGAGTTTTTCTTGAGTTCTATAATTGACTGAGAGTACTACTTATCATAGCATGACTGATACTATCTTGATACTGACCAGGGCTCTTGGTTCAACTAAATTATCGGGTATTAAATACCCCTAGGAATCGATAGCATAAATTGTAAGACATGGCACAATCTTGAAACATGATAAATAATCTACTTGATCATCATTCATTCATTGGGACATTCCAGCAAACTATAACGCCCCGAATCTGGTACCCGAAATGCTACACGGTGCCCATGACCCCAAAGGACCATGAGCTAACCCATGACTAATATTTGTACCTGAGCATTGCATGATATACTGTATAAATACAGAATATAAGCTGTAAGGCCATAAGGTTCAAAACTGTAATATGTCTGACAAAATAATATCTGAACGGGGTATAGGAATACCCTAAACTGAATAAACTATCTATAAATATCTAGTCTGAAAGTCTCTAACTGGCTGAATTATTTGAATAAGGAGTTGATGGGACATGTCCCCAACTAACTCTAACTTCTAAAATAACTAAGTACTAAAGATATGAAATAATCAAATCATAACATCCTCGAATGATGAGGACTCACTGCTGACTCTAACTACTGAAACTGGAATGCTACTGATGCTCTGGAGCTCATGCTTCTGAACCTATGGTATAAAAATACCATAGCACAAATGCATCAGTACAATTGAATGTACTGGTATGCAAGTAAGGTAGGCTAAATGCAAAGGGTTCATATGCATGAATAATGCTAACATTACTGTATAATATGATCGTGAGAATACATACATGAATGTGTAACTGTAACTGGATTAGTGAGTAGTACTAACTACTGAGTCTGAATACTGATAATATAAATCACTGATAGCTGATATAAATGATACCGGACGACTGTGTCTGACAATCTAGGTTCTAATGGAACTAGCTGAATTCCGTACTGAGTTGAGTGATTGTATCTGACGGTCTTGGGTTCTATAGACTATCTGAGTTCTATTACTGAAACTGAGTGACTGTATCTGACAGTCCTGATTCTATAACTAAAATTATGGGAGAATTCATCGAACCGATATGCCCCTTTTTATAAATAGGTTTGGGGTCCAACCTGTAACCCCAGTTGGAAGGGTGTCAATACCGCGCCACTAGTAAGGACAAACTGTGAGAAATCCCTCATCTAATAAGTACTCTAAGGAGAATGGTGGAACCTGCATCTAACAGGTTAAGCCACCTCATCTACCCTCAACTAGAAGGTTTGATGTCTCAACCTACACTGGCTACGTAGTTCTATAGAGCAAGGATTGTTTCTAAGAATCACACCCTCTACTAAGAGGTGAGTTCCCATCCTTGGGCTCACTCGGTGCTGAATCCTACTCCCATCTGAATAGACACTAAACATGATTAATTGAACTAAATTGGAATGAGTTTATTGAGTTTCGTTAACTGACGGAATACTATTAAAATCTGATAACTGACTGAGATTACTGAGATTACTGAGATTTCCTGAGTCATGTAACTGACAGAATTCTACTAAGTTTTGAAACTGAATGAGAATACTACTAATCATGGAGTGACTGAGATTTATCATGAAACTGATGCTGGCTCTAGGCACACAGCTAAGTTATCGGGTACAAGTACCCCCAGGACTCGATAGCATAAAACTGACAAGACATGACACTTCTTGAACACATAACCATGTTTAATAATTCATAGTATTATCATTGGAGATTTTCATGAAGTATTTGAATACCACAAGCTTTCACATGAATAAGAATGCATATAAACATGTCATAATTCCCTAAGCCTAATCTCATGAGCATTTCATCAATCTATTACAAGACATAACAATAGCATGAGAGTCATTTTGAACATAATAGTAACATGAATTCATCATTTAGGTTATGTTGAGTCATAATTCACAAGTATTATTCTCTTAGGCATTTTATCAAACACCTAGTATGCATAACTTAGGGCTTAGGCATGATATCAAATTAATACCACATGATTCCCTAATTCAACTCAATTTCATAAATTTCAACACACATACTAGCGTAGTTTCATGAACAACACATAAAGATTCTTACTTGGGAATCCTACAACAATAACTACATAAACATAATAAATCAACAACATAAACATCACAATTCATAATTTAAAATTGGATTCTTGGGCTTCATGGATGAAAAGAATCCATGAATGAACACTTGACATACCTTGGATGGAAATTTCTTAAAAACTAACAGTAGAATATCTTGAATTTGAAGCTTCTATGAAAACCCTAGACTTTTTCTTGAGAGTATTTGAGAGTAACAATAATATTTTGGTGAAATAAGGGTTGAATCTCATGTTATAGGCTTATATAGTGGTGGAAAGTAACCCTTTTACCTTAAAAACATGGACATTTAATGACTAAAATTGGGCATCAACGCGATTGGTGATGCGGCACGTCGATGCATCAATGCGATATCCGATACGTCGCACCATGATCGCGCCAAGCCTTAGTAGTTTTTCTGGTAATCCCTGCAACAATGTTAACCAACGCGATAGGCGATGCGGCACGCCAAGATCGCATTGGTCCACTATTTTGGGACACCAAACGTGGTTTAAACGAGGTCTAAAAAATCCAAAACTTGTTTGTGAACACGTATTGACCTCTATGATCATGAATTAATAAAAAATACGGACCATTAAAGGACATTAAGGTGGCAAAATGAGATTACCAACTTTCGAAGGTCAAAAATAAACTAAGTCTAAGAACTTAGCTAGAACTTTCTAAGTATGGGACCCCCTTGACAAGCTTAAAGGACTGATTTAAGCTTAGAAATTTTGTGGGGTCTTACAATATCTCTTCCTTGAGAACATTCATCCTTGAATGAGACTGACTGAGATAGGAAAAATACAAACTGAAGTATATATAGGACATTAATAACTAAAACATGATTTTGTGACTGACATGACTGATAAACTAAATATATCATACTGACCATGCATATCTGATGCATGCATAACTGATTCATCAATGCATGACTGAGATTTTTGATAAGCTGAGTTTCTCATAATGAGGATGCATATCTGATGCATGAATATATGTCTAACATAATGCATGGACATATGAGTGAATATGCGATGGTATTTGATGCCAAGTTTATAATTGAATTCTGCACATGAAACTGAATACCTAGTTGAAAATGAAAGTGAACTTGATAACTGAGCAAGCTTAAGAAAAACTATTACCTTGGGCTTAGTCTGAATTAGTGGAAAAGAGGTGAGGATACTTGGTCCACATGTCTACTTCTACTTCCCAAGTAGCTCCCTCAACGGGTTGATTCTGCTAAAGAACTTTGACTAGAGGGACTTCTTTGTTCCTCAGTCTATGAGTCTAGTAGTCAAGAATTTCGAATGGAATCTTTTCATAGGAGAGACTGTTCTGAACATAAATGCCCTCTATAGGGACTACAACTGATGGTTCACCTATGCACTTCTTGAGCAAAGAGACATGGAGCACTGGATGAACTGAGGCTAAATCTGAAGGCAATTCGAGCTCATAAGCTACCTTACCGAAATGACTGAGAATTTTGAAGGGACCGACATATCGGGGACTGAGCTTTTCCTTCTTGTTGAATCTCTTCACTCCCTTCATGGGAGAGATCTTTAGGTAAACATAGTCACCAATCTCGAACTCGAGATCCTTTCTGCACACATCTGCATAAGACTTCTGTCGGCTCTGAGAAGCCCAGAGTCTTTATCTGATCAATTGGACTTTTTATAAGGCATCAAATACTAAGTCAGGCCCTATAACTGAGGCCTCACTAACTTTGAACCGACTGATTGGAGATCTGCATCATCTACCATAGAGAGTTTCGAATAGAGCCATCCGAATGATGGACTAATAACTGTTGTTATATGTAAACTCAATCAAAGGCAAGTGATCATCCCAACTACCCTAGAAATCAATTGCATACGCTCGCATCATATCTTTTAAAGTCTGAATGGTCCTTTTTACTTGACCATCTGTCTGAGGATGAAAGGCTGTACTGAAATGAACTTAGGTACCAAGACCCTTTTGGAATGCTTTTTAGAAGTGAGAGATGAACTGGGTACTTTTGTCTAAATAATGGACAACAAAACACCGTGTAATCTAACCAACTCCTTGATATAGATTTTAGAGTAATCCTCAGCTGAATAAGAGGTATGGACTGGAAGGAAATGAGCTGATTTGGTCATCCTATCTACAATAAGCCATACTTAATCATACGGGCGATGAGTACAAGGCAAACCCGTCATGAAGTCCATGTTCACTTCTTCCCACTTCCAAGTAGGAATACTGAACTCCTGCATGGACCCACTAGGCTTATGATGCTCTATTTTTACCTACTAATATGTAGAGCACTTAGCCACAAACTCTGTAATATCTCTCTTCATCCTACTCCATTAATAGATCTCCTGCAAATCGCAGTACATCTTAGTGGCCCCTGGACGAATAGAGTAACATACACCATGCGCTTCTGCGAGAATTTGCTGCCTCAACCTGGTACACAAAGACGACCTTGACAACGCAAAACACCATCTCCCCTTTAGGAGGAAACCTTTACTTTTAGATCTTTGACTGATTCTTTCAACTTGATTAGATTGGGATCTCTACCTATTTTTCTTTTACCTCGGAAACTAGAGATGATTCTGAACTGTCTGAACCCATATACTACCTTCTACTGAATCGACTAGGTAGACACCTAGTCTGGCAAGCTGATGGACTTCCTGAGCTAACTTCCTTTTACTGTCCTCAAAATGAGCAACACTATCTATAGACAATCTACTGAGGGCGTCGGGGATTATATTGGCCTTGCCCGGATGATAAGGAACTCATGTCATAATCTTTTAAGAGCTCTAACCACCTTCTCTGATAGAGGTTAAGATTTTTTTAAGAAAAGTCATACTGAAAGCTCTTATGATCTATGAACACATCTACATAAACACCGTACAAGTAATGCCTCCAACTATTTAAGGTAAAAACTACGACTACTAACTCAAGATCATGAGTAGGATAATTCTTCTCATCAGGTTTAAGCTGTCTGGAGGCGTAGGATATGACCTTACCATGTTGCATGAGGACACAACCCAAGCCTATTCTGGATGCATCACAATAAACTACGAATCCATCTGTACTATCTGGAAGAGCCAGAACTGAAGCTGAGGTGAGTCGAGTTTTAAACTCCTTAAAACTCTTCTCGCAAGAATCTAACTACTAAAACTTGACTTTTTTTTGAGTCAATCTGTACATATGGGATGCAATAGAAGAAAATCCCTCAGCAAACCATCTGTAATATTTAGCCAAACCCAAGAAGCTTCTAATATCTGATGGAGATACAGGGCGAGGCCAGTTTCTTACTGCTTTGATCTTTTGAGGATCAACTCTTTTTTCATCACCGAAAATGATATGACCAAGGAATGCTGCTGACATTAGTCAAAATTTTCACTTACTGAATTTGGCGAACAACTGATGATTTCTTAGAGTCTACAATACTATTCTGAGATGGTCTGTATGATCACGCTTACTACGAGAGTAAACAAGGATGTCATCTATGAAGACTATGACGAACATGTCTAAGTACTACTTGAACACATGATTCATCAAGTCTATGAAAGTTGTTGGGGCATTGGTAAGGCCAAAGTACATAACTAAGAATTTAAAGTTACCATACCGAGTACGAAAGACTATTTTCAGAATGTCACAATCTCTGACTCTGAGCTGATGATAGCCTGATCTTAGATCTATCTTGGAGAAATAGCTGGCACCCTAAAGTTGGTCAAACAAGTCATCGATTCTAGGAAGTGGATACTTGTTCTTGACATTAACTTTATTGAGTTGACGATAATCAATGCACATTCTGAAAGAACCGTCTTTCTTTCGCAGGAATAAGACTGGTGCACCCCACGGGGACACACTGGGTCTAATAAATCACTTATCTAGGAGATCCTTCAACTGTTCTTTCAATTTTTTGAGTTCTGCTGGTGCCATTCTGTATGGAGAAATAGATATAGGATGAGTATCTGGAAGAAGATCATTACTGAAGTCCATTTCCCTTTTGGGAGGAATTTTTGGAAAATCTTTGGGAAAGACATCTTAATATTCATTCACTACTGGGACTAATTCAAAACTGGGAGTTTTAAAACTAGAGTCCTTAACTCAAACAAGATGATAGACACATCCCTTAGATACCATTTTTCGTGCCCGAAGGTAGGAAACAAACTAACCTCTGAAAACTGAAGTAGGACATTTTTATTTGGAAACTGAAACTAGACAATTCTATTTGAATTCAACTATGGCATAGTAGGAATGAATCCAATCTATGCCAAAAATGACATCAAAATTCATCATCTTTAATTTGATTAAGTCTGCTGAAGTGACCTTCTGAGATACCATAACTGAATAGTTCCTGTATACCCATCGGGCTATAATGGTTTTACCCATTGGGGTGGATACTACGAAGGGATTTGCTATAATTTCAAGACTGACTCCAAAATCAACTTTTATATAAAGAGTAACGAAAGACAAAGAAGCTCCTAGATCTAGCCGAGCGTAAATATGCAAATGAAAGATATGTAACATACTAGTAACCACATCAGGAGAATTTTCCTGATCCCATCAGGATTGAAGAGCATAGAGTCTGTTTGGGCATTGCCCACTAGTAGCACTGGAAGTGGCACCCTTCTGATTTGGGCAACCGAACTGAGATGAGGAACGGTTACACTGACCCTGAGGACCTGGTTGAGGACAATTTATGAATCTGTTGCCTATCTTGCCACATCCAAAGTAAACATCACTACCAGCCCCGCAAGTATCCTCATGGTGCTTGCCACATGTCTGACAAAGAGGATGGGTTCGAGCACTGCTAACACTGCCCTGAGACATAGAGCCTGGTACCCTATCTCTGTTGTCGTCTTTGAATTTTGGCATTGGAGTACTGGATGAGGAAGGAGATGAAACGGATGACTTTGGGCAGTACTAAGAACAACTTCCACCCTCTGACTTAGGCTGAGGAAAGTTGAAACTACCTATCCTTGCTTTCTTATTCTGCTTCTTTCTCATCTTAATCTTCTGTTATTTTATCTATTGAGCATGGCTCATATGCCTGGCTATGTCCATCTCACTAATCAACATTGTAGATCTTCACTCACTGACCATACTATCATTCACCCTAAAAACAAACTTACTTATTTTAGCCCTGCTGTCTTCCACTACATGAGGAGCATATCTAGATATTTGAGTAAACTTGAGAGAATACTCTTTCACTGTCATATTTCCCTACCTGAGGTTGATAAATTCTATCCCCTTAGATTCCCTCAGTTCTAGGGGAAAGAATATATCAAGAAACGTAGTGGTAAACTCCTCCTACTCTATAGACCCAACGTCACCAGCCCTTTCTACTTTCCACTACTTAAACCATGTGTGAGCCGCATCTTATAACTGATATGCAGCTAGCTTAGCACTCTCAATAGTTGACATCCCTTTGATATCTGTAACCTTCTTAACTCGATCAAGGAATTCTTGATGGTCCTCATCTTGATGGGTAAAGTTTCGAATCTTGGCTGTGGTGGTGTTGGCCAAAATGATAGCTGATTATTGATGTTGGGTGGCAACTGAGTTAGCAAGAGTAGTGAATGCATCTCTAAACTCTGTATGATAAACACATTCATCCAAGGGATCTGCTTGGACGGGCTGAGGGGATGACTGATTTTCGTTTCTTCTCTTGGGCTGCATGTTCTATAGAAAAAAGGGAGAAATAAATTAAAAAGGCTGAATCTGACTACTGAAACTAGAATGCTACTGATGCTCTGGAGCTCGTGTTTCTGAACCTATGATATAAAAACACCATAGTGCAAATGTTTCAATACAATTAAATGTAATGGTATGCAAGTAAGGTAGGCTGAATGCAAAGGGTTCATATGAGGTACTGGTATGAAAATGAGAAGACGCTAACATATTTGAGGCTTTTATTTAAGAATAATAGCAAAGTATTAAGCAACTTTTGTTGTTTTTGATAGTTTTATCTTTGATTTTGCAGTCGCAATCAAGAGGCAAGAGAACCAACAATGATGGAAGTAAAAGAATTGAAATCTGAAGCAAATAGAAGAGAAGTGTAGCTGACGACATTCCTGATAAGTCGTCAGCACTCTAATAGGTTATCAGCTTCATCGTCAGCCTTAAATAGAGAATGGAATTCAGTTGGAAGAAGTGAAAATGACATGTGATAAGCCATTAGACTTTTGATAAGCCATCAGAGTCACCATCAGCCTTAGAGAGAACATGGAAGCTGAGGTGAAGAAGTGACAACATTGTCTGATATGTCATCATAGTTTTAATAAGCCATCAGGATTCACCATCTGCCTTAAGAAGAAATTGTTAAAATTAAAAGGGAGCTAATGACATCCGTGATAAGTCGTCAGCCTCCTGATAAGGCATCACACATGTCGGCGCCTAATTCGAGAAGAACATTGAACTCTGTGATTTTGTTTCCATAATTAGGATGAAGTATTTAAAACATAGTTTAGGGTTTTCTAAGGAGGATTCTGAACCTATTTTGTAACAAACGTATTTTGTTATTTTCTGTCAAGTTTCTTGGCTTGAACAAACCAATTAACTTTGAAGAGATTATCATCAATATTTTGGGATTTCTACTTTGATCTAATCTGAGAAACACTCGTTTCTATTCATCTTACAGTAAGTTTATCTTTCAAATTATGAATTCAACTTGTTGTATCGATTATTACATTATGAGTGGCTAAATCCTTTTAACCCAAATTATGGGATCTATGGGTTAGGTCTTGGTAAGTTGCTAAGTGTTCAAGATTCTAAAGGTAATAGGACTCCTTGATAATTATGAGGTTTTAGTTTTGTCTATTGGTTGAACGATAGATAGCACCTGCTTTGATTTTCTTGAGATAAGAAATCAACTATAGTAGGAAGTGAATTATTGACAAGGACTTGGAAGCTACCAACCTTCTATTTAATAATTGACGCTGTAACAAGGTTAATTAACCTGAGGTAAAGTCTGGTCGGTGAATATAAATTCCCTAAGTCTGAGAGGATTAGGTAATTAAATGCTTAAGTAGGTCGAGAGACATTTAGGCATAACTTCAATAAAGACAATCTGTTGTTCCTACCTATCGTGAGAATCTTGAATCATTATTAGCATTTGTCAAGTACCAAAACCCATAGTGAACATAATTCTGGTTTTCCATAAACTCTTGATTACAAACGCTGAAACTAAAGTCACCAACAATTATTTGCTAATCTCTAAAACCCCTATTTCAGGAAACATCCAACTATCAGTTGATTAAATTGCAGACGACTTAAGTTCACACCATATTCCCTGTGGGATTCGACCCCAACCTAGTTGGGTTATATATTTACAATGATCGCTTAAATTCTCACATGAGAGGTATAGTTTGAGCGTTATAAAAGAAGATGTTGTTTTCGGGGAATACGGTTGTAAATTGAAGTTTGTGTACGTTAATTAACTATTAGTTAAGTTTCCTAGTTTTACGTTTATTTGCTTTTATTTTTAATTACAGGATCTTTGTAGTGTGTGCCAAGAACCAGACATTCCGAAGAACCATTATTACCATTTAATCCAGAACCGCAATGAATTGGAAGAATGGTAGACCAGCAGGAGGCTGACAGGTTAGCAGCCTTAGCTAGAGCTCAGGTGAATATGTAGAATATCGATCAACAAGTGCGACATCCAAATCCTAAGGATGAAGATTTAGAAAGTGTGGAGTTGCTCAACCCTGGTAACCCAAGGCGTGCAGAGAAAGTAGCTGCACCAGTACAGGGTAACGCAAATAGGAACCATCCATTCTGAGGAAGGCAAGATTACCAGCCGGTCCAGTATGACCACAATAATGATGATGATGGAATGGATGGAGAAGGTGTAATAGGTGCAATTATTCCTCCACCGTTGGCACCAAGGGCAAAATTCAACATTATGAGTACTATGATTTAACTCCTCAATCTGAAGGGGTTGTTTGGTGGCCTTTCTGGGGATGACCCAAACTTGCATCTAGTGAACTTTGTCACCATCCATAAATCTTTTGATAACCCAGGAGTGGGTCAGACTGTAATCCGCTTGAGATTGTCTCTGTTCATTGTGGCTTAATAAGCTGACACCCGATTCTATAACCAACTGGAGGCAGTTGAAAAGAGCTTTCCTAGAAAGGTTCTTTCCACCTTCTAGAAGGGTATAGTTGAGGTACGAGAACAGTAACTTCAGATAGCTCCCAACCGAAGCTTTGCATGAAAATTGGGAGAGATTCAAAAGAATCTGACACAGTGTCCGAACCACAATATGATGAACATACACTTGATGGAGACTTTGTACATGACTCTTAACTCTGTGACAAAACCAATTGTAGATAATGCTGCTGGTGGTTTATTTGTTGATCTTACATTCCCAGAAGCTTCAGAAATACTAGAGAGAATAACCAAACAAAGTCGGGTATGGCATACCAGAGACTCTGTAGTAGCAAGACCCACTGTTTCTGTGGGTATGACTACAGAACAATGCAAAAGAGATGAGGAGCGTGACCAAGACATGGCTCACCTAAAAATGTAGATGGACTTTCTAACCAAGCACTTACTATTAGGCAAGACTGAAAAGGTGAAAGCTGTGGGATCTCAAGATAGAGTTGATACTGATCCAGAAGAAGAGGTGAACTATGTTAATAATCAGGGGGTCTCCAAGGCAATAGCCAAGGGAATCAAGGTCGAAATTATTATGATAAGCCTAGTTATAAAGTTAGGTAGCAGGGAAATTGAAGGAGCAATAACGATAGGAGCGGGATATATGTCCCTCCTGGAAATTGTGAGGCTACTAAAATAAGTTTTGAAAAGATGTCCATGGAGAACATGATGGCTAAATTGTTAAAGAGAGTGGAGGCTACCAACTCAGGAGTGACTACCATGAAAACTGATCTGTCATCTATTAGTCAGTTGGTAAACTCGCACTCTGCTTCGATCAATAGCTGGAACAACAAATGAGCCAAATCTCTGCAGTACTGAATCAGAGGAAGAATGGAATATTTCCTAGAGATACAGTCTAGAATTCGAGAAATGATGGCTCATGTATGGCGATTACCACTAAAAGTGGTAAGATATTACATGTCCTTTCTATGGGAAAAAATGTAGTTGATGAGGTAGTTGATGATGAACTAGAAGAAGGTATTCCAGTGGATTCTGAAAAGCTGGATGGTTCTGATGATGCTCCAGAAAAAAGGAAAGAGAAGGAGAAGGAGGTAGTGGTAAAAACTCTCCCAAGACCACCACCTCCCTTTTGTCAACGATTGCAGATTAAAGATGATGATACAAATTTTAGCAAGTTCATGATGATATTGAAGTAGTTAACAATAAATATGCCTTTGGTGGAGGAACTTGAGCAAATGCCAGGATACACTAAGCTTATGAAAGACCTTTTCACGAATAAATGGAAGGTTAGCCATGAGCAGGAAGACAATCTCCATCATTGTGGTGCTATCTCCACAAGGTCTTTAGTGCAGAAAAAGGTAGACCCAGGAGCATTTACCATCCTATGCACTATTGGGTCCCTAAATTTTACAAAAGCTCTATGCAATTTGGGAGCCAGTATAACCTAATGCCACTTGTTGTGTACAAGAAACTGGATTTGGGAGATCCTACACTGAAAACCATGTGGTTGGTAATGGCGGATAGGTCTGTAAAGTGGCCAGTGGGCATATTACATGATGTATTGGTAAAGGTGGCTGACTTTATAATACCTACTGATTTTGTAGTCCTAGACTATGAGGTGGACTTCAAAGTACCCATCATCCTGGGTAGACCATTCCTTGCAACTGGGAGAGTGATAGTGGATATGGAGCTGAATGAGCTAAAGTTCAAGCTCAATGAAAAAAAAAACAAGATTAAAAATACACTCATCCATGACCCAGCAAAAGGATATGAGTGTTTTCTCAATTGTGGATGTATTCTATGAAGATGGTAAAGAGATATAGCAGGTTGTCTTGATGAAGTCTGAGTAGTCAAGATAACTAAGTCGTGCCACGACATTAAATAAGGCGCTATTGGGAGGAAACCCAAAATATTTATGTTCCAGCAAAGTATTTATTTTTGTAGTTAGGTTCTAGTTCAAAGAAGGTGGAATCGATGTATCCAGCTAAGTATTCCTGACGACATATTTGACAGGCTGTCATAACTGTGATAAGCCATCAGATTCGTCATTAGAGAAATCAAAACTTAGGCATGTTCTGTTAAGGCTGATGACATTTGTGATAGGCTATCACAAGTGTGATAAGCCATCAACCTTTGTCGTCAGAAAGCCTAAAAGAGTAGCTTAAATTTTGGGCCACATTAAAAAAGATCCAACTCGGCCCATAGCTTTGTCTTTTCACCTTCCCGCGTATTTCTTTTCTTTTCTTTAAGTTTTATTTCCTTCCATATTTACTTTATTTTCTTCCCTTTCTAAAGTATTTCTAAGTAAGAAAAAAGAAAAATTCCTTCCTTGTGAGTGTGGGTGGAAGTCAAAATCAAGAGTTCTTCTTTCATCAACTTCCTCTTACTCATGTAACCAAGTTGAAGGCACTTATCGAGTATGCTCAAAACCTAACTCTTCTCTTTAGTTGGTAAGTAATAAACTGATTTAAACCAAGGTTCCCAAGAATATTGAGTCAAGTTTAGCTTGCCAATGTGTGAAAATCAAGAACTAGGATTTTCTATGCAAGCTTGGGACTCAAAGCTGCGAATCGATAGGATTTTAAGAAGAAATTGGATTAGAAATCAAGTTAAAGTCGAGTTGGGGTTGTGTCCTGAGCCGACGACATGGCTGATAAGTTATCATATTTGTGATGGCTTAGCAGACACGTCGTCAGAAGTTGATAAAATTTTGTGGGTTTTGTTTAGTGTTGACAACATTCATGATAATCTATCATAACTATGACGGCTTGTCAGATATGTCGTCACACCTTTGACCTGAAGCATTAATAAACCCTTTTAAGAGGGTGTGGAACTTCAATGACTGATGTTTTTACGTATATACTCTGGAGTGTCGACTAATGGTTTTCCTCTTGCTACAGGTCTTATAATGGAACCCAAAGGAAAGAACCCAAAATCTACAAAGAAAGGGACCAAGGGAAGTGTACCTCAAAGACTCTTCGATGAGAGCTCCGATTATGAGGAGGAGGAGCCACTGCTTAGGAAGCAAAAGGAAAAAAGCCCAAAAAAGCCTTCACTACCTCCACCAGTTAAGGTGGAGGAGAGTGAAGATACTGATATTGATCTAAAAATATCTGAACATACAGCTTTCGAGCAGACTGCCTCTGAGCAACAAGAGTCTGAATATGCTGAATCTGAAGAGCACGATTCAGATTATCCTGATTCCAAGGAACATGAGTCTGAGCAACATGAATTTGAGGGACCATCATCTGAGTCCCCTTCTACTGAGCAACAAGATGATGAAGAATCTCTAATTTGGGAAACTATGGTTAAATGCAAGAACCCTACGGTTCGAGATAGTGCTAGCTGGCAAATTCCCAAGGCACAGAAAATCTTCTATGATATGCTTCACAGAACAAAATGAAGGCCCATTAAAGGCCAATCTTTGAAGAATAAAAGATCATCACTACCAAGCTGAACAGATATCCTGAAGTAGAGCAGAAATTTTGAGACTATCACTTGGGATGGATCATGAAAGGAGGAAGCTCATTTTGCCCTATACTAGTTAGGGAGTTCTATGTGAACTATCAGGAAAAATTGGAAAACATGTGTAAAGAAGGGGAGAAATTAGTAGATCAGCCCTTGTTTGATAGAGTTTTAGTAAGGGGTGTGATGGTGGATCTCTCAAAAATAACAATCAACAGGTTTCTTCATGGCCTCGAATTCACTGCTTAGGCCATTTCATCTACTTTATATGCTCGGTTAAAGCATCGTGAGAACCAATGGTCTTGGTTAGCGACCTTCATAGCTGAAAAAAAACCTGAATGGCTGACCAACCCTAATGAGAGGATTTTTAAGGCTTCCCTGACTCAAGAGGCAAAGTTCTGGTGAGGTGTAGTTAACACCAATTTGATGCCTACTAAGGGATATAATATCCTTAGAGATGATAGAGCAATATTGGTCGCAAGTCTTGTGGCAAAACTCAAGTTGAACTTTGGGGAGATCATTGCTGAGGAGATGAAAATTTGAGTCTCAAGGCCCGATACGGCATAACCTTTCCTTTGTCTTATTACAAGGTTATGTAAGGTATCCCATATACCTAAGGTTGTGGGGTTAGACAAAGAACTGCTTGCCAAGAAGACCCACAATCCCATCTGAAATGATGAAAATCAGTCGAGAATGACACTTGACAGAGGAGCAGGGGTTGAAACAGACCTACCAATTACAGGTACCAACTCAGCACCTAATGTAGCGGTGCAGGATTCTAAGGCTGCAGCATCGACCTCCTCAGTAATAGAAGATTCAATGCCTAGAAATAAAACAAATCCTTCAGCTGTTGTGTCTACCATAGAATTTGCCTTCAACCCTATGAATTTCAGGAGAGTGTTAAAACAAGCCAAGTGGTGAGAGGATTAGCTGTAACTTTTTGCCAAGCAATTTACCTCTACGGTATACAAGAGAATTAAGGTAGCATTAGAGCCCTTTTGATCCTTGCCCGATCAAATTGATGAATTAGAAAATCATTTTAATACACGGGTAAGAGAATTGTTGGGCTCAGACCTTGCACAATTTAGAGCAGCCCTGGACAAGGTGAAGGCGGATGTTGGGGTATTATAGCAACACCAACTTATAGTGTCAGCAAATCTAACAGTTGATGAGTTTGGGGGTGAAATCTCATTGCTTGATCTCACAGGGGAACCAATGAAGAAAAAGAAGAAGAAGGGTGAGAAGAAAGGTAAGGGTAAGAGAGAAAGGACTGATAGTCATGAAGAAAGAAAAACAGAGAAGAGGGCAAAAAAGAAAGCTATAAAGAGAAGATGAGAAAGGCGATGATCAAGTCACTAGCTGACAAAGAAAAATAGAAGGAGGCCCTATGAGCGAAAGTCATGGGCACCTCAACTAGTAGGCCTCCAACAACTGCTAAACCAGATGTGTCTGAATGGGGGGGCGGGAGACTCCCAATGGAGATAAGGCAGCTAAGGTTGCAGCAGCAGGGTCAGGGACCCATGATCCCCGTGCTTGATCTACTCTAGGTATACCCTAACCCTTGATTTATTTTTTCTTTGATTTTTAGTTGAGGGTGTAGGGTGAGTTGTTGTTGTAACATTTTGTAGTTGACTAGGATAAATACAAGTACCTAAGGAAGTTAACATGGTTTTGTTATTTTGTTAATTCCTCTCAAGTGGTCTAATTCCTTAACTGTGTGATTTGCATTTAATTGTTACCACTGTGTATCTTTGTATGGTATTAGTTCTAGTGACTTGATAAATATTGCTAAGTAATTGCATGAACCGAATAAGTAGTAACCTATGATATACTTGTGTGCCATGTGCGTGTGAGATTCTACTTAGTTCCCTTTGTATGTTGAATTCAGAACCTACCCGGTTAGTCTTACCTAGGTTGAAGGATAGGGATTAGGAAAGGATCATAGGCCATTTTGATATTAGCTCACTTTAGCCTAAATGGCCTTTCCTGTATTTATAATATCCCTTGATCCCTATTTTGAGCCTGAATAGGCTATTTTTTTATGATACCTATCACCATCCCATTTTTATATCATAATGAACCTGTTTTGGCCCTGGTCCTCCTTGGACACTATGCACCTTGACTTAGGCAAATGTCCTAAGTTGAGGGTGGCTATTATAGGGGTGCGTGATGTAAAATGAGTATGAAGAAAGGTAGAGTAAAAGAAAAGAATAAAAATCTAGGTGCGGTGGAAAAGAGCAAGAAAAGAAAAGTTGTGAAAAAAGAAGAAGTGATTATAGAAAAAAACTGTACCCATCATGAATAAGTGTGATCAAGAAAAGAGAAGATTAGAAAAAGGTAAATGAGTTAGACCCAAAAGCTAGTGTAGTGTCAAGGAGGCTTAGTCACTTTAAATATTATCGAGTATCATACTAGTGCCTAGCCTACATTACAATCCAAAGAGAAGACCTGTAATGATCCTAGCTGACCTGTCTGAAGATCTTGGTAATAAAAATGAGGGCAAGCCTATGGTATTCAACATACATTGATTGGAACTTCATTCTGAGAGTGAGTGTCTTGTGATTGTCCCTATGGTTACATATGTGATGTCTAATATAAGTGCAATGGAACTTCTTTGTGGTGAGGGCACACTATTCACGTTGCTAGTTGCTAACTTGTTTGGATAGTGTAAGCTTGATACATGTATGGTTGTTGTTGCTGATTTGATGCCATATCTTGATTCCTGTGTGTCACATTATTTCTCTTCAATACCATACACAGTTGTTTGTAAATTGATTGACCTTGGAGATGTTGAAGATGTTTTGAGATAATATGGATGGTTAACTGCTGAATATACTTTGTATTCTCTTGGTTGTGTTTTAGTTGTTTGAGGACAAGCAATTGTTTTAAGTTGAGGGTGTTGATGTGTGAGCAGACACTAACATATTTGAGGCTTTTAACTGAGAATAATTGCAAAATCTTAAGCAACTTTTTTCGTTTTTGATTGTTTTATCTTTGATTTTACAGTGGAAGTCAAGAGGAAATAGAACTAATAATGATGGAAGTAAAAGAGTTGAAATCTGAAGAAAATAGAAGAGAAATGTGGCTGACGATTTTCCTGATAAGTCATTAGAACTCTAATAGGTTATTAGCTTCATCATCAGCCTTAAACAGAGAATGGGATTCAGTTGGAAGAAGTGACGACGACATGTGATAAGCCGTTAGACTTGTAATAAGCCGTTAGAGTCGCCATCAGCCTTAGACAGAACATGGGAGCTGAGGTGGAGAAGTGACAACATTGTTTGATATGTCATCACAGTTTTGATAAGCTGTCAGGATTCACCATCAGCCTTAAGAAAAAATTGTCAAAATTAAAGAGGAGTTGGCAACATCCGTAATAACTTGTCAGCCTCTTGATAAGGCATCATGTATGTTGTCACCTAATCTGAGAAGAACACTAAACTTTGTAATTTTGTTTCCATAATTAGGCTGAAGTATTTAAAGCATAGTTTAGGGTTTTCTAAGGAGGATTCTGAACCTATTTTGTAACACACGTATTTTGTTATTTTCTCTCTAGGTTCTTGGCTTGAACAAACCAATTAACTTTGAAGAGATTATCATCAATATTTTGGGATTTATACTTTGATCTAATCTGAGAAACACTCATTGCTATTCATCTTGCTGTAAGTGCATCTTTTAAATTATGAATTCAATTTGTTGTATCGATTATTATACTATGAGTGGCTAAATCTCTTTAACCCGAATTATGGGATCTATGGGTTAGGTCTTGGTAAATTGCTAAGTGTTCAAGATTCTAAAGGTAATAGGACTCCTTGATAATTTCAAGGTTTTAAGTATTTTCTATTGGTTGCAAACATTAGATAGCATCTGCTTTGATTTGCTTGAGATAAGAAATCAACTATAGTAGGAAGTGAATTATTGACAGGGACTTGGAAGCTACCAACCTTCCATTTAATAATTGATGTTGTAACAAGGTTAATTAACCTGAGGTAAAGTCTTGTCGGTGAATATAAATTCCCTAAGTCTAATAGGATTAGGTAATTAAATGCTTAAGTAGGTCGAGAGACATTTAGGCATAACTTCGATAAAGACAATATGTTGTTTCTACCGATCGTGAGAGTCTTGAATCACTATTAGATCTGTCAAGTACGAAAACCCATAGTGAACATAATTCTGGTTTTCCATAAATCTTGATTACAAACACTGAAACTAAAGTCACCAACAATTATTTGCTAATCTCCAAAACTCCCATTTCAGGAAACATCTAACTATCAGTTGATTAAATCGAAATGACTTAAGTTCACACCATAATCCCTGTGGGATTTGAACCCAACCTAGTTGGTTTATATATTGACAATGATCGCTTATATTCTCATATGATAGGTGTAGTTTGAGCGTTATTAATGAACAATGCTAACTGACTATATAACATGATCGTGAGAATACATACATGAATGTGTAACTGTAATTGGATTTGTGAGTAATACTCACTACTGAGTCTGAATACTGATAACATGAGTTACTGATAACTAATAAACGATATTGGGAGACTGTGTCTGACAGTCTAGGTTCTGATGGAACTAGCTGAGTTCCATACTGAGCTGAGTGCCTGTATTTGACAGTTCTAGGTTCTATAGAACTATTTGAGTTTTATTACTGAAACTGGGTGACTATATCAGACTGTCCTAATTCTATAACTAAAAATGTAGGAGAATACATCTAACTAACATGCCCTTTTTTGTAAATAGGTTTGGAGTCCAACCTGTAACCCTAGTTGAAAGGGTGTCAATACCGCGCCACTGGTAAGGAAAAGCTGTGAGAAATCCCTCGTATAACAGGTACTCTAAGGAGAATAGTAGGACCCTCATTTAACAGGTTAAGCCACCACATCTACCCTCAACTAGTAGGTTTGATGTCTCAACCTACGCTGGCTACTTAGTTTTGGAGTACAAGGATTGCTTCTAAGAATCACACCCTCTACTAATAGGTGAGTTCCCATCCTTGGGTTTACTCGGTGCTGAATCCTACTCCCATCTGAATAGACACTAAACATAATTAACTGAACTGAACTGGACTAATTTGATTGAGTTCTGTTACCTGATGAAATCCTATTGAAATATGATAACTGACTGAGATTACTGAGTTTTCCTGAGTTATGTAACTGACTGAATTCTACTGAGTTTTGAAACTGACTGAGAATACTACTAATCATGGCATAACTGAGATTTATCATGAAACTGACGCTGGCTCTAGGTACACAATTAAGTTGTCGGGTACAAGTACCCCCAGGACTCAATAACATGAAAATGACAAGACATGACACTTCTTGAACACATAACTATGGTCAATAATTCATAGTACTATCTTTGGGGATTTTCATGAAGTATTTGCATACCACAAGCTTTCACATGAATAAGAATACATATAAACATATCATAGCATGGGAGTCATTTTGAACATAATGGTAACATGAATTCATCATTTAGGTTCTGTTGAGTCATAATGCACAAGTATTATTCTCTTAAGCATTTTATCAAACACCTAGTATGCATAACTTAGGGCTTAGGCATGATATCAGTTTAACACCACATGATTCCCTAATTCAACTCAATTTCATAAATTTCAACACACATACTAGCATAGTTTCATGAACAACACATAAAGATTCCAACTTGGGAATCCTACAACAATAACTACATGAACATAATAAATCAACAACATAAACATCACAATTCATAATTTAAAATTGGATTCTTGGGCTTCAGGGGTGAAAAGAATCCATGAATGAACACTTGACATACCTTTGATGGAAAATTCTTGAAAACTAACAGTAGAATCTCTTGAATTTGAAGCTTCTATGAAAACCCTAGACTTTTTCTTGAGAATATTTGAGAGTAACAATAATATTTTGGTGAAATAAGGGCTGAATCTCATGTTATAGGCTTATATAGGGGTGGAAATTGACCCTTTTTCCCTTAAAACACGGATATTTAATGACTAAATCTTGGCATCGACACATTTGGCAATAAGACGTGTCGATGCATCAATGCGATACCTGACGCGCCACACCATGATCGCGCCAAGCCTCATTAATTTTTCTGGCAACCCCTGCAACAATGTTAACAAATGTGATAGGCGACGCGGTGCGCTAAGATCGCATTGGTCTACTATTTTGGGACACCAAACGTGGTCTGAAAAATCTGAAACTTGTCCGAGAACACGTATTGACCTCTCTGATAATGAATTAACAAAAATACGGACCATTAAAAGACATTAAGGTGGTGAAATCAGATTGTCAACTTTCAAAGGCCAAAAATAAACTAAGTCTGAGAACTTAGCTAGAACTTTCTAAGTATGGGACCCCTTGACAAGCTTAAAGGACTGATTTAAGCTTAGAAATTTTGCGGGGTCTTACGCAAACACTTGCATGACATAAACTTGAATATATGCTAACATGATATAATTTCATTATTTAATTCTCATGAAAAACTCATCAAACACTTGGAAGGCATTGTATATGCACATAGTACTAATCAACAATGAGCATCAGAATTTCAAGGCTTTAACATGAATTCACATGATACTACATACATAATAGTTGTTTTTACTTAAATCTTGTACTTAATCATGGAATTTAAATCCAATCAATATTATAATCATGAATACACCTGAATCCAAATCATGAAAAACATGTAATCAAGCTACTTGAAGTTTAAAAGAGTTTCTTGGACTCCAAGGGTGGAATGGACCCTTGGATAAATACTTGACATACCTTGGTTGCTAAATTCTTGATGAGTAATGGTGGAATCTTGAGCCTTGAATTTGAAATTCAATCACCTAGGGTTTTTGTTCTTGAATAATTTGTGAAATAATGAGTGTATGTTGTAAATTGAAGGCTAAATTTTGTGTTTTGGGGGGTTGATGGACGTGGTAAAAGATCCAACTAACCCTAAGGATGCAGTTTTTAATGACTAAAAAGTGAATTATCGACGCACAGACCTTCGTACTACATCGTTGGTATTGGCGTGATGGCCAACACGCCACATCGAGTCCATGTTATTTCACTGGAATTTGCACTGAAATAAGGAAAAAATTATCTTTCGATGCGATGGATGACACAACTCATCAAGAATGCATTGACTCACTATTTTGTTCACTTGAATATGGTCTAAACGAGGTTCAAAAAATCTAAAACTTTTCCAAAAACACCTACTGATATTCCTGCTCATAAATCAATCTAATGATCGATACTTTAAGGTCATAAGAGTTATGAGATAGATTTACCAACTTACAAAGGCCAAAATAATACTAAGTCTGAATACTTAGCTAGAATTTTCTAAGTCTGGGACCCCTTAGCAAGCTTAAAAGGCTGAGTTGAGCTTAAGATTTTGTGGGGTCTTGTAATATCTCCCCCTTGGAAACATTCATCCTCAAATGAGACTGATTAAACTGAGAATACTGATAGATTGTACTTAGACACTGAATATGCACAACTGAAGCATGATTTCATGACTGAAATTATTGATATACTAAATTATCATACGGAACATGCATATCTGATGCATGAGTACATAGTTGAATATGATTCATGAATGCATCATTGGGATTACTGATAAGCTGGGCTTACATACTGGACATGCATGTCTGATGCATAAGTACATAATTAAACTGATTTGTGAATGCATGGCTGAATATGCAGCGGTAATGGATACCAAGTTTATAACTATAACTGAATATGGACTGAACTAATCTAAGAAAGACTGTTACCTTAAGATGAGAATACTGATGAACCTGAGATCATTTACTAAACATGTATGGACAGAAATATGAGAACATTACTGAGACTGAAATAGGATACATAAAATGAACTGAGCCCCTGAATACATGGCTTACAGCTGAGATTGGTACTTGAGGGTCTACTTATGGGTACCCATTATTCCAAATTAGATTCATTACATGAAAAGAATATGGGGGGTTTAGGACATAAAAGATTGGGGGTTATGATGCATCTCTCCCTTGGGACATTAGGTCCCTTGAAGAATGCTGACTTAGCTGAGATACTGAGGAAAAATTGGGATGATGCATAGGGTACCTCCTAACTGAGTTGTGATCGAATATCTAAGATCAGAATCTGGGACATGATACATGAACTAATCTGAACACACAACTACTTGGTTGCTCCATCTTGGAATAGTTATATTCATGAGGCTTTCAATAGTGCAACTAGATGGAAGGATGGAAAACCCAACCATACGAACATTGTCTGACTAACTGCTAAACTGAATTACTGGTTTTACAGAGTAACATATACTGAAAACTTATATTCAACTTGAGCCTTCTTTGACACTCTTTCTATAGAGTTCTAGTGGCTTTAGGAAGCAAGGAGTCTTGGCATGGATGACTAAAATAGCTGAATAAGAAAATCACATCCTGGCTAAAATTCTGTAATATAAGTCGGGGCCTACGAAATATCATCTAAGATAAAAGTGACTAATCATTATGCACTGAAACTATAATTTTTTTTCAAGCTTAGACATATCCCTTGAATACTCTCTCAACTATATTCTTCAACTTAGTACAACACTTCTCCCAAGACTGCTGAAATATTCACATGGGCGTTGGGTATGAGTGCATAAACATACTAACTTATTTGTTTATCTGAGTGGCTGATAGCCGAATACTTGGTCAAGTAATATTGAACTGTACTTAGTCTAAATAACTAGGCTGAAACTGTAGGGTATTATGCATATGAGGTAAGGACTGACTGTTTAACAGGAGATAACTGAGCATGAATTCATAAAAATTGTATTATTTGTGAAGGTAAGACAAAGCATATAACATGACTCTGAAATAGTCTATAAAGTGAGGTACTAAAATACTGATAACTGTATGCTATGGTCAAGCAAATCTAAAACTAAACTGAGTTACTGATCTGATTACTAGACTAGGACTGGGACTGAGACTGTACTGGAACTGAATACTGGGTTTTGATAACTCTACCTACTGAGGTATGATTTGGACTGAATTCTCCCACTATGTTCAAGCCTACTCAAATCTCCAACATGTATTTTTCCACTTACACATCAACATGACATTCAAGCCTATCTGCATAACTAAAACCTCATGTAAAACTAGCATGCAATAATCTTTTATAAACATGAAACATTTACTCTCTCCCTTCTAAGAAATTCCTCATTTATACATCACTTCATAAGGAGAGTTCACTGGAGGTTAAAACATGAGGACCTAAAGCATGAATGGCACTATATCAAACTTCACACTTAACTAAGGCCTAAGGAATAGGACATCAACATCCTAGATTTTATCAAGAAATCTAAATTGAGGATTTACATGATGAAATCCAAATTTAGCTGATCATTAGGAGTATAGAATAAGTCATGGGAACTGAGTATACTATAAAGCATGATATGAGTACATTAGTCATGAGCTGCATGAACTAATTTTGGACTTTCTGTATTCATGGAACATGATTCGTAACGTAGAGTGAACTGGAACTCTTTATACTAGGAATTATAAGCGTACATAATTCTTGTTAATGTGCACGAATATGAGCTATGATCATGAAGCTGACATATAAGGCATGGGTAGTTGTCGTGATAGTTGAAGTACAAAACTTTGCACTAAGGTGAGGACGAGTTGGGCATCAACTTCTCCCACTGCTTTTCTACACACGCTGACATTACTACTAAAATTTGAAGGCCTAACTTTCTAAGATATCATAACCAGAAAGTTCCTGTATACCCGCCGGCTATGATAGACTGACCCACTGGGGTGGAGACTGAGAAAGGTTCTGTTAAGGTTTTCGATCTGGCTTTGAAATCGACTGCTATGTAAGGAGATACAAAAGACAGAGAAGCTCCTAAATATAATAAGATAAAACTTGTAAATAGAGGATCTGCTATGAACCAGTGACTACATTATTAGAATTTTTCTAATATCGTCTGGACTGAAGTGCCTAGAGCCTATTTGGGCGTTGCCCACTGGTGGAACTGAAAGTGGCACCTTGCTGATTTGGGCAACTGAACTGAGATAAATGATAATTATACTGACCCCGTTGGCATAAATCTTTTCCCCTCTGAGCCATTACTCTACACTCCCACATCCTATGGCCTAGATTACCATATCCAAAACACACATCACTGTCTGCCCTACACATACCTAGGTGATTTCTACCATATTCTTCGCAAAGCAGATGGGTACGACCACTGCTCACACTTTCCTGGGTTTTGGAGCCTGGAGCCCCATTATGACTGTTATTCCAGAACTCTGGTACTGGTGAACTAGCTGATGATGGAGCTGGAACTGAAGATTTTAGATGAAACTGGGAATGGTTACCGCCCTCTAACTAAGGATGATTGAAAATAAAACTACCTGTTCTAGCTCTCTTATTCTCCCTCTCCTTCTTCTTAAGCTTCTACTTCTTAATCTGTTAGGCATGGACCATAAGCCTGGATATGTCTATATCCTTAATTAGCATCGCTATTCTGCACTCCTTAACTACACTATCTGACACTCCAAACCCAAACTTTCTCATTGTAGACCTATTTTATGCTACTACATGGGGAGCATACCTGGCTAACTGAATAAACTCAAGGGAATATTCTTTCACATTTATGCTGCCTTGCCTGAGATTGATAAACTCTAAGACCTTAGCTTCTCTCATCTCTAAGGGAAAGAATATATATAGAAAAGCAGTGGAAAACTCTTCTAATTCTATGGGCACCGCATCTGTGCCCTTGTCTACCTTTCACTACTTAAACCATGTATGAGCTACATCTTGTAGCTGATAGCTAGCTAACTCAGCAATATTACTAGAAGTTACTCCCATAATTTCAATGACTTACTGAACCTGATCGAGGAACTCCTGTGGATTCTTTTCTAACTTAGATCCTGAGAATAGGGGAGAATTCATTCGGGTGAAGTCCCAAATCCTGGCTGCAATAGTATTGACCACTTCGTTGTCTTGAATAGCAACTGGCAATTCATTTTGAGTTGCCACTCAATTGGCTAGAGTAGTGAATGCAACTCTAAATTTTGCATGAGAGACATGCTCGTCTAGGAGATCTACCTGAATGGGCTGAGGTGCTGACTGATTTCTGATTCTCCTTCTGTTAGTCTTTTTGGGAGGCATGTTCTATAACCGGAAGGAAGAAAAGGATTAGACTAAGCATTTATCTTGAACTCATGCTCACTCGCACGACATGAATACTTAAAGAAGCGAAATTTTTCCTAAAATATCTTATAGCCTCCTATCCATAAGTGTGACGCGCTACACATCCATGCACAAGACTCTACTAGATGTGGCTTTCAGACTTCCAAGGACTCTATTGAACCTTAGGCTCTAATACTAAGTTTGTAACACCCTGACTCTATACCCCAAACGTTACACAATACTTATAATCCTAAAGGATCACAAGCTAACCCATGACTGGTACTTTCTACATTAACAGATAATAATACCGTAATATACAAAAATTAGGCCAAAAATATGCCATAAGGTTTAATACTAAAATAAAACTAAATAAGGTATAACAGTACCAAAACTGAAACATCTGTCTGACAATACTCTAGTCTGAAAAGCCTCTACTGTCTGAACAAAGAGTTGATGGGACAAGTCCTTAACTAACTCCGACTACTAAAATAAACCAAGTACTAAAATACTGAAATAATGAGTCTATCCTCGAACTATGAGGACTCACCATTAAGTCTACTACTGATAGATCGGGCTGCGAAGTATGATCGGGAGCCCGTACATCTGAACCTATGATATAAGAGATCATAGCACAAAAGAAAGGTATACATCAGTACTTTGAATGTACTGGTATGCTAAGTGAGGTAGGCTAAGATGCATGGGTTCATATGTATGAACAATACTGACTGAATGACATGAGTATAACTGAATGAGAGTACAGCCATGAATATGTAACTGTAGCTGAGATCATGATAACACTGAATACTGAGTATAAATACTAATTAACTGATATCTGAGTATACTGATACTAAATTACTGAGAATTGAATAACTGTATCTAATAGTCTTAATTCTGTAGAACTATACTAAGTTTCGTACTGAGCTGAGTGACTGGGTCTGACAGTCCTGAATCTATAAAACTGAACTGAGTTCTATTCTGAGACTGGAATTGAAACTAAGATGTAGGAGGTAATCATCTAATCAACATGCCCCTTTCTAAATAGATTGGGGTCCAACCTGTAACCCTAGTTGGAAGGGTGTCAATACCGTGCCATGGGTAAAGACAAGCTGTAAGTTAACCCTCTCTAATAGGTAGCTCTTTTATCAACCCTCGCTGGTGGAAAAACTCAAATGAGATGTATCAACCCTCATAATATCTGGCAGGAGGATATCTCAACCTATGTTGTCTACGTGGTTTTGTAACTCAAGGATTTCTACTAAGGGTCAAACCCTCTGCTGGCAGGAATGCCTCCATCCCTTGGTTAACTTAATGATAAATCCTACTCCCATCTAAATAGACACTGAACTAATTTTCCTAGTTTATGCTAGGCTTGACTGAACTGTTACTGAGTTTACTGAGTTTCATTGACTGACAGAATACTACTAAATTATATTAATTGAGCTCTGAACTGAATACTTAACTAGATTGGACTGATACTGAGTTTACTAAGTTTTTCTTGAGTTCTGTAACTGACTGAGAGTACTACTGATCATGACATGACTGATACTATCCTAAGACTTACCATGGCTCTAGGTAATCAACTAAATTGTCAGGTATTAAATACCCCTAGGACTCGATAGCATAAATTGTAAGACATGGCACAATCTTGAAATATGATAAATAATCTACTTGAGCATCATTCATTCATTGGGACATTGTAGCAAACACTTGCATGACATGAACTTGAATACATGCTAACATGATATAATTCCATTATTTAATTCTCATGAACAACTCATCAAACACTTGGAGGCATTGTATATGCACATAGTACTAATCAACATATGAGCATCAGAATTTCAAGGCTTTAACATAAATTCACATGATACTACATACATAATAGTTGTTTCTACATAAATCTTGTACTTAATCATGGAAAAGAAATCCAATAAACATTATAATCGTGAATACACTTAAATTCAAATCATGGAAAGTATGAAATTAAGCTACTTGAAGTTTAAAAGAGTTTCTTGGACTCTAAGGGTGTAAGGCACCCTTGGATGCACACTTGACATACCTTGGTTGCTAAATTCTTGAAGATTAATGGTGGAATCTTGAGCCTTAAATTTGAAATTCAATCACCTAGGATTTTGTTCTTGAATAGTTTATGAAATAATGAGTGTATGTTGCAAATTGAAGGCTAAATTTTATATTTTTGGGGGATGAAGGACGTGCGAAAAGACCTAAATACCCCTAAGGACGTGACTTTTAATGACTAAAAACCAAATTATTGATGGGCAGACCGACGTACCATGTTGTTGACATCGACGTGATGGCCAACACGCTGCGTCGAGTCCACATCGATTCACTGGAATTTGTGCTGAGGGAAAAATTATTTGTTGATGCATTGGACGACGCGATGCATCGAGATCGTGGTGACTCACTATTTTGGTCACCTGAACATGGTCTAAACGAGGTTCAAAAAATCTAAAACTTATCCGAAAATACCTACTAACATTCCTGATGATGAATCAATTTAAAGATCAATAATTTAAGTTCATAAGAGTTGTGAGATAGAGTTTCCAACTTATGAAGGCCAAAATAATACTAAGTCTGAATACTTAGCTAGAATTTTCTAAGTCCTGGATCCCTTAGCAAGCTTAAAAGACTGAGTTGAGCTTAGGATTTTGTGGGGTCTTACATAAAAGCCATTGTAGTGAAGGTCTTGGAAAAGTCATTATAGCTAGGGTTAATTTGAGTGTGGATTCACTTGAGTTAACAATCCAGCTTAAAAATATTGGTGCTTTGGGGTGCTTCAAGTCCCTTTTGTGTCAATGTAAGAGTGTGGTGTTGCTTTTGAGGATTGTAGAGGGTTTTGGTGTTTAATATAGACCTTGGTTCCAATATTTTGTAAAGGTTTATGTCTCACTACTATCCTTTCTATTTTATGCATTTGATTGTGTTTTGATTCCTAAATTTATGTGTTATCTTTGCATCTTGTGTCATCATTTCTACTTCATCCCTTTCTTTATGTTATTTTTGGTTTTTATAGTGTTTTTCTTATATCAGTGGTGAAAGCTCTAGTCTTGGTGATGTGCAAATCAGTGGCTAAGATGTCAAGATCAACAATTAAAAAGTCACTTCTCTCTTTACCAGAAAGGATTGTTGGTAGTTTTTTTTTCTGAATTATTTTAGGGTTGTAGTTTGGAATCTATATTGTTTTATTTTTTTGTCGTCTTTGTTTAAAACCTTCTATTTTTTCCTTTCATTAAAATGTAGTGTCCGTTGTTGTTTTGTCTTATTTTAAGTTGTTTGTTGTCTTCTTTACACAATACATTTTATGTTGATTTTACTGTTATGACATGCCTGTAGAATTTTCTGCCAAATCTTAAAATTCAGTTTAATCATGAAACATTGAATCAGAAGGTTAAAGTTAGAAAAAAAGGTATCTGAGAAATTGGTAGAGTGTTGAGATATTTTATGACCACGTTCAAGCTTTTTTTTTCAAAATTAAGGCAATTACTTTGAGAATCAAAAGAATAACTTGGTCGTTGATTGAAAAGCATATCCAATTAGGTCAAATAATAGACGTGTGATCCCTATATCAAGAGAAACATGAAGATAATCAGCTCCATGAAAGCATGGGTCATTCGATGTGAGGGATGTACAACAAAGGTGGAGTTGTATGTTTGACAAGTGCAAAAGAAGAAGTGGCACACATTCTCAGTTAAATTTAGTGTTGTTAAAGTGTCACAAATAATCTTCATCTATCACTTCATATTGCATAACGTGTACTTGCATTTTCAAGGATTGATATGACGAAGGTATTTCATTCTACTATACAAACATTGTGTCATCCTTTGTTTACCCCATTTGAGCTTTAGTTCCATTTTCTTTCATACCCCTCTTTTGGAATCAAGATAGAGCCAGCAAAGCTCAAAATAAACTGCCGAGCGAAAGAATAGAGTTTGAAAAATTTCAATAAAAAGCAGAAAAAATGTTTCAAAAGGAATAAAAGAGATATGTCAAGAAAAATAGAATCATAAAAAGTTCCAAAGAGAAAAGAGTTAATAGAAAAGAAAAAAAAATCAGGTTCAAGCAAAGGAACAAGTTGTCGGAACTACGTGTGATCTAATTCTCTTCTCTCGCTCTAGGCTCGGTAAAATAAATGAACAATTTAAAATTACCAAGTCAAAAGAAACTGGGACATGAGTTAATCCTCGTTATTTGAGTCTATTCCAAAAGTTGTAAGTCTCACCCCACTTTAAATATCATTTGGGCCTCATGCCATCCTTTCTTTCTAATCCTATCCAAAAGCTAAGTTACAACCAAAGAAAGACCTTTAGAACAATATTTAAGAATGTTAAGTCTAAGCATGCAATGGATATGATAATGCATTTTGAGTACTACTTATCTTCCTCAGCATAAGGAATTAGGAGAGAAATAAAAATGAGAGTCTTATTGGTGAAAACCCTCATAGGCACCATAAGGCGATGGTAAGCTAAAAGGGATAAAAATGAGAGAGTCTTATCGGTGAAAACCTTAACGATTACCATAAGACGATTGTGAGTTGAAAGATATGAAAATGGGAGAGTCTCATAAAGTCTTATTGGACAAAATTCTCATTAATACTGCAAGATAATGGTGAGCTGAGAGAAATAAAAATAAGAGAATTCCATTGGTGAAAACCCTCACGGACACCAAAAGGGAATGGTGAAATGAGAGAAAGAAAAATGAGAGGTTTGTTGGCGAAAACTCTTCAAGGTGTTACTGGCCGAATGAGTTTTACAAGTGTACTTGACCTAAGAAAGCAACTCAGTGTCAGGGCCACTAACTCAATAACAATTGATGGAAAGTTTGAATGAAAAGATCAGGCAGCTTAATCCAAAAATGCATGGCATAATCATTAGAATTAATTGTTATTTTTAGATAAATCTTTTCTTTTCTCTATTTTAAAAAAGGGACAAACAATTTCTTTTCTTTCTTCGCTTTATTTCTATTTTTGTCCTTTTGAGTCTGTATTCAAATAAAAAATTATTTTTCTCATGTCTTTACGTCAAGTCATGTCAAAACAAGTGATAAAGGATCTCAAAACTTGCTACCAACTTCTTCAATTGCACAAATCAAGATAAAAGGCCATCATATGAAAGAAACATGATTGTAAGTCGAAACAAGACAAATAGAAAGTTTTGTTAGAAAACAAGTTTGGGGAATCAAGAAAATACCAAGGTTCGAAAGATTCATTTGAGAGACATAGCAAAATGGAGATACTGTGTTTCTTTATGAGTCACTTTTAATAATCTGAGTTTGCATCAACAGTGCAACAAGTCAATGACATACACTATTAGTCGAAATCAAAATTAATGGGACAAGTGAAAGAAAAATTTCCTCAAAAGCGAAAGTCGCAAGCCAACAACCTTATTTTAAGATCAGGAGTTTTCTTTGTATGAAACAGGAACAGTTTCTACTTTCTAATCAAATGCTTCAAAGCGCAAATATTTAGAGGTGCAATTCCTCATTTTTATAAATGCAAGAGCAGTGTTGCTGTACAGGTTTGGTAATCACAATTATGGTGAAACTCATCATCTTGTACCCCTATGAGACACACTCTCTAATTTAGATCTTTCATGTCTAATGGCTAGGAGGTGCACTTCCCAATTTGAGCCTTCAATCCTAGAAGATGCACTTTTAGTAAGAAGTTTTTACTTTGACTCTTAAAAGAGGGACTTCTTGGTCTCAATCATTCAATTTTACCATCAAAAGGTGCATTTGTTGATCAGAATCATGATTCATCTTTGCATTATGCATTGTTGCTTGCGAGCAGAAACTTTTGTTAATAAATTGGGGCAAAAAGAAAATCTAATTTCTGTTATTTAAAACTTCACTTTAGGACCCTCCTAGAAAATGAGACTTTATTTTTCTGGAAAATGAAACCTTTCTTTATCATAATCTTTGTGTGGGATAATTTTTGTACTAGTTTACATTTTGATTTCAGGAGCCTGCCCGGAGAGTAGGATAATAAAAATTGAAAATCAGGAGCCTGCTTGAAGAATAGGGTGATAAACTGAAAGTCAGGTGCTCGCCTGAAGAATAGGGTGATGAAATTGCAAGTCAGGAGCCCACCTGAAGAATAGGGTGATGAAATTGCAAGTCAGGAGTCCACCTAAAGAACAGGATGATGAAATGGCAAGTCAGGAGCTCGCCTGAAGAACAGGGTGATAAAATTAAAAGTTAGGAGCCCGCATGAAGAATAGGGTGATAAAATTACAAGTTAGGATCCCACCTGAAGAACAGGGTGATAAAATGGAAAATCAGGAGTCCGCCTAAAGAACAGGGTGATGAAATTGCAAGTCAGAAGCCCGCCTGATGAATAGGGTGATGAAATTGAGTGTCAGGAGATCGTCTGATGAACAAAGTGATAAAATTGCAAGTCAGGAGCCCGCCTACAGAATAGGATGATAAAATTGAAAGCCAGGAGCCCACCTGAAGAATAGGATGATGAAATTGAAAGTCAGGAGCCCTCTTGAAGAATAGGATAATGAAACTGTAAGTCAGGAGCTCGCCTGAAGAACAGGGTGACGAAACAACAAGTCAGGAGCCTTCCTGAAGAACAGAGTGATGAAATTTCAAGTTAGGATCTCTCTTGAAGAACAGGGTGATGAAATTGCAAGTCAGGAGCCCACCTGAAGAACAGGGTGATAAAATTAAAACTCAGGAGCCCGCCTAAAGAACAGAGTAATTAAATGACAAATCAGGAGTCCACATAGAGAATAGAGTGATAAAATTGAAAGTCAAAATACCGCTTGAAGAATAAGGTGATGAAATTGTAAGTCAGGAGCCCACCTGAAGAATAGGGTGATGAAACTACAAGTCAGGAGCTCACCTGAAGAATAGGATGATAAAACTGCAAGTCAGGAGCCTGCCTGAAGGACGGGGTGATGAAATTCCAAGTCAGGATCCCGCCTGAAGAAAAGGGTGATGAAATTTCAAGTCAGGAGCCCGCCTAAAAAATAGGGTGATGAAATTTCAAGTTAGGAGCCCGCCCGAAGAACAGGGTGATAAAATGGGAAGTCTGGATCTTGCCTGAAGAACTGGGCAAAGAAATTTAAAGTCAAGCAACAAGGTTAAGAGATTGAAAGTCAAGCAACAAGGTAAAATAATTGAAAGTCGATAAAGTGAGAAAATTACAAGTCGGGAGCCCGCCGAAAGAGCAGGTTGATAAAATTAAGAATTGAAAGATTAAAAACTAGCAAGTCAGGAGCCCGCCTGGAGAAAAGGGTGATAAAATTGAAAGTCAAGAAACAAGGTAAAGAAATTGTAGGTTAGGAGGCCGCCTGAAAAATAGGGTGAAGATTTTCAAATTTAGGATCAAGGTTTAGAAGTACCACCGACAGAACATGGTCAATTTGTGAGTTCATCTCTAACAATCAAATTTTATATGGAGAAAGAATCTTTACTCAAGTTCAACCCAAAGAAGATCAGATTTTTTGTCAATTTTGAAAGCATCAGAAACTCAAGTCAAGAGTCCAAAAGAAGCTACATAGATAGGACTTTTGTAATTTCAGTTATCTTTTTAACTTGTAATTTTATTTTTTATGTAGTGATAGAGCCACGAATAGGAAAATCGATAGGGACTCACTCGAATCTCCAACTCGGTATGGTCCCTCTCTTTGTCAACCCTTAAACTACATGTGCCTTGACTTCCACATAACTTTAAATAGGTAGAATGTCCAAAATCAAGACTCGATTGTCCTTCTTCCTTTTGTTTCTTTCTTTTTAATAATGGTCGGGACAAAATTCTGTATCGTTGTCTACTTTTTGTATGAAAATACTCTGTGTTTACATCCAAAGAGGGGCATGATATAGACACGTAATTTTGTTCCTCTCGAAAGTCGAATTTACCCATTTACCCCACCTTACTATACACCCCACCCCATTTCATAATTCTTCCATAAAAAGACAAAAATAACCAATTCTTGTGAAATATAACTTTTTCTCCAATTAACGGTGGACAACTCACCACACCCCTTACCCCCTACCCCATATGATCACCCCCTTCCCTATCCCTATCATGTTTTGGCCACCTACCATATAAGAATATATCACACATAAGCCCCTCACTATTAAGACACACTCACCTCTCTTATTATTGACCATAATAGAATACACACACAAGAACAATACACATACTCCCAGATACCCAGACTGACCATGAATATAAAGGGAAAATAGAGAGAAAATTGAGGGAGAGAGAAAACACACACTCTTATAGAAGAATACACTACTTACCCTCACTAAAATGCACATATAATGAATAAAAACACACCCTTCTACTGGAAATCAAGAATGATGAGAGAGAAATCTAGTGATTGAGAAAAAAAAAGGAGAAAATCATTAAGAAATCAAGGGGACAAATCAGAGAATCGATAAAAGAGGAGAAGAGAGCCACAGATAGAGGGAACAGAGAAAACTAATCAGAAAAAATAGAAAAAGGCCGATGAGTGGACAGAAATTGAGAAACAGATCAGAGAATAGCTAAGAAATTGGCCGAAAAAAGAGAAAAATAGACGAAAATAGAGAAAGGCCAAAAAGTGGTGAACGGAGGGAATCCAAACGGCTGGTCTTGGGTTTTCTCGATGAATTTTTTATCGAATTTGTCCATCTCATGCCGGATTCAGCTACCACAGACCCGAATCCCCAAAATCTCCTCCATTCTTTAATCTTTTACCGAAAAACGTTATTACGTTGGCTATCAGGTGTATTGGAGCTCCGAGAAAGAAAACCACAACCTCAAACTGTTTAGTATTGAGGTTTTTTTCTATTGGTTTTAGATCTGTTCAGAGTGCGGTTCTCAATACCAAGTTGATTTTATTCGTTGTTGAGGTTCGGTTTGAGATTTTGGATGCGATCCTAATCGGAAGGAGAAATTACACTTGAAAAGCTTAAATTTGAGGTCCATTTCTTCTTCTGTTCTTTATTATTATGTTGAGTTTTAACTGTTGTTATGGGTGTAAATGGCTTGTGTGTTTATCATGCTTTAATCTCTATCATGTGTATGTGGTTGGTTTTGGTTTCTAATTTTGAAAAGTGAATTGTTGATCGAAGAATTAGTTATCATTGATGGAGAATGGAATTGGGCGAAGGGATTGATCTCAGTAAAAGTGAATATGGATTAATTTTGATTCATTGATATTGTTGAACGTGATAGTACCATGATGGGTCGGAATGGGTAGGCAAATGGTAGGTTGAGTAGGAAAAACTTAAGAATTGTGGATTGTTGAATGTTTGAATATGTGTGTGAATGACTTTCTATTTTATCGCACAAAATTAAAATTGCATTCATTTACCGGAAAATGCCCCAGTAACGTTGTACTTATTCACCGAGAAATGCCCTGAAGATCTTATATGGAAAGGAGGTTCTTGATCAAGGCCCGAGGCATTGGGTAAAGCATAGTTTAGGATTAGCATAGGTTCGTGTAGGTTTACATTTCAATATCTTTTTTATTTTGGTTTGTAATAAATTGGACTAGACACTATTTTTTGGATTTTGGTTATTTGGTTGTTTGTTTTCTTTTTTGTGTGTTTTGTTGGTTTATACATTTCATAGTGTCTACTAGCCGATATACTCTACGAAGCGATCGTGGTCGAATCAAGAGATCGAGGGATGCCTAACACCTTCCTCTTGGTCAACAGAATTCCTTAACCGAAATCTTTGTTCGTGAATTAGTTTTTAAAGAGTCAAATTATTTTGAAAAAGGATTTTCAAAGGTGACTTAGCACACTCGATTTATGTCAAATGACGACTCTGAGTTTAAGTGCAAAAGAATCTTTTTCGAAATAAACTTTATTTTTTGTCACTTAATAATAAAAACCTTTCAAACTTAAAATTATTTTTTTTGATAAAAAAGGGGTGTGACACCATTCACTTGTATTTTTAAAGAATTATTTTATATTTGTATTTTTATGTTGACCGTATATCGTATTTGTAATTTTATTATTTGTATTTGTATTTGAATTTGTAGTTGTCTGTATCATTTGTATTTTTAAACAATTGAAAAAGAATTTTCTATGAACACTCATATTTGTATTAATTGTACAAATTATATTTTATTGGTACAAATTGAACAATACAAATGATAAAGTATACAAATATAAATTTTATATTTATATCAAATGATACACGTTTATAAAACATGAACCATACGTATACAAATGATACATGTTTAGATACAAAATAAAAATGATAAATTTGGCAACCAAATATTAACGAGACATTTTTATTAAATGATATATTGCATAGATATTTACATATTTTAGAGTCAAACAACTACAATTAATACATATATTTTTTGTATACAAATACAAATGATAAATTATACATATACATGACTAAACTATTCAAACACAAATAATAAAGTTAATTAATATATATAATTTGATACAAATTAATACAAAATATAAAAAAAAATATTTAAATATAAAATACAACCAAAAAGAATGAAACAAAATACAAAAAATAGAAATAGAAGAAAAAATTTACAAAAAGGGGAAAAGACAAAAAAGGAAACGGTAAAATAACGAAATAAGGAAAAAAGTGAAAAAAGAAAGGAAAAAATTGAAAAAAAAAAAATAGAAAAAGATTTTTTTAAAATCATTTAAATCTATTTTATGTTTTGAAACTCAATAAAAAAATTTCCTATTTTTAGAAATAGCTTCTTCAATTAATATTTAATTAATTGGGTTAACATGATTTAAGAAAATTAAAAATATTTTGGTCTTTTTAAACTCAATTTGTTGCCTAAAAATGTATTTAATTGTATTTTTATAAGAATTTAATGTTGCCTTGCACATCATTACATATACTTGTTTTTATTTAGGTAATTAACAAAAGATTTTTGTTGTTTTACGATTATTGCATTAATTTGCAGTTGATTATTGATTTCCTGGTAGATTTTACACTGTCCACTTGTTAGTCGTTGTATATATATTTTTTTTTTTACTTGAATTTGCTAGAATTGAGCGGAGAATTTTTCAGAAACAACCTCTCTACCTCTCCGAAGTTGTCGTAAGATTTGAGTATATTTTATCCTCCTCACACCTCACTTGTAGAATTTTATTGAATATTTTGTTGTTGTTATCCATGTAAAAATCCCTTAATTAAGTTGTTTTAGAGCCCATTTGGATAGAATTAAAAAATAGTTTTTTAGTTTAAGTTATTAAAAGTTTAAAATAAGTGCTTATAAATTAAGTGAATAAGTGTTTGGATATAAGTGTTGAAAATTGAAAAAAACAATTGACGTATTTGGTAAACAAGTGATGTTACACATTTTTTATGTTGTTAAAATAACTTAAATATCCTTAAAATTGTTAACAATATAAATAAGGTGAATTATTTATAATTTTTAATTCTAAAATAAAATTTTTGAGCAAAACTCCAACGTAATAATATATTTAGTGAAGACAAAGGAGAAAGATGAAGAGACGTGGCAAAGACAAAAAGAAAAAAATTATATATTTAAGGACTACAAGTTCAGGATATTGCTGGAAATGAAAAAACAAATAAAGAATAAAAAAGTAGATATTTTGGTCGAGCCTAAAAAAATTTAATCTAAAAAGCAAAAAACTGGGGTACCCAACTTCTCACTTTTTACTTTTTTTAATCAATTTTAATTTTTTTAAGTATTTTTTAATTTTACCAAACACCTAAAAAAAACTAAAATAGACATTAAAAACTGATTTAGTTCTATCTAAACAGACTTAGTTTTCAGATTAATAATTTGTTTGCATCAAATGTTGTTCCGCTCCTGTTGATTCATGTACTTAATTTCCTTTGAAAATTCTTTTTTAATTTGTGGATGGAAAAAGGATTCGAATTAATTGTGGAATCCCGGGAATGCTGAAATTAAATTCTGATAATCTTAAATTAGTCCTAAATAACGAAGACAACAAACCAAAATTAAATTGCAATTTATTTGTAGGTAGCTTTCCATAAAACAATTAATACAGTATACCCCCAATTCCTCTGGTTGGGAAGACAGGCCTGCCCCACATTTTGTTCCTGGACGCTATTTGTATTATCATTATTTTTCTTATTCTTTAATTTTATTATTATATATTATTTCTTTATTTTGATAATTATATTATTCGTTACACTTGCTATTTTTTTCTTCAGTATATTATTTTCAACATACATCAAGGTATACCTATTTTGATATGTTTTACTTGACCCGATAATCTATTTAAAATATTTTTTATACCTTGAGAATCATGGGAGTTTAAACTTAGGAATTTCGCTAAATATGTTGTTGTATTCTTTCAAGCTACTTACAAGGGAACTTGAAGGACAACTTGCGGATATTTTACCTCTCTAAAATATTTATTTATACACCACATTTATGATATATTAACAACATAATTTTTGAAATTTATACATTAACATATCACTTAAGAACTTTTGTTAAGTGACAAATTATTATTATAGAAAATGTGTGGTATTTACTGGTTGGATGTAAATGTTAATTGTGGCTATTTCTTTCTTTCTTTTTTTTTCATATTATAAATGACAACTAGACTAATTAGTAGTAGTATTTAGATAGATAAGCCTCTCTCTTTTCTTTTCTTTTTTTTTTTTTAAAAAAAAAAAACTATGCACAACCATGTATTACATGAAATTTTGTAGTGAGAGTTTGCTAAGCAAGAAAATAAATAAAATTTTGGGAGCTATAAATATATGACTTTATTTAATTTATAAAATACAAGAGATACATAAGGCACCACCTTTCGTCCTACATGTTAAAGGATCAGATATGTTTCTTCACTGTTGAATAACATTTAATATAATAATATTATCATACCATCGGTGTATATATATTTTTAATTAATGTTATATTATCAATTTGTATATATTCTCAACATTATAAAATTAAAGCGGTTAAATTTGTCCCTTTTTATATTAACCTCATTCATTTTAAGCAAAATAGCATGCATGTGAATTCACCAAATCAACTCTTCTTCTTTCATCACTATCCAAATAATCACTAATCCAATACCTTCACCCTCTTGATTTTATAATTTTCGCAAACCTAATGCTAAATGGTTAATGTGATGAATTTTGTGTTCTAACCAGACGATCTTTCAAATCAAATTTACAAGTAAACTGTCTTTAAATATATTTGTAATTTTGAAAGTAAAACAGAGTGTTTATTATAACATATAGAGGTGATTTAATGGTGTAAGATTTCTTGCACTAACTTTCTCTCTATATATAACATAAACTATATGATTATAGCTAAATGTCAGCTGAAAAAAATGTGGATAGCAATATGGCCCTAACTCAATATATTTGTGATGAGATTTATTTCCTTTACGTGGCACTTTCCGTTGAAAAATAGTTTAATATCTCAAAAAGAATAAGAATTACTATCTTTTAAGATAATATCAACTATCAATTTGATAAAAGAATTAATTTTATCTTTTATTAGTTTCAAATGATATTTTGAAAATGATTTGACTATATTTATATTGTTTTGATGACATTATCTTGAAAGTCTTAATGACCAATTATGAGATAATAGATATATCAATGGTCAAAACATTTCAGATGAAGTTAATTGTACTCTTAATAGACAATTATTTTAGGGCAAAATTCAGAAATAACATACTTATCCCCTTAATTATGAGTTTCATAGCAACAGTTTCATAATTACATAATATAACAAGTTATATTTTGTATTTTTGTAAACTGTTGCTACAAAAATACAAATATATATGATTTTTACTGCCCTTATGATCGATATGTATTTTGTATTTTTGCAAACTGTTGCTACAAAAATACAAATACATACAAATACATATGCTACAAAATGTAATTTGATAAAAGTGCTGCTATTTTTTGTAATTTAATACTTAAGTATGCTACTTTATGTATTTTTTTCATTATTTTATAGTATTCATGGTCCTAATGGCATGACTTTATGGCCTTGAAATTTTGTCCGTCGGGAACATTTCTTGCTATATATCCACTACTTATATATAAGTGTGGATAGCACACACGGACAACATGCGTGCTTAATGTCATTCGCATTGAAATGAAGGGTATTTCTGTCATTTCAGATGGATGACACTTCTCCCCAGATACCAAAACGGGTCATTCGCTAAAACTCCTTAAGCCACCGCATCATGCAATTTCTTTTCTGTTTGATTAAATCTTCTCCTCAACTAATGAAGCTTAATTCCAATTTAGCAGATACCATTACAACCTAGACTTGTGATACAAGAAAACCAAGGAAGTATCAAAACACACTTCAAATCAGTCCACTAATCTTAAGGATCCAAGAACCTTTTTGGAGACCGCTCTCGGATTCGCTACCGACAAAAAGAATACAAGGCACAATGGTGTATATAACACCAAAACAATAGCAAAAACAACAAGATGATAACAATATGACACAACAATAAGATGAACAACAAGTCACGGATTCACTAAAACACAAAGAACAAACGGATTCAAGTTACAACACTAAAAAGATTACAATAAGATAAAAGGATAGATAGATAGACTACATGAAGATGTAATGTTAAGAACTCCAGAGCCTATTCCACTCTTGAATTCTTAACACTACACACTTCAATTCACCGATCTCTTACGTGACACAAGATCGGATTTCACCTATTTAGCATCTACGTTTTCAAGCAAAATACAATCACTAGTGTTTCCATACTAGATCTTACCCTAGTTTCGGTTGGTGGCTTTTCCAAGCCCTGAATATGGTGTTTTGAGTCTTACAAGACTTACAATAATATCCAAAAGCTAAGTCTAAAAGCCTTACAATGTTCTATTTATACTAGGTTATAAATAAAATATAAAAAGACCAAAATGCCCCTTAGAGACTTAGGTGCTCATCAAGTGTTGTAATCTGGCTGATTTTTAGTGCACTTAGGTCCCCTTTTGCACTTCAATTGCACACACCAAGTCTCAGACCCAACATGCACTCCCATAAGTCCATATCCGTGATTATTCTCTTATCAACTTGGTCGATCATTTTTACTGACTAAATTCTCTTCATTTTTAATATCTGTGAGTTCTTTCCCGTCATTGTTATGGTTTCGAATTTTATCCTTTTTGGTTTGATGTCGCCTCTTCATCTGATTTGGTAATCCATGATTTTTCTTTTTAATTTATGTTGTTGTTGGGCATGAAATCAATTTGGGGTTTTTCGTTGGTTTTGAGAAACATGAAAATCTGGCCGTATATAAGGAAGATTCCATGAATTCAGTAATAACAACATCTAAAGGAGCCAAGCTTAGCCATAATTTGTATTATTCTATAGCAATTTCTTCTCTTTTAAGCTGTAAATTTCATGCATATAGCAAGGCCGATCTATGTGTAAACAACCTTTTGCTAAAATGTAACTTAACATTGTGATTCGCCCCTTTCTCGGACTCCATGCATAGTAGAACGTTTAGTTTCTTTTATTACATTTTTGGGGTTAGTTTCTGATTATTTCCTTTTCATTATCAGCAGAAATGTCGACTTAGATGGTTTTATCCTTTTTTGACTTTCAATTTCTTTTGTTTTAACTGGATTACACTATTTCTGGTATATAATGATAGTACCCTAGATTATATTTTTGTGGAATGTAATGATTGAGTCTTCTATTCAATTTACTTTTCTGATGTTGTTGTGTCAATTTAGCAGATACTACTAGAGGTTAAGCTTGGTTGATCCTTTTCGCTGATTATATTCTCTCTGTTTTTAGTACCTGTGAGTTCTTTCTTTCTGTTGTTATGCTTTTGACTTTTATCCTTTTTGGTTTGTTGTCGCCTCTTTCTTCGATTTGGTAATCCTTGATTTTTCTTTTCTGTGATTCACCGTACTGGTTTTAATTTATGTTGTTGGTGGACATGAACTCAATTTGGGGTTTTTGGTTTGTCTTGGAAAACATCAAAATCTGGCCGTATGTGGCGAAGCTTTCACAAAATCAGTACTAACAACATCTACAGAAGCCAAATGTAGTCATAATTTGCATTATTCTACAATAATTTCTTTGCTTTCAAATTGTACGTTTCATGTATTTAACAAAACCGATCTATGTGTAAACAACCTCTTGAGAAAATGTAACTTAACGTTGTGATTCAGCCTTTTTGTAGACTCCGTGCATAGTGGAAGGTTTAGTTTCTTTTATTGCATATTTTTGGGGTTACTTTCTCGTTGTTTTCTTTTCATTATAGGCAGAAATAAGTTTTCTGTCAGCTTGACATTACAAAATTTCTAAATTTTCAGCTGAGTTATACATAAAATTACTGCAATTTCAGTACATTAGATTATTTTGTTGTGGAATATAATGGTTGGGCAATTTGAATCTTGCAGGATTTATCGTTCAGAAGTTGAGTTTTTTATTTCGTGTTCTGCTACACTCACTGGTATGCTTTAGATTACCTTTTCTACTAGAAATTTATTTGTTTAACTAGTGATTGCCAAAATTAAAAGTCATATTATTTTGATTTATCCTTATTCATTTCACAAAAACAATAGTCGAAGCAATTAACAGGGATGTGCAACATTATGAGTCTGTCTTTGGTTAAAACAAATAGCCAACCAAGCTATAGAATTACATTTTCCTGCTTGGTTTGAGGCTCCAGAATTACATTGTAGCTTATGCTCCAATACCAATTTGAATCTTGAGGTGCTTCAAGTGATCAGATATTGATACAAAAATTTTTATATAGATCCCATGTACCCACTTTACCTAGAGTGAATTCTTGTTCTCTACAAGTTACCACATGAACTTGCCAACATATGTCACATTCCAATTTCTACATCTTTTAATGTTCAATCCACCAAACTGTTTTGGATAATAATTCCTACCCCATGTTATTAAAGCTGCCTTTTTCTTGTCTTTACTGCTGCCCTACATATACCCTGTACATATTTTATCCACCTCATTGAAAATACTTCTTCATAATATAAATACTGGCCCGTAAAAGGTATGAGCGGGGAATAGTACATTTATTTCAGGATCCAGAAAAGTACACTATGAATGGAACTTATGTGCAGCAAGCTCGGAAAGAAAATAGAAGCAACAAAATAGTCAATGTAACGAACACTGCGATATAACAAAGACATTGGGAGATAAAATAGACTTAGTAATTGACTGTTAAGCTAAAACTACAAGCAAGAGAATGGGATAATAATAGACCAATAACAACAACAAAGGATCCCATAAGTGAGGTCTAGGGAGGGTGGAGTGTACGTATACCTTACTATCTCGTGGAGGTAGAGAATTATTTTTGTAAGACTCTCGACTCAAGTGCATGTCCGATAAATAACAGTAAAAAGAATGAAATAATACAATAACGGTAGCAAACACAATAATTCAAACACAGGTGGTAACATAAATTGGAGAATGATCTTCACCCTATTTACCTGGCAAAGTAACTTGGAGAGTAGGAGCCCAAGACAAAACTTTTAATCTCGGAGTCATTTATATATTTTAAGAGCACTGTTGCAGGATTATTCCCTTCCATCACCAAAGTCTCAACCTATAGAATGTTCAAACATAAATACACTTGAGAGTTTAACTTACTTCAACAAACCAATACAAAGGAGGAGAAACTTGTCATCCAAAAAGAAATTTACATTTCTTTATTTGCATAAAATCTTGAACGGGATAGATTTCTTCATATTTATCTCTGTTATCCGTAGTATATAGTTAAACCACATTATTGCAGTCCCCCACTAAGAGGTCACAATGTTAGTATCTTTATCCTGATCACCTATAAAATTGATTAAAGCCTTTGGATGTGTATTTCACCCGCGTACACCTTAAACTGTCACTTGTGGTCTAGCTGTGTATGATAAATTCTGCCATTGTTATGGACAATAATATGTAAGCATTAAAAACCTAGCGACTTTCTGGCTAACTCTATTATTCGTTATATCTTAGTTGGATTTGAATAAAAATTAGTTGCTGGCAGAATCATTTCTCCACTTGCATATCTGTACTTGGTAGATTTTCAAGTTTATTTTCATTTACTGTTACTTTTTGTGTTTATCCTATCACACTATTTTGTGGTTGTTACTTTTCACTTAATTATTTGTTGCTATGTTTTCCCTTTTTCCATACCTATTTTTATTTGATATAATCAAACCTCAGTGTTCAATGTTTGGGTACACTCTACTCTCCCTAAATGACTCTTGTGGATATGTTATTGTTGTTGCTTATGTAGTTGGATTCTTCACATACACTGTATCCATAAGTTGTTCTTGCGAGAGTCGCTGTGTTCTCTCTTTCTCCTATGAACTAAATTTTCTTGTGACATTTCACTTTTCAATATTCAATTTCGCCTCTCCAATAAGAAAAATATATTCTTATTCAATTTGCTAACTCTTATGGTAGACTTTCTTTATCAATGACATTTGCGGCTATGATTGATAAAGTAACTCAACAATGGTTGTACGCAAAATAGTGAGATTAAACACTAATGGATATCCTAACTTAACAGAAAGAAGATATTAAAAAACTTACAGAAAAGAGTTTATAATATGTTGTTTACCTTAATTTCTTCATGTTTCTTCCGAGTGCATCATATGGATGCCAGAAAATAGCAAACTCAACTAAACAATGCCAAATGCATGCCAAATATAGGGTTTAGTTGGTCTACTTTGCTCCTTCAATTGTTTTGCATTGTTGACTACTGCAATCCTTAGGCCCTAAACTAAAGAGGTATAGTCTAATTTAATTGTCTTATATTATATGCTCTTAACTTCATTTACACTGACTATTTGTGTCAAGAAAATCTAATAAACTTTAAAAATTCCTTACCAGAATAATTAAATTATTACAATATGTGAACCAAATATCAAACCAATAAACATTGCTTGAAAGTTTTGCATATATGTTATACAATATGTTGGCGTTTAAGATAGCTTGTGTGCAAAAGCTCTTCTTATTTTAGCAAATTAAGACACATGTGTCCCTTGAACCTCCAAGACTAATGACTTGTGATAAAAAAACAATTAGTCCCGCGCATCAAAAATAAATATTGATATGAAGCTTCAGCGACGTGAAATACATAAACAACTTTTCGTAGAAAAAAAGAGGTACTTTTACTACCCCGTTGAACAAACATACAAGAGTTAAAAAAATACTATTTCTAATGTAGGAGATTTTCCTGTACAAGCTCAACATACAAGTCACTTGGCGTGCAATTTATCTGTGCCTGACAATTCTCTTTTACTGGATTCTCCGTTATTTCCCTAACAACAGGTGAGTTCACCAATCTTTTCTCGCTGACTTTTTCATAGAAGTAAATGGAAGAATTTCGGCTTCCAAGTATATTCATTGATAGTAAATACGTGATCTATTATGTGTAAAAGCACAATGTGCATCTCATATAAATTGTCATTGGGCAGCGTCTACCGATTCTCTTCCAATAAATATTTATACTATCTTTCAACAGCTGACTTCACCAAAGTATCTTTGTCAATTTTTCCCCTCAGGTAAATTAGATATTATCAGTTCCCGATTGAAGGTGACCGACATTAAATATACGATTCATTTATGTATTAGGCTATTGAATCTCATCATTTTGTATTTACGTTATATCTTTCAGTTTTGACATATGAGATTTACGTTGATGTATAACTATAGGAGGCACATCCAATCAACTAAGTTCATCTGAATTTCTAAAACAAATTCCTCTTATTATACGAGAACCGACTCCACTTTCTGAAATAGGTGATATAATCATAGCAAACACTTCATCTTTTCCATCTTTAAAAAAGTAAAATTTATTAATTTCCTCTCTTTTTTTGTGTGGCACCTTACATTTCTAATATTAGTAAAGGTGAGATCTGTTAATATTTCATGCTTTCTTCTGTATTCTATTTTGCATATACTAATATTAGGTCTGCGTCTAAAAATATTGTGTCTGCTCTTTCTACCAGTTGTTCACAATTAATTACAAGGCACTGTATTGTGCCATAACTCAAAAAAAGAAAAAGATATATGCAACCTCTTTGTAATTTACGAAATAGGTAACTTTGTCCCTATATTATACAAAGTGGATGACTGAAGTAATATTCTTTCTATTTTTAGTACAATTATTATATGAAATTAATTTATTACCTCTGCGCATTAGGCTCAACATTTGCTGCATCTAGTTCTGTATCTCAAAATCCTATTTCAATAGACTTTGCTGCTATTTCGACAACAACAGGTTTCACCACCAATACTTTCCTCTTACTTTCTCTTTATTAAGATACTTGGGAAATTTGTACAGCTAATTATAAGTAACTAACTGTAAATATGCATTATGTAAATGTGTTAATCAATAAATCTTATCTTACTATTTTATCAACTACTTGTGACAAGAAAAAGAACACGACTCATTCATATGTATGAAATAGCTGAGCACTATGATAAACATAATATTTCTACTCCCTTATGCTATAATAATTACGCCAAACTAACCTACTGTCTCTTGATGTTAGGTCCGACAACTTTTTCATCTACCTTGCAATATGATATGACATCAAAGATTATTAAAGATTTATCCCAATCATTTGTTGTAACACTATCATATTCTACTTGTAATTTCATTCTAATTTTCTAATTACATAATTGAAAAAAATATACAACTCACAGACAACAAAACAGAAGATATGTAAACATGCGACAAGTGTTATCTGAATACGTGCGTTTAAAGATGATTTTGTTGTAACAACGGCTCCATCAAATTAGTTTCTAACCAAGTACATACTGAACTACATAATTTATACTTTGAAAATACTGAAGAATCTGCGTATTTTTGAACATACATTAGAACATACAATAATATGTTTGCATTTACATCACGTGGCATAAATTATGACAAAGAATTAAAAAAAAATGATGGTATTTACACATTCAGAGTTCAGGGTTAGATGTATCACTTTATAAATGACTTTTTTCCTGCTGATCAAATGGAAAGAAACCTTCAACTATACTTTAATGATACTGATAAGAAAATAGCAAATCAAATGGCTTGATCAACAAAAATTCATGAATTAGTAGTTACAAAGCTTATGAACATACTGAGAATTAATCCATATTCTATTTTTCTTAAATCCTTAATAAATATTCCAGACGTATCAAACTTTTATATTGCACTTAAATGTGATTCTGGTTTAGATCAACGAGTATATAATCTTTCAACTATATCTGAAGTGGTAGTAATATGGGTTAAAAAAGAATTCAGCAAAATTAGTTCTGCACCTTATACTCGAATTTATCTCACAACAATAGATCTCAACTACTATTATGAATGTTATGATCCACTACTGTATCCATTATTATTTTCATATGGCCAAAGCGGCTAGCACTGTAGTATAAAAAATTCTCCCACATAAAGAAACTTCTGAACATCAAGCTTATTGTGAACATGAACATTTATCAAATATTAATAATATGTCTTCTATTGATGGATATCTTGACATGAAGGCTCAAATTTTAGAAAAAGAATAGCGAAAAAAGGACATTGTATCTGTCCGTGAATATTACTATTATAAATTTCAAATGAGAGAAAATGAAACAAATGAAATTTTACATTCTGGGAGATCATTTCAATAGTTCTCAGTAGATGAATACATAAAACTTGAAATACAAAGATTTAATTTCTTTTCATTTAACCCAGATTTGTTTAGAACAAAAATTTTACAGGAATTTCTCAATGTTTTGAGACTTAGGAAAACAAATGCTTCCAATATTGGAAAAAAACATTCATTCCTATTAGCTTTACTGGAGAACCAAGAGATATGCGTCGACGATATATGGATGCTACTACTTTAGTACAATATTTTGATAAACCTGATTTATTCATAACCATGACTTGTAACCCATCATGGCCAGAGATAAAAGACTATCTATCATCAATTTATGAGGCACAAAATAGAACTGATTTAATTAGTAGAGTGTTTAGAGCAAAAATTGAAGAACTTAAGACAGACATACGGAAAAGAGACATCTTTGAAAAAGTTGCAACTTTTATGTACATGATAGAATTTCAGAAACGTGGCTTACCCCAAACACACTTTCTTGTTATTCTTCTAATTACTACAAACTACTAACTCCAGAATCATATGATAATGTGTTTTGTGCCAAGTTACCTGATTCTAATTCACAATAATATTTGCGGTCTTTTATTTGATTACATATGTGCATGAACCTTGTGGCAATTTAGATCCAACGAAATCATGTATGCAAAAATAAGGTCATTGGAAATTCAAGTATCCAAAAAATTTTGCTAATCAAACATCAAAAGGCAAGAATTCGTACCTAATTTATAGAAGGCAAAAACAGGAGATGTTGTAAAGGTTAGAACGAAATATCTTGATAATTCATGGGTTGTCCCTTACAATTCGTTCTTGCTCAGCAAATTCAACTGTTATATAAATATTAAAATTTATTCCAATATTTGAGCTGTTAAATATATTTATAAGTATATCTGCAAGGGACATGACAAAATTGCATTTCACATACATAATAATAATGTGAAAATAAAAATAGATGAAATAAAAGAATATTAATCTGCTAGATGGGTATCTCCATCAGAAGCTACATGGAGTTTATTTACTTTTCCAATTAACGAAATAAATTCAAGTATCTATCATCTCCAACTATATCTTGAGGGACAACAATTCGTTTCTTTTAAGACAGCAACGAGCGTTGATTCAATTATGAATAATCCTATAGTTAAAAAAATAATGTTGACAAAATTTTTCATTATGAATAACAAAAATGACAATGCTAAAAAATTGAATCTATAGTATAAAGAATTCCTACAATACTTTGTATTGTGGCTGTAATATAAGATATGGACCCGACAAAAAAAAGGTATCACCATTGAACGTGTTGTAACATGTCATCCAACAGAAGAAGAAATATATTATTTAAGGTTATTGTTAATGAATATAAGAGCCCCAAAATCATACAAAGATCTACGATCTGTTAATGAAGTACCCTATATTACATTTACAGAGGCCGTTGAAAAGAAAGGCTTGCTCTAGTGTGATAATAATTTGACTGAATGTATGGAAGAAGCTGTCAGCTATCAAATGCCATGTAGTTTAAGACATTTGTTCACAAAATTGTTGGCATACTGTGATTCGACTAATCCAAGAGAGTTATGGAAGAAATTTGAAATGCCTATGTTTGAGGACTTAAAAAATTTACCAAATAGTGAAGCAAAAAATATTCAATATAAAGTTCTGAACAATATTGATGACATCTTATGTTCCATGGGACACAACATCAATGATTATAAATTAATTTCATGAAACTTCAAGCCTTTTACTACTGTAAAGGATGCAAAAGAAATTTATTTTGAAAGGAACATTATTGTTAATGAAGAAGAATTATCACTGGATAAAAAGCTAAACCTTGAACAACGAGCAACATAAAATCTGATTATAGATAGAATATTCTTTGACAAAGCAGGAGCTTTTTTCATAGATAGTCCAGGAGAAATAGGTAAAACATTTTTATATCGAGCTTTATTAGCTACAGTACGATCTAAGGAATTGATTGCTTTAGCAACTGCAAGTTCTGGAGTTACAGCTTCTATCCTTCCTGGAGGTTGTACAACTCATTCTCGCTTTAAAATTTCTATTGATATTGATAAAAACTTTACCTGCAATATTAGCAAATAAATCTCACTAGCCTGGTTAATTCGAGATGTCAAATTAATTGTCTGGGATGAAGTGTCGATGGCAAAAAAGAAAATGATTAAAACCTTTGATCTACTTTTGAAAGATCTGTTGAACACAAATGTACTTTTGATCGTAAAGTTGTTGTCTTTAATGGTGATTTTAGAGAAACACTATCGGTTGTTCAAAATAAAAAAAGAGATATTTTATTTATCAAAGTTTATTATATTCTGACATTTGGAATCATCTGGAAAAATTACACTTGTTAGAAAACATGCGTGCAAAAACAGATTCAGCTTTTTGTGAATACCTGATGAGAATTGAAATGGAAAACAACCCATTAACACCAAAAAACAAAATTGAAATTCCCAACTCCTTTATTGTTCCTTTTACTACTGATAAAGAATCATTGGATGTATTATTTGATGCAATATTTTTAAATTTGCATGAGTTCTTCTGTAATTCAACTTCAATGACTTCTCATGCCATCCTAACAATGAAAAATAAGTTTGTCAATGAAATAAATGATATGCTTATCATTAAATTTTTCAAGGATTCTAGAATATGTGTTGCAATAGATGAAACTGTGGAATCAAGTGATCAAAGTCAGTATGAAGATATTCTGCATACCTTATATCGCGTTGGTTTGCCTCTATTTAAATTAGTTTTAAAAGAAAATTGTTCGATTATGTTGTTTCAAAAATTGAATCCTTGTGAGGGTTTATGTAATGGTACCCGATTAATATGTTGTGATTTTAAAATACACGTTATAAGTGCAAGAATTGCAACTGGTGACTTCAAAAATACACATATATTCATTCCAAGAATACCTTTAGTGACATCACAAGATGAAAAATTACCAATCCAGTTGAAAAAAATATAATTTTCAATAAGATTATGCTTTGCCATAACTATAAATAAAGAGCAAGATCAAACGTTAGATTTTATTGGAATTTATTCACGAGAATCAGTATTTTCACATGGTCAACTTTATGTTGCATTATCAAGAGAAAAAGTTTCGAATAATGTCAAAATATTAATTCGACCTCAAAATTCAGAAATTCATGACGATGACTCCACATATAACATAGTTTATGATGAGATTATTCAAAAGCTTTCCTATAATCTTTCATGTCATGCTCTCCCAACTTATGTCTTATACGATATTTTCTATCACAGACAACTAAATTTGTTGAACATATAAATATTGATAGTTATCTCACTCAGCTGTGTAAAAAATCCTATCACTTAGCTGGAATTCAATCAGTTGAGATTTTTAGTATTCAAAATGTAAGTTCGGTGATACCAATTCTTTCTATATCACACTTTTTTCTATTTATTTGAAGTTTAATTTCTTCTACAAGTTGATGTAATTGAAGTCATTAAGAACCATTATTTTCTTACAGTTCTTCTTTTAGTAATATTGCTTCTTTTATTCTGAGTGCATAGGTAGACACTTCATTGTTGTGAGTTTCACCACAGATTTATCAACTGTAAAGCTTCTGTAATGTGAATGAGATTTTTTTACTCTAATACTATTTTGTCTAACTGATTGATACATTTTATGAGGGATGTCACAAGAAAAAACTGAAAGAATGTAAAAATAGTGCAAGTCCTTGTTGGCTTGCTACTGTAATAACTGTCCAACTCATGAGCATTAAAGATAAAGCTTTTCTGCCACCTATTATGTTATTTGATCTTTCACAAATATGAATAAAATATGGTATTAGGGTGTTTGTTACCTATTATTTTAATTTATCTATGATTGACAACTGTATTTTTTTTGATGGTGAATTTGTATTTCACATCATTGTTATTACAAGATGATTCTGGTTAGGATGTGGTGGTTGATTTTTTTTTTGGTACAAGACGTGTCTGAAGTCTGTCAGTCAAACTGATGTATATTAGTTCTCTATAGATGTTATAGATGTTGCTCGAATATTGAATTGCATACTAATTAACACGATAATTCACCCATTTCTTTTATTTTCTTACTTTTTCTGACAGAACTCATGCCACTTGGTGTATGCTCGATTTTCCATAGAAGGTTCTTAGATATTTACCCTTTTTAAGTCTCAACTGACAATAACTATTGCGTTGATGTTGTGCCATCGCTTGGCAGGTTAGAAGTCACTTTTAACTCTTTTACTTTCCATGTACTAAGAAACACATATATGTTCCCGATCATAAAATACAAATTTGTTGTGAATTCCTTTTTAAGTATGCTTAATGTTTTGCAAATTATTAAAACATTTGTGTTGCTAAATGAAAATTAAGCTGCCTCACAAGATATAACATTGTGCAGTTATGTTTATCGCTGACAAGAAGTAAAATATATAACTGATGTAAAATTATTTCCTTAGCCTTCAACTCTTGCTCTGAACTCTATCAAGAGGTTGTTTCCAAGTGTAATATTCTTCATGGCAGGTAAATTAAAAACTGGATAAAGGGATAGTAAAGAAAAATATAGGGTGTGCTTGATAGGGATGAAAATACTTTTCAAATTTTTCATGTTCTATATAGTTAAAATAGAAAATAAGTTCCTTATACAATTTATTTATCCTATACATATCTTTAGAATGAGATAGCAAACTAAATGTTACATTTACTTTTTCCTTGTTAGAATGGGTGGTTCAAGAACTTAATAGAGGCCAATTGCACATATAAATGAGTGGTTCATCGATACGCAATTGTTAAGGTTATTACCACCAGAGAAAAAAATGATATGTCATTGCCTGCTCTAAAAAAATTGAATGAATTTTCTTTCTTAATTGTACAATGTCAACTTTCGGTATTTCAAACGCCTATATCTTTCTTAATATGCTGGGACTAAAATGGAGCATGCTGGGTTGAGTTACTGAAATATTGCCCGAACGGACTGCCAATATTTTACTTCTCATAACAACAGACTTGCTAGCGGTGGTAGCTAACTACAACGCAATATAGTTTACAACCGATAAAACTAAGCAATTTTGAGAGCCAATAGTCATGGATCATAGGCGAGCTAGAAGGTAGCTCATATGACATGAAATTCAATAAATTTACCGCATATTTCTATGTGACAGGTGTGTATAATTTTGCAGTAGTCTCATTATTTTTTTCAGGAACTACACTTGCAGCTCACACACCATGCTTGACTTCTACTTATTATAAGAATACTTTCTTACAATAACTTTTTCATTGATTATATCGTTCAGAAAGAAGCCATTCCTATTTACATGGGACGACTTAGTAGCCAACGAAGGGACTACACTATTACAGCAGCTGCACAAACACCCCATCATTCTTGCTACGCATATAGGTGTTATTGAGTATTGCAGAGGTATGATATTTACCTCTAACTCTCGATCTTTTTCCTTTTTATTTCTGTGTTACATTTACAGTCTTGAATTAAAAATTCTCTTCGCCTTTTATATACACAGTTCTAAGATTGGCAATAAGATACCAGACAACAACAATTCAGGAGGAAATTTAAATAAAAGTTTGACAAATGCAACTGTGAAAATGCAGACTTGTTATCTTCACAAAATAATGCAAGTTAAAATCTTTTCCTACAATAATGAATAGGTAATTGGATTTGACGATTGATCAAAAGAAAATACTGATAACATTCATTGTAGGAAAAATCACACATCAAATGTAAACACATGGGAACTTCAACAATGAACACACACAAAAACTAGAATTACTGAAAGTTTAAAGTTATTGAAGTCATCATAGAACTCCTAATCTTATTAGTTATTCCGGAATTATAGTGTTATTTTATTTCTTCTTGATGATGGGATAACTAATCCTGAAATAGCTAATTTCGGGATAACTTATTTTCCAACTAGAAGACCCCTTAGTGTGTATTTCTGTTACAGGTTCATACTTTCCCCATTGAAGGCAAAATATCACTTCCCGATCATTTTCAGCAATTTTATTGTCCTCATTTTATGTTGTATCTTAGGGAATCTTAGATTTTCCAACATCTTTATGTTTCAATGTTAGTAAAGATAGAATGCAGTTAATACAATTAATCTGGAAGAGTTTTACAGGTTAATATATTGATTTTTGAAGTCGTGGTTCAATACTGGAAGTGGCAACAATATTCATGCAACTCCATTAGCTCCGCTGAAGATTAAACAGAAGGTGTGTTATCAGTTATTCAACTTTGTTATATCTAGCTAACTTCTATACTTTCTTTCCTAATGTCGGGTCATATCGTAAAATATTTACGATAACGAAACGGAATTAGTTGTAATTGATGAAAGTGCTGCTTGTGACAATTGCACAGTTGTATCCGATATTAACATCAAACATACTTACAAGGCATTTGTTGCTACTATGAAGAGGTTACAAATTTCTAACAAGGAAATGGTCAAAGTACCCTGAAATTTTGTGAATTATTGACCTGTAAATTATAGGCTCTATGCCTGATATATGTCATTTTGCTTTAGTGTTGCCATTCAAATGCTAATCCAACTGGGATGGTTGTTGTGTTTGAACTTTTTAATTTGAAATTGCAATTTTTTTTATAGGAGGAGATTATATAGTGACATGATAGAAATTTTATGTTATCTTGTACCTGACACTACAGACTACCGATACTCAGGTGTGACAATGTAGCTGCATATCATGAGAAATACTCTGTAATGAGAAATACTCTGTAAAAACAAGCAGTATTCATTCTCTTTCTAAAGCGAAACAATCTGTAAAAACGTTTCATTTGTTAAGATATTTTGCCCGGGATCAGCCCACTAGTATAGATATAGATATTGTATACGTATGTGTTTGAAAAAGAAAAGATTGAAAATAGTGAAAATATCTTCTTATTCTTTTTTTTCCTGTTTCTGGATTTTCTATCAATATTAAATCTTTGCTAGTTTTTATCTCCAAGCTTAATACTAGAAGAGCTTATTGAATCCTAGATATATCTTTGTAGTTCCACATCGGTGGGTTAAAGGGTCCTTGGTTGGTCTTGAGCAATCCTCCCCTCATGAGCTAGCTTTTGAGGTTGAGTTAGGCCCAAAGTCCATTTCTTTATCAATCTTAACCGATGAAATATTCTTAAGGACAGTGACGGAAGCACACCTCAAACTAGAGAATTTTCGTGGTTACAACACTTTCTTGTCCTTATTAGGCAAAGAATGAGGACTTCTTTATCGCTTCAAAAATGGAAATATTGGTCAAAAATATTGGTTCTTTATTTTTTTTTGGTTTCCAAGGTCCCCACAGCCGATAGCCGTGAGACTAATCCTTCGTTCCTCGATCAGCGCACTACGCGGTAGGGAACTAGCCATAGAGTTTTCTCCATTTGCCAGAGGCAGGGATCGAACCCCCGACCTCTTGCTTAAGGGACATAGTGCTGAACCACTAAGCCAACTCTAGTGATTTATCCGTAACAGTTATTATTCTAGAAGACTACAAAAAAACTCAATTATTGGATGATGTTATGATTGTTCAAATACTAATAAACAAAAAAATAGTTAAAATTCCCTCTTAATTGATGTTTTCGTAAGAGACGTATAAAAAAAATGTAATAGTGATGCATGTTGAGTCTAAACTTGAATCTTTGAATGTCCCAAAACTAATACAGTACCTTCTTGGTAGCATCTTAAAGTAGCAATTTGCATATTCCGATTATGGAAAAAGCTGTAATTCCAATTAGTTTTCTTAGTCTTCTTTCTGAAACACACATACACACACATAAAATGAAGCACGTCAAAACAATTAAAAGCGAATTTGTTTAAAGAAGCTATTCGCTATGATTTTATACCTGTTCATAAATTCTAAACTCTTCTTCATATTATAACTAAAAATATCAATAAGTTTGATAAGAGTACAGTAGTGCATGAATAGAGTACAGTAGGCCCTTATGGTTAGATATTTTTTTTTTTGGATTTCACATAACGAAAATTTTAATGCAACAAAGTGTTTTTTTTTTTCAATGGAGAAGGTCAAATACATACGAAATAAAAGCAAAAAGAATAATAATAAGAAAATAAATCTATTTGTTTTGTCACACTTACATTTGATTAAAGCTAGTTTGCCACTTGATTTGATTTTCTCAGAACCTGTTAGTTATGGCATCATTTGTTCTCAATGATTTTCAAAAATGCTCTTGGAAAATAAATATGACTGGGATATATATACACACACTCCGATTTGAAAGAAAAAGCTTAGGCGAGAACTATATCTTCTGAAATCGATCAAAGCAATAGCTGCAATAAATAAAATAAAGAGATATGAAGTTAATCAGACCAAAAATTCCTATTAACAAAAAGAGAAAAAGAAGAAACAAAGGTAAAATAAACCTATAATTTTTGTGCACTGACGAATTTAAATAATTTTCACAGTTAAATCATTTTAGTAGGTAATTATTGGTAACTGATTGACCATTGCAAGTCAGTTGGGACATCCATTTTCTTGATTGGATCTTGAATTATAAAAGGGGCCCGTCTACAAATGAGACATAAGATAAATATTGACTAAAAAATTATTACTCCCTCTCTTTACGTTAATTTGTCCACTATGCTAAAAGTAAATATTTATTTTTATTTATCTATTTTAGCATACCTAGAGAAACATAATTTTTTCCTTGCTTCATTCTTTAACTTTATCTACTCATTCCCATGTTCATTGAGAATTCCACTGTATGATGGCACATCCCCCTTGTAAATGCACAAAAATTATGTACACTGGAGATATAAAATATCATAATGAAGTAAATAAGATAAAAAACAAGAGTATGATTAAAAAATAAAAATGAGGTAGAGTAGATTTAAGAAGAAGAAGGAAAATCTAGCAATTAAAAATAATTAATTATTAGAATAAACTCAAGGGAGAAAGAGATATTGAACTCATACAATGGATTTCTTATTCTAAGTACCCAATAGGGTTCAACGAAGAGCTAAGAGAAATTTTTTCATAACCCATAAAAAAGCTAATTCACCCAAAAGCTAACTAAAGAAAATAAATCATAGTAGCTACTATTTATAATAGTAGACAAAGTAACCTAATCTAGTAGTAACCTAAAAATTGAGCTAATAGATAAAAATAGCATAATAACTCAGAAACCATTAACATATAACTTTGATGATTTAAAAGAATTTAAAATGTATATATAGATGAATTATTAGAAAAACAATATATACAAAAAAGTAATAGTAAACACAATAGTCCAACATTTATAGTAAATAAACATAGTGAACAAAGAAGAGGAAAAAATAGAATGGTTATTGATTATAGAAACCTAAATGCAAAAACTATGACATATAATTATCCAATACCAAATAAAATATTAAAAATAAGACAAATACAAGGATATAATTACTTTAGTAAATTTCATTGTAAATCATGATTTTTACCATTTAAACTTAGAAGAAGAATCTAGAAAGTTAACTGCATTTACAGTACCACAAGAATTTTATGAATGAAATGTGTTACCATTTGGATATAAAAATGCACCAGGTATATATCAACACTTTATGGATTGTTATTTTAAACAGCTACCTAATTGTATAGTATACATAGATGATATACTATTATATACAAAAACTAAAAAGGAACATTTAAAACTATTAGAACGATTTACAGATAAAATAGAAAAATCGGAAATAAGTTTAAGTGAAAAAAAAATTGAAATTATGAAAAACCAGATAGAATTTTTAGGAATACAAATAGATAAAAGCGGAGTAAAAATGCAACAACATATAGTACCAAAATTAATAAATTCAAAAGAAGAATTAGATACAAAAAAAATTAAAATCATTTTTAGGATTAGTAAACCAAGTAAGAGAATATATACCAAAATTAGCAGAAAACCTAAAGCCATTATAGAAAAATTTAAAAACGATGTAGAGTATAATTACAACGAAGAAGATAAAAAACAAGTTCAGTAAATAAAATACTTTGTAAAGAATTACCAAAATTACAATTCCCAGACGAAAATAAAAAATTTACATATATAGTAGAAGTAGACGCAAGCGAATATAGTTATGGAGGAGTACTTAAATATAGATATGAAGAAGAAAAATTAGAACATCATTGTAGATACTACTCAGGTACGTTTAATGAAACAGAAATAAAATGAAAAATAAATAGAAAAGAATTATGTTCATTATATAAATGTTTATTAGCATTTGATCCATATATTGTATATAATAAGTTTATTGTACGAACAGATAATACACAGGTACGTTGGTGGTTAACAAAGAAAATACAAAATTCAGTTACAACAAAGAAAATTCGGAGACAGTATTAAATATATTAAATTTTACATTTACAATTGAAGTAATCAAAACTAACAAGAATGTCATTGCAGATTATATATTAAGACCAAGCTACAGACTGATATAATAGAAGATGATGCTTTAGAAAAGATACTCAAAACCCTAACTACGCTTTTAATAAAAGTGGACAGTATGGGTAATGAAATAGAAGAGCTAAAGACTAATGAAGTTAAACTGAAGTCTAAAGCTATGAACCAGATAACTTAGCAGTGTGCAGAGCTATATCGATTGGAAAACATCAAAATTCCAGAGCTAAAAGGAGACGTTGAGACACTACATAAAACCCATAACATTTATCAATCTACAATTGCAGGTACAAGAAAAGGAGTTAGCGGACAAATATATCAGAACATGAACATGAATAAGATATTTGAAAAACCATTTATACCAAAAACACAAAAAGACCCCTTGTTCATACCCCCACAAACTACCACATATCAAGAAAGTTTAAACCAAGATAGAAAAGCCTATAACCATAGAACTCGAGCTTACATTGAAAATATCCACAAAATACAGACTTATCTAAAACTTAACCCCAGAGCTACAAATATCCAAGAGCCAAACACAAACTATATAACCCAAAAATTACAAGGTTACAACAAGTTAATAGCATTACCGAAAACCAACCTAAGCTTAGTTAGAACTTGTTTTAGTTATGGATTATTAAATATCGTATATACCCAAGATGGAGATGAACTAACAGCTATACCAGAATTATATAGAGCATTCACCACTTATGAGAAAATAACTAAAGGAAATCTATTTTTATAAAGTTTTATACTGCACCAGCGGAGATATTATATGACAAAATTAAACCAGTTATATAAGTTGTAAAAATAGGATCAACAAGAGATATGATTATACCGGAAGATATTGTTTAACAACCAGAAATATCTAAAGTCGAGATACCTGATTTTTATGCAAATAAATGAATTATTGGAATATCTTCAATTGTTTAAGAATTAGAAAATAACTACCTAAATTGGAACCCAATATGGAGTTATTATTCAAGAGATTATCAAATGATTTATCCAAATTCAACGGAACTACGACAGTCAGATATAAAAGAAGCTAGACAATAGGTTTTGACACTACTTAATCCAGAAAAACAACCAACTGCAAGAGCAATTAGGAAGGGATTCATTTCATTAGAATTATTGCAACACCCGAATTTTCTTAACAGGAATGCTACACGATGCTTATGACCCCGAAGGACCACAACCTAACTCATAACTGATATCTGTACTTGTATACTGCATAATATAACATAAAAATACAGAAACATGTACTGAATGACCATAAGGTTCAACAGAATAAACATCTGATAAGAACAATATCTGAAAATGGTATAACAATACCAAACTAAATCTGAAATAATTGTCTAATATGCTATAGTCTGGAAAGCCTCTAAACTATCTGAACAAGGAGTTGATGGGACATGTCCCCAACTAACTCCAATTACTAAAATAAACTTAAAACTAAAATAGTATTGAAATCATTGTGTCCTCGAAAGATGAGGACTTACTTCTAACTTTGACTGCTGTTACTGGAATCTACTACTGATCTAGAGCTCATGTCTCTGAACCTATGGTGTAACATAAGAGAAAGCACCATAGCAAAAAAGTATCAGTACGACTGAATGTACTGAGTATACGAGTGAGGTAGGCTAAATGCAAAGGGTTATATGCATGAACAGTGCTGACTAAAACTCAATACTAATAACGTAGCTATGATAACTGATATAACTGTGATGATAGGTGTAACTGATGTAACTGATATTGAACGACTGTATCTGATAGTCTATCTTCTGATATTCTGAAGAGCTATCTGAGTCTATTACTGAAACTGACTGAAACTGAGATTGTGGGAGGTAATCATCTAATCGACATACCCTAGAACTGAACTGGTTAAGGTCCAAGCTATAACCCCAGCTGAAAGGGTGTCAATACCATACCACGGGTAGAGATAGCATGTGAGTAAACCCTATTCTGTTTTGGAGCTCATTTCAGCTGCCCTGCTATCAGGTAAACTCAAAGGAGATGCATTAGCCCTATGGGTAGGGACATCTCAACCTATGCTGGCTACATAGTTCTAGAACGTAAGTATTTTTTTTTTAGGAATCACACCCTCTGGCTGTGACAGGTGAGTCCCCATCCTTGGGTTCACTCGGTGCTGAATCCTACTCCTAACTGAAAGACATTGAACTGATTTGCTGAACTGAACTAATTAACTGAACTGATGTTAGTGGAATTATTTAGCAGAGTTAAATTGAGTTTATGAGAGCACTGATCTTACTGAGTATTGAGTTCTTGAAATTTCTGAGAGTACTAAATTATGGAGATTACTGAAGTTACGAAGAACACTAGAATTTCTGAAGTTTCCCATATCACTGAGTACTAGATTATAGAGATTAGCTGAATTAACTGAGTTACTAAACTTTTCTGAGTCATATGACTGACTGAGTTCTATGGAACATGGATTGACTGAGAGTATCGTGAAATCATGACATGGTTCTAGACATACAACTATTTTCTTGGGTACAAGTACCCCCAGGACTTGATGAAAGGAAACTCACACACATGACTGACTTGATCATAAGAGTAGAGTCCAAAATTCACAATATCATAAGTAGAGGATTTCATATTATACATGATGCTCAACTTGTTATACATGGAATGGAATACATACAACATGTATATACTTGCATAGCTTCAATATCATGATCATTCCATATCATAACAACAACGCATAACAATAACGTAAAATTCATGTGAAATCATAGAGCATAGAATGTGGACTTGTCATTTAAGTACTATTGAATCATGGTACATGAATTCTATCATCCTAGGCATTTTATCAAACACCTTACATGCACTACTTTGGGAATAGTTTTATTCATGAATTCAATAACCCATATCATCCAAAGTTCATATATTTCAACTAACATGCCATCCTAGTTTCATACAAACTTATAAAGATTCTATCTTGACATCATTCAACACATAAACAAGATCAACAATCAAATCAAAACATAACAAGCATGGCATATAGTTTAAAATAGGGTTTTTGGACTTCATGGACAAAAGGAGTCCATGAATGAACATATGCATACCTTAGTTCTTGATTTAGTGAAGATTGATGGAGAGATTCTTGGAATTTGATAGTAGAATTTACTTAAACTTGAATCCCCCAATTGAAACCCTAATGTGTTCTTGAGAGGATTTTGATGAAAAAGAGTATGTTTTGCTGAAATAACGGCTTAATTTCATGTTTCGGAGCTTATATAGGGGTGGGAAGATGATCCAAATACCCCTCTAGATACGTCTTTTAATTTCTGTAAAAATTTTCCGATTTGGGCCTCTGGCGCAATTCGGAGACATCGCGTTGCCACTTGTTTATGACCTGAAAACTCACCGCGATGTGGTGGAATCACGAAGATACACTGGAAATTGACAAACGTCATTTTGTCTTATGGCGCGACGTGCCACTAACTAAAATGACACTGCTGAAACTTTAAATTGCCACAACTTCTTCACCGGGTGTCTGTTTTAGGCGAATTTGGTATCGACGGAAAGCTTATTCAATTATATAAAATTTAGAGGGTATGAATCTACCAAAATACCATGTATAAACCAAGTTATGCCCGTTCAAAGATGACCTATGCGAAATCACACCAGAAAATTTGGTGGATTCAAAAGTTCTTAGCTTGGCTTACTCCAAGTGACTCTTATGAACATGCTTAACACATCATAAGCTCTATTATTACTAGGATACTCGTCCTAATTCATGTACTTAAACATGAATCATAGTATAGGAGGTTTCATGCATAGGAACAATAGTTCATTTTCTAGCTTAAAAATATACGGGGTATAACAATTATTAACAAGATATTGCAAGATAATTGGACACAAATATCCAGATCATTTATGTCGAGATGTAATGGAGAAGATAATATTATCCCTGAAGTTTAACTGGAATAGAAGAAGATAAGGATGACAGCTGGGAGATACACGACAAAAAATAGAAAGACACGGAGCAATAATAGAAAGATAAGAAGATAAAAACATTAAAGTAAAGAAAGCGACATTTGGAAGATTAAATAACTTTTCTTGACTTATTTACATAAGTTATTGTATAGTAGGCCATTATTATCCTTAACTTTTTAGGACCTATTGTATAGATTTTTTGACTTTTAACATGTATAGTATTATTAGTTCTTGTCATTTTTGGGACAAGTAAATTATTACTTTAGGATACGTGTAAAGTAGAAAATAGTTTATGTGTTTTCTTTTAGGCTATAAATATGTAAGCCATTCGGCAAGATAAAGGAAGACTTCATGAGTTGAAGCAAGCCTTCTCTTTTGTACACAAAAAGCTTTTAAATATTTAATAAAATCAGATATATTTCAAAGGAAAAGTTATGGATGAACAAAGCCCAAAATTATCAAACCTACCAGAATAGGTATATTTATTTATGATTATGAATAGCTAAATTCATAAATTCTTGACAATCATAATATGATAAAATAAGTTCATGTTAGTTATTATATAGTAGAATTATTCGAAGAATAATATGTTACAAAGTTTATTAGCAAAGAGGAAAAGGAGAAAAATCTCTAAGAACTATACCATCCTAAAGGTGAAACCGATGAGGTAAGAAAGCTGTGATAGGGGAGTAACCAGTGTAGAGGCATAATTATTTAAGATAGTCTAGTACATAGTAATCTAAAATGATCATATTTTGTTATGTATATTATTGAAGGAAATATTTTGAAAATAGCATCATATGAAAAAGAATGACTACCTACTTATCCGATGAAATAATAGATAAATTCAAAATACTTGTTTTGTATGTACTTAAGGATATGGAAATAGTAGATATAAGAAAGATCATATGGAAAAAAATATTTGATAAATATACTATGACTAGAATAAATTACATACCACACCTACCTATCTACTCCTATATATACCTACATGCCAAGCCTACGCATCAACCATGATAAACTATTGGAAAATGGATATAAAAAAATAAAATTAATAGAAAAACTAATGAAAACAAATTTAGAAGAATACATCAGAACCAAAGATATAAAATATATAGGACAATTAATGAAAATATGGAAGAATTAAAAAGATTAAAACAAGCAACTAAAGAATATTATGAAAAAGCAAATGGTAGATAAATTTAAAATACTTGTTTTATATATACTTAGAGATATCGAAATTATAGACATAAAGAAAACAATATGAGAAAAGATATGCAATTATTAACAAGAAGAGTTATTAAGGTCTATAGAAAACTTACACCTATATAATGAAAGCTACTGCTCATATTTAGACAGTTATTATTTAGATGATGTTATACAGATTAAAAATGTTAGAATATATTAAAAGAGTTAGTGAAAAATAAAGTTGGCTATACAAAAAAATTAATTATAGAAACCAGCTTAGAAGAGGAAGAAAACAATTAAAAGAAAGATTAATTCGGATAGATAAAATCATAAAACAACTAGAGTTAAAAGATAGTTTAGAATATGATATAGACAAAGAATTATTCATAGAAGAAAAAGAAAGAATAAAAAATTAGAAAAAGAAAATAAAAATTAGAAACTAATGAAATAGAAATAAATACAATAGACGATGAAGAAACAGATAATTATGATTCAGAAGATAGTGAAACATACACAGAAATCTTAACAAATATAGAAAAGTTAGAAATCAATGAAAAATAGGAAGTAATAAATAAAGAAAAGTTATAAAATATAAATACGGAAATAAATACTCTTGATAAAAAAGACGATGAAAATATAATATCTAATACATTAGAAATAAGAAAACCTACATATCATTATAAAGATAAGTTCAAAAATTTTAACCAAAAAATAAATATAACAAATGGACACCAAAACAGATAATTAATAAAAATTATAACTTCTTAGACTTAGACTTTGTAATAGATGTAGATAAAATGATACAATTATGGATAGGATATATAGCAAAAAAATTATTAGACAATGGTATAAATGCAATAGATACACCAAAATATATAAAAAGAACACTAATAGGAACAACAAAATTATGGTTTTTAAATTTAACTGAAGAAAGTAAAAAGGTATTAAGAGATTATAAAAAATGAAAGGAACAACAGTAACTAAACTAACACCTATAGACATATTAAAAAAAATATAAAATAGCTATAAGAGATGAATTTAGCAGTATGAAAACAGCAGAAGAAGAATGAAATAAAGAAAAATATATATAAAAATTTAATATTATAACTAGCAATATGTAATATGTGTTATATAGATGAATATACGTGCGCATTTAAAGAATACTACTATAAAGGAACATATAATACAGAAGAAAGTAAAGAAGTAAGAAGATTATATTTTAGTAAATTACCTGAACTATTTAGTTCAAAAATAATAAAGAGTTGGGATGAAGCAAAAATAATAGATACCCTATGATACAAGAATAATCACGGATATGAACTTAAGAGAGTGCATGTTGGACCCGAGACTTGGTGGATGCAAATGAAGTGCAAAGGAGCACCTAAATGGACACTAAAACCATCCATTCATAGCACTCCAAGGGCGCCTACTTGATAAATAGACTAGTTTAGGTCTTTAGTTATTTGGTTGATGATTATTGTAAGTCTTGAACTTTTGAAACACGAAGTCCTCTCTCCTTGAGGCACAAAAGACAAACTTGTAACTAGGATAGAATTCAAGGGTGGAATCTCTTGTGATTTCTTGTTTGTTAGAAACGTTGGTGCTTGAGTGGTGGACTACGCTCTTGTATCGTCGTAAGAACTTGGTTCTTGTTAACGTGTTTTGTAGGGGTTTTAGAGTTTAATAAACTCTTTATTTAATACTTTACATGTTTCCCTTGTGTCAAGTTATCTATCTTCTTTATCATTAAGTTTGTGTTTGCTTTCTTGTGTCGTTTTGTGTCTTGCTTGTTACGGATATTTGCGGGTCACTTGTGGACTATTTTGTGCTCATTTATATACCGTTTGGTATGAAATATAAGGCGTGTTCCTACACTACCAATCTTGGGTCTCTAAGTTGAAAAAAATAAAAAAAAGAGGTGTTGAAAAGCTGAAAATTTCAAAAAGAAGCAAATCTGTCCATTCTTGTTGTCTTGGCCAAAATTGTGTCTTGTAGATTTTTTCCTATTTTTCTTGTGATTTTTGTGTGTTTTGTGTGTTCTAGTGTTACATCTTTGTTTCCTAACACTAGAAGAGGTGTCTAAGGTCTAAAATCTCACAAAAGGAGTTGTGTTCTTGAGTTTGGTGTTATTGGCCGAGAAAGTTGTTGTTCTTATTGTTGTCTTGGCCGAGATTTGTTCTTTGAGTTTAGATCTAGGTATATTTCGTGAGTCTTGAGTGTTATTATTGTTGGTTTGTTCTTCTATAACACTAATGGAGTCAAGATATAAGTTGAACTCCTACTTGTGTTGTTGTTGTGCGGATTTAAAAGTTGGGCTGAATTGTTGTTGGTGTTGTTGTTGTGGATTCAAAATTTGAATGTTTAAAGGTGTGTTGTTGGTATTTCGGTTGTGGATTTTTGTTGAAAGAGGTGTTGTTGTTGTTGGGAGGTTCAACTTGAACCTTGGTCTTCAAATCTTGTTGAAGGTTCTTGGTGTTCTTGGCCAATTTTCATGTCTTGAGACAAGAAGAACCTTCAATAACTAGTGTTTGATCTTAAGACCAAGTGGAAGAGTGTAGTCTTCTTGTTTATATTGAAACAAGTTCCAATACTATACCAAACTAGTAAGGGACAAAGAGGGCTTCCAAAAATACTAGTTACCAAAAGGGAGTAAGGGGACTTCAGACTAACCAAAAGAGGAAAAAGCCAACTACCCTTCAAAAAGGTGTTTTGGCCAAAAGGTGCAAAGAAAGTCAACCTATTTTGAATGTGGAAATGTCTCTAAAACTTGTGTATTTCCCCTCCAAAACCGAATTCACTCTTCCACAAGTTGGAAAAACACTAAATTTTTCAAATTCCACAACCATTCCAAGGTTGCCACATCACTATCCGCAACCAATCAAAGGCTTCCATGTCACCCCTTTGTACAACTAACTTATTTGTATTTTGTTGGTAACTTTTGGCTACAATGGATGACAATGCTCTTAGTGCTATTTTGGACGGGATTGAAACTCTTTCTCTTGAAGTGGCTAGAATGAATGCGGGTCTTGATAGATTAGGCTCGAATATGACATTGTTTGGTGAGAAGTTGTATCGTTTGGAGAGTCGAAAAATCTCTCGTGCTTCTACTCCAAAAACTTTACATCCAACGATCAATCCTCCAAGACCACCACAAAATGCCATAAGCCAAGTTTCCAATTATCCTCAAAACCAATACCTAAGTAGGCCACCTCCCCCGCAAATTGATCAAGTCCAACAAGAAGGACTTGGAATCTAAATTCCTCCACCAAAACCAAATTCTCCTATCCAAGCTCCAAAACCGAACTCTCCTATCCAAGATCTAAAACTAAACTCTCCCGTCCAAGATCCACAACCGAAGATCCACTTCACCAAATCAATCCTCTCAATCGAAGCTCCACTTTTCAAAAGCTGAGACATCCATGTAGAGGTATATGGTAAAGAGGAACATGAAGGATATTGAGTCTATGATGAGCTTTATGTAATGGAAGAAGATTTTAAAGGAAGACATACAGATCAAGGGAGATACCGAGGGCATGGGGGAAGAGTTAGTCAATGGGACCAACAAGGAACCCGCCACCAAGTGGAGATATCGGAATTGGAACGGATGAGATTGAAGGAAAATCTCAAGATGGAGAGGAAGCCAAGGTTCAAAATGAAGAAGTTGGTCGAGACTTGTGTTAATGAGATTCTGTGTTCTCATGTTCTTTGCAGACTGTTTTGGTGCCATGTCATGTTTTGCGGGCTGTTTTGAGTGGTTTCTTTTGAAATGGCCAATTGAGCGAGGTGAAGCCGTAAATTTGTGGGCAAATTCCTCTCAAGATAGAGAGGATGATACAATAATAATCATGGATATGAATTTAAGAGAGTGCGTGTTGGACCCAAGACTTGGTGGGTGCAAATGAAGTGCAAAGGGGCACCTAAATGGACACCAAAACCATCCATACATAGCACTCCAAGGGCGCCTACTCGAAGCTATTCATTAGAGGGCCTTTTTGGTCATTTCACCTTACTTTTGTAATAAGTCTATAAATAGACTAGTTTAGGTATTTAGTTCTTTGGTTGATGATTATTGTTAGTCTGAACTTTTGAAACACTAAGTCCTCTCTCTTTGAGGCACAAAATCAAAACTTGTAACTAGGATAGCATTCAAGGGTGGAATCTCTTGTGATTGCTTGTTTGTTAGAAACGTTGGGGCTTGAGTGGTGGACTCCGCTCTTCTATCATCATAAGAACTTGTTGCTTGTTAACATATTTTGTAGGGGTTTTAGAGTTTAATAAACTCATTAGTTACTACTTTACATGTTTCCCTTGTGTCAATTTATCTATCTTCTTTATCATTAAGTTCGTATTTGCTTCCTTGTGTCATTTTGTGTCTTGCTTGTTACGGGTATTTGCGGGTAACTTGTGGACTATTTTGTGCTCATTTAGATACCGTTTGGTATCACCCTAGGAGCAAGAATAAAATTTTTACAACAATGATATAGAAATCTATATGAAAAATATAGAGAAGAAATAAAAATGGAAAAAGCATTAATAAAAAATTTAGCATGTTGTAAAGATAAAATAGCACCTCAATTTGGATGTGAAGAAAGATATTATAAGAAAAGAAAGAGACATAAGAAATATAAGAAATACAAAAAATCAAAATATAACTATAAGAATCCAAGAAAAAGATATTATGTAAAAAATTATAAACATAAAAGACCATATAGGAAAAATAAATCTATAAAGAATGTAATTGTTATAATTGTGGAAAACTGGGACATTTAGCTAGAGATTGTAAAATGCCTTAAAACCTAAAAAAGAAACAAATATCAGAAATAAAGATAGAAAATATAGAATATATGCAAATAAATTATATCGATTACGAATTAGAAAGTGACGATAGTATATATGAAATTTTGAAGAATGAAACAGATAATAAAATAGATAGTAAATCAGATAAATCAAATGACTGAAGAAGATATAAAAATGAATCAAATAACTGAAGAAGATATAAAAATAATAACAAAGGAAGAATATTTAAATGAAGAAGGAACATATCAAAAAATAATATTTGATAACAATATATTTGACGAAATAAAAGGAAAAGAATTAGATTTAAGTGTACAAAAAATATTTAAAATACCAACAATAAAAAACATATTTAGTAGACAAAAAGAAGAATAAAATGTAGTATGCCAAAAAGAATAATTAATAGAGTGTAGATATGCAAAAGGAAGAGCTAGTGTACCACTAGTAACAAAAAGAATAATTAATAAAGAAATAAACGATATAAAAAGTAAAGACCCAATAAAATACATACACCTTGGAGGAACAGAGATATTAATAAAAGCATGTTTTAGAGAAGGAATATATACACCAATAAAATTATATTTAGCCGATGATAGAATTATAAAACCTATAGAAAAAAGTATAATAACTGGCATAAAAGGAAATTTAATATACCAAAAATTTGAATTCATAATAAGTGCGGATTATTCAGTGGCAATAACAGATAAAAACATAGATAAATCATTAGTATTATATTGGAAAATATCAGGAATAGAACTAATCCCAGAAAGTAAAATATTTACAGCAAGATGTAAAAATCAATATGTATTAACAATAAAACATAAAATAACCGGCAAAAAATAAAATTAATAAAATAAAAATAGAAAGTCCTTTTGAACAATTTATAAAAACAATTGATAACAATGATTATAGTTATAAAGACATAGATATAGAAGAAGATTTAGAAATAATAAAAGATAGAATAAGTACAACAAAAAGAATAGCTTTTGAAAAACCAGAATCATTAGGATCATTAAAAAGAACAAACTATGAAATAACTTCAACAGTTAATTTAACTCAATATTATATAACGGGAACAATAAATGAAAAAGAATATTTAATACTCCTAAATATAGGACAAGAAGAAAATTATACAGCAAAATATTTAGTAAAAAATGAAGAAATAAAATCTAATAGTAATATATGCCCAGATCTACCATGAAGTTTAATAACTAGTAGAGATACAACAGAAAAGGAAATAATAATAAGAGTTAGAAAAATAAAAATAGAATTCGAAATAAAAGAAAATATTCAAAATGTCGACATAATACTAGGAATAAAATGATTAGAACATGTAAAACCATACAATATAGAGTATACACAATTAACCATAACATATAATAAAGAAAAATTATTAATAAAAAGAACTTTGACATGATATGAAAATATATGTATTAATAAAGATAATAGTAGAAGGATATTACAACAGATATTATACACCTATGATAGATACAGGAGCAGAAGCCAATTTATGTAGATATAATTGTTTACCAAATAGTAAATGGGATAAATTAAAAACACCAATAGTAGTTAGAGGATTTAATAATGAAGTAAGCTTAATTACCGTTAAAGATAGAAATGTAAAAATATAAGTATGGAATAAGATATTAACAATAGAAGAGATCTATAATTATGAACTAACATCAAAAGATATGCTTTTAGGAATATCATTTTTAGATAAACTATACCCACATATAATAACTAGAATACACTGGTGGTTTACAACCATGTAAACAAAAGGTAAGAGCAAAAAGAGTTATTAATAAAAAAAGAAAGAAAACTGATTGGATAAAAGGAAGTGAAAAAATCACACAAAAGTTAAAAAAATATAAAAAATACTGAAGGCAGAATAGAACTAGTTATATTTTCAATAAATAAAGAAGAAATGACTGTATTTTCAATAGATAAGGTAGAAATAATAAAGAAAAAAATAAGACAATTATACTGTGAAGATTCATTAAAAGGATGGGAAAAACATAAAACTACTGTAAAAATTGAGCTAATAGATAAAAATAGCATCATAACCCAGAAACCATTAACATATAACTTTGATGATATAAAAGAATTTAAAATGCATATAGATGAATTATTAGAAAAACAATACATACAAAAAAGTAATAGTAAACACAATAGTCCAGCATTTATAGTAAATAAACATAATGAACAAAAATGAGGAAAAAGTAGAATGGTTATTGATTATAGAAACCTAAATGCAAAAACTATGACATATAATTATCCAATACCAAATAAAATATTAAAAATAAGACAAATACAAGGATATAATTACTTTAGTAAATTTGATTGTAAATCAGAATTTTACCATTTAAAGTTAGAAGAAGAATCTAGAAAATTAACTGGATTTACAGTACCACAAGGATTTTATGAATGGAATGTGTTACCATTTGGATATAAAAATGCACCAGGTAGATACCAACACTTTATGGATAGTTATTTTCAACAACTACCTAATTGTATAGTATACATAGATGATATACTATTATATACAAAAACTAAAGTGGAACATTTAAAACTATTAGAACAATTTACAGATATAATAGAAAAATCGGGAATAAGTTTAAGTGAAAAGAAAGCTGAAATTATGAAAAACCAGATAGAATTTTTAGGAATAGAAATAGATAAAAGCGGAGTAAAAATGCAACAACATAAAGTACAAAAAAATAATAAATTCAAAAGAAGAATTAGATACAAAAAAAAAATTACAATCATTTTTATGATTAGTAAACCATGTAAGAGAATATATACAAAAATTAGCAGAAAACCTAAAGCCATTACAGAAAAAATTTAAAAAGGATGTAGAGTATAATTACAACAAAGAAGATAAAAAACAAGTTCAGTAAATAAAAATACTTTGTAAAGAATTACCAAAATTACAATTCCTAGACGAAAATAAAAAATTTACATATATAGTAGAAGTAGACGCAAGCAAATATAGTTATGGAGGAGTACTTAAATATAGATATGAAGAAGAAAAATTAGAATATCATTGTAGATACTACTCAGGTACGGTTAATGAAATAAATAGAAAAGAATTATGTTCATTATATAAATATTTATTAGAATTTGAGCCATATATTGTATATACCAAGTTTATTGTACGAACAGATAATACACAGATACGTTGGTGGTTAACAAAGAAGATACAAAATTCAGTTACAACAAAGAAAATTTGGAGACTAGTATTAAATATATTAAATTTTACATTTACAATTGAAGTAATCAAAACTAACAAGAATGCCATTGCAGATTACATATCAAGACAAAGCTACACAGACTGATATAATAGAAGATGATTCTTTAGAAAAGATACTCAAAACCCTAACTACGTTTTCAATAAAAGTGGACAGGATGAGTAATGAAATAGAAAATCTAAATACTAAAGAAGTTAAACTGAAGTCTAAAGCTATGAACCAGATAATTCAGCAGTGTGCAGAGCTATGTCGATCGGACGACATCAAAATTCCAAAGCTAAAAGGAGATGTTGGGACACTCCATAAAACCCATAACATTTATCAATCTACAATTACAGGTACAAGCAAAGGAGTTAGTAGACAAAGATATCAGAACATGAACATGAATAAGATATTTGAAAAACCATTTATACCAAAAACAAAAAAGATCCCTTGTTCATACCCCCACAAACTACCACATATCGAGAAAGTTTTAACCAAGATAGAAAATCGTATAACCATATAACTCGAGCATACATAGAAAATATCCAAAAATACAGACTTATCTAAACCTTAACCCTAGAGCTACAAATATCCAAGAGCCAAATACAAACTATATAACCCAAAAATTACAGGGTTACAACAAGTTAATAGCTTTACCGAAAACCATCCCAAGCTTAGTTAAAACTTATTTCAGTTATGGATTATTAAATACCGTATATACCCAAGATAGACATGAACTAACAGTTGTACCAGAATTATATAGAGCATTCGCCACCTATAAGAAAATAACCAAAGAAAATCTATTTTTTATAAAGTTTTATACTGTACCATCAGAGATATAATACGATGAAATTAAACTAATTATACAAGTTGTAAAAATATGATTAACCAGAGATATAATTATACCGGAAGATATTGTTCAACAGCCAGAAATATCTAAAGTTGAGATATCGGATTTTTATGCAAATAAATGAATTATTGGAATATCTTCAATTGTTCAATAATTAGCAAATAACTACCTAAATGGGAACCCAATATGGAGTTATTACTCAAGACATTATCAAATGATTTATTCAAATTCAAGGAACTACGAAAGTCAGATATGAAAGAAGCTAGACAATGGATTTTGACACTACTTAATCCAGAAAAACAACCAACTGCAAGAGCAATTAGGAAGAGATTTATTTCAGAAGAATTATTAACAATATATTGCAAGTTAATTGGATACAAATATCTAGATAATTTATGTTCGAGATGTAATGAAGAAGATAATATCATCTCAGAAGTTCAACTGGAATAGAAGAAGATAAGGACGACAACTGGGAGATACACGACAAAAGATAGAAAGACACGGAGCAATAATAGAAAGATAAGAAGACAAAAACATTAAAGTAAAGAAAGCGACATATGGGAGATTAAATAAGTTTTCTTGACTTATTTATGTAAGTTATTGTATAGATGCCCATTATTAGCCTTAACTTTTTAGGAGCTATTGTATAGGTTTTTGGACTTTTAACATGTATAGTATTATTAGTTCTTGTCATTTTTAGGATAAGTAAATTATTACTTTAGGATACGTGTAAAGTAGAAAATATTTTATGCATTTTCTTTTAGGCTATAAATATGTAAGCTATTCGGCAAGATAAAGGAAAGACTTCATGAGTTGAAGCAAGCCTTCTCTTTTGTACACAAAAAACTTTTGAATATTTAATAAAATCAGATATATTTCAAAGGAAAAGCTATGGATGAACAAAGCCCAGAATTATCAAACCTACCAGAACAGGTATATTTATTTATGATTATGAATAGCTAAATTCATAAATTCTTGACAATCATGATATGATAAAATAAGTTCATGTTAGTTATTATATAGTAGAATTATTCGAAGAATAATATGTTACAAAGTTTATTAGCAAACAGGAAAAGGAGAAAAATTCCTAAGAACTATGTCATCCTAAAGATGAAACTAGTGAGGCAAGAAAGCTGTGATAGGGGAGTAACCAGTGTAGAGGTGCTCTTTAAGGGAAAAGTATCCAGATTACCATGCTAATAGTGACCGAGTAACATAATTATTTAAGAATAATCTAGTACATAGAAATCTAAAATGATCATATTTTGTTATGTATATGATTGAAGGGAATATTTTGAAAATAACATCATTTGAAAAAAAATGACTACCTAGTTATCTGATGAAATGATAGATAAATTCAAAATACTTGTTTTGTTCGTACTTAAGGATTTAAAAATAGTAGATATAAGAAAGATCATATGGGAAAAAATATTTGATAAATATGCTATGACTAGAACAAAATTACATACCACACCTACCAACCTACTCCTATATATACCTATATGCCAAACCTATGCATTAACCATGATAAACTATTGAAAAATGAATATAAAAAATATACAATTAATAGAAAAACTAATGCAAACAAATTTAGAAGAATACATGAGAACTAAAAATATAAAATATATAGGACAATTAATGAAAATATGGAAGAAATAAAAAGATTAAAACAAACAACTAAAGAATATTATGAAAAAGTAAATGGTAGATAAATTTAAAATACTTGTTTTATATATACTTAGAGATATAGAAATTATAGACATAAAGAAAATAATATGGGAAAAGATATGCAATTATGAAGACGAAGAGTTATTAAGTTCTATAGAAAACTTACACCTATATAATGAAAGCTACTGCTCATATTTAGATAGTTATTATCCAGATGGATATTATATAGATTAAAAATGTTAGAATATATTAAAAGAGTTAGAGAAAAATAAAGTTGGCTATACGAAGAAATTAATTATAGAAACCAGCTTAGAAGAGGAAGAAAACAATTAAAAGAAAGATTAATTTGGATAGATAAAACCATAAAACAACTAGAGTTAAAAGATAGTTTAGAATATGATTTAGACATAGAATTATTCATAGGAGAAAAAGACAGGATAATTAACGAAATCGACAACCTAGAATTTAATATTAGATATTGTACAATTAGATTAAATTATTACAAAGAAATTTGCAGTATTACAACAGCTTTAGGATAAAATGATAAACTAAGAATACTTAGAATATTGGAGAAAAGATATGGAGGAAATAAGATTAACAGAAATACTTGTGAAAGAGAATTTACTTGACTATCTAAAAACTAGAAATATAAAACATATAGAATACCTTAAAAATAATATAGAAGAATTAATAAGGTTAAAACAAAAAACTAAGGAATATTATAACATAGCATTTCAATTAACATGATAAACTAGTAAGTACTAGTGATCTACTAATCCATGTACAAGTTATCCATGCAAGTTACCCGTACTATCCGCATCCCCCTACAATCTATTTTGAAAAATTGGCTAATATACCATTCATCGTACTTTGGGGTCAAATTTGTTCCTTTACTTTGAAAAATTATCTAAATATACCTTTCATTTTACTCCGAGGTTAAATTTATCCTTGATGTCAAACTTTGGGGGCATATTACCCTTATTTTTAAGAAACTTTTCAACTGTACATTTTCTTTAGCAGAAAAGCGCAAATCAACATTAAATTAACCATTTTTAAAAAATAAACTACACCATAGTGTAATTTGCCCGATCCAACCTACAAAAAGTACACAAATAAATATACCACTTTCTCATCTATGTTGGTCAGATTTTTCCAACGAACACAAGTACTTGTCTTTCACTATGCAATATTGGTAGGTTATTTAGAAATGAACAAAAAGTAAAATGGAATGGGATAATGTAGAAGGATGGAACTAGAGAAAATATCTATTACAAACTCTGTTCCTGTTCAGTTATGTTCAAATTTTAAACGTTGATATGCAATTCTATGTGCATCTAGATTCTAGACTCAGTGAATGCGTTTTCTGAGCAAATGACATGATGAAAAATTTGTGTAGATATAAATTGCATATAAAGAATTATGAATGAAGAAATCTCATGATTGACATGTAGAGAGACCTCTTAACTCAATCATCTAGAGAAATATTCAGTGAGTCTAATCTATTGCATTTGACTATCAAGTTTCATTTTTCATAAGCTCTGCACTAATGCATATCCATGAACTGAGAGATGGAGTATATTTCTTTGTTATTGCACTAATCAAAATCAAGTTTTCATGAGCTATGTACTGATAAATATCCAGTGTCTTAATCTAGTTAAAAAAATTCGACCAACAAAACTGAAGGGGAGCATATTTATTTGTGTTTTTTTATGGGTCGAGTCTAGTGGCGGGTTAGATTAGGGTGTATTTTAGTTTTTTAAAAATGGGTAATTTAATGTTGATTTGGGACTTTCTATTAAAGAAATGATACATGTGAAAATTTTCTTAACAACGAGGTTAAATTTGACCCCAAAGTATGACACTGAGGGTAAATTTGGCTACAAAGTATGACGAAGGGTATATTTAGATAATTTTTCAAAGTTGAGGGATAAGTTTGGCCCCAAAGTATAATAACAAGGGTTTTGGTCCTAAATTATTATGAAGAATATATTTAGCCAATTTTCAAAGTATAGAGATAAATTTGACCCTTTTTTCTTTTAAAAAGTTGTCATTTTTAGCTCAAATCTCTATTTCAGTATATTGTAGATATTCCATACTTCTTTCACTAATCATTTAAGGTCTTCAAAATACTTCACATCTAGTTGATGGCCTTTATATACATGATGGCTAATCTGTATTTCATCATCTTCAATACAAAATAAAAAAATTAAAATTTTGACGTATAGAAAGAATCTTCCTAATATTGCTAAAACCAAGGAAAACTATAGTTGTCACGACTAGACTAATTAGAACATGTGGGTACTTACTATAACACCCCATAATTTTTACTATGATTTAAACCATTCTTTGTAAGCCTATAGGCGCCAAACTCGAAGATCTCTAATTGAATATAAGTGTAAAGATCAATTTCATAGTGTGGTGAGTACTTTTTATGGGAATCATGGTCAAAAGAAATATATAGCATAAATTTGAATTGATTGCATTTCAATTAATTGAGTTTTAATATACGTTCTTACATAGGTCAACTTCAATTGAATATTTCTCTCGGAATATGAAGTTACATGATCCATTACCTATCAAATTAAAGAACTTTAAGTCTTATTTTCAATGCCACAGACCGTTCACAAATATGATTCTGAAGTATAATGTTATGGGCTTTTTAGTGAGGATCCGTGATGGTAGTATGGCACGAAGCTTGTGCTCCATGATGGAGCTGTGCCATAGAATGGTGGTCAGTCATGACCCCTCTTTGGTTTTTAACGTGTTTCAAAGGATGTTTTGGTCCTTTCCTTTGTTAAAAACACCCCACCTATACAAAATTCTTAAATCCTAAGGCATAAAATTATCAATCAAAAACCTATTTCACTCCATCCCAAAGTGATAATGTTAAGTTTTGATGAATGATTTTGTGATTGATTACATTGTAGAAATTTAGAAAAAGAATATTCAGATTAGCTCTTGTTAATACTCAAAAAGGAAGAACTAATTCAAAAGATATTTCAAAAAGGAAGAAATATTGCTGCATTAATTGGAATGCTTGATTCATGGGAACTTGTGTTTCTCTCTCCTTTGTATAGATTTTACCTAGTTAGATTTTTCTTTTAGTCTTTACTTATTCTTGAAAATTGAATATTCATTATTCATTTTCCTAAGAAGAAAAATCTATTGGGTTGCCTTCTATATCTATCTTTCAATGGCTAGTAATAGTCCAATTACTACTATATAAGCATCGGAAGACAAAGAAAGAGATATAATTTTGTCTAAACCTTCTCTAGTTCTTTGCTCTACTTTATTCAAGTATTATATTCTCTTGAGGTTTATTTTTTATTTAAAAAGAGAGGAGAGAAACACATAGTAGGTGAGTTATTGTATCAAAGTGAGAAAGAAAGAAAAAGAGTGTGAGTCACAGTCAAAAAGCTTAACTCAATCCTTGTACTTTAATTTTATTCACAAAGAACTTGTAGAATCCCTTGCAATGCAAGAGGATTGGAGTAAGACCTATTAGAGGTCCAAACCAGTATAAAATAGATGATGTTATTTATTTTTAGCACTTTATTTCCCTACTTTACATTACTACATCAATAGCCAACTATCTGTTAAAAAAATCGTCTGTCTGATTGAAAAAGAGTAAGTATCCCCCTTTTACGACTTTCAATTGTTATCATAGTAAGGATTTACAATTATTTGATTAATAACAAGTGATTAAAAAATCATGGCCTAAATAGTTGTTGGTGCTCTATTCTCATAATGAACTTCTCAAACCAAGGCTCCTTATTTCAATGAAAAATGTTTTTTCCATTGAAAAATAATGATGAAAAACTTTATTAAGTCCTATGATGTTAAATTCTGGAAGGTGATTAAACTTGGTGATATGCCACTTGTATCTACTATCCAAGACAAGGATGGAAAGAAGCCTAAGAATGGTGAAGCCTTTACGACAACACTCCTTCTCTTGCGAACTATATTGATGAACGAATGAAGATATTCATATCAACTCTAAGGCAAAAAATGTGTTGTACAATGCAGTCAGTGGTAAAGGATATGAGGAGATCTTCTATTGTGAAATTGCCAAAGAAATGTGGGATAAATTCAAAGTAACATATGAAGGAACTAAGAAAGTCAAATAAACTCCTGTGAGTTTATTAGTCTATGACTATGAACTTTTCCAGATGAAAAATGTCGAATCCATTGAAGAAATATTTTCCATATTTGAAAAAATTATTGGAGAACTCAAAGGTGCAGGAAAACGTATTTGATCAGATCAATCGGATTCTCAGAAGTTTGCCTCCTTAATGTCTTACTAAGGTTGTGGTTTTTGAAAGTATGAACTTAAACAATGACCTATGATGAAGTCAGCAGAGATCTCATTTCTTTTGAGAATGCTCATCCAAATTAGAAAGATAAACTGCAAGAGGAAAAGAAGAAAAATATGGCCTTCAAAGCTACAAATGAATAAGAAAAAGATGCCTTGGATCTTAGATAAACTTGCTCTAATTAGAAGAATAGTTGTTGAAAATTATAAAAGATTTAAAAATCAAAGAAGGAGAAAATTAAATTACTCAAAAGGGAAACAACATGCTAATCACAATAGGAATGAAGGCAAGTTCTCTAATTGTGGTAGATATGGTCATATTGCTTATGATTGTCCAGAAGCTAGAAGAGGACCCTCCAAAGAAAGTTAAAAAGCTTTTAGCTGTTGGGGTGATGAAGAACAATCAGATTATGAAAATGACAATATTGGAGAGTGTCACTTTATGACAATTGGAGAATCTAACCAGGTACGAAAAAACTCCTATAATGAATTCTCTAAATTGCGAAATCTATTAGACCTTGCTATAGCTGATCTAAATAAAGCTCATGATGAAAAAAGAGATTTATTTAGAGAAAGAACAGATCGAGATCTTAAACTTAAAGTTTATGGAAATGAAAAAGATTTCTTGCAAGGAGAAATTGATGAACTAAAAGACATAATTAATAGTTTTGAAAAATCATTCAGTCGCAGTATTGTCAGATCAAATCCATTGACTAATATAATTAAGTCAATAGACAAATCTGATGGTAGTATGCATGATAATAGATATTCTAGATGTGAAGGATCTCAACGGTCAACTAACTCTAATAAGTCAACCAAAAGGAGCATTCATAGTCATAATACCTACCATAACAGGTGTTATAACTGTGATAAATCTCAAAGGTCGACTAACCCAAGTCAGTCGACTAAAGGAATCAGTCACATTCATAAAACCTATTATACAACCACTAAATGGTTCTATACTTCTTATTATTATTGTGGAAAGCCTGGTCATAAATATTATAATTGCAGATATCATTCTAGAAATTCTGAAAAATGGATTTGGAGACCCAAAACTGAGTCAACAAATCCAAGGACTAACCGTGAAGGACCCAAGAATACTTGGGTACCTAAAAGTAAGTAATACATTTGTTTTTTAGGAACTCCACTCAAAATCTAAAGAAAAATGGTATCTTGACGACGGATGTTCAAATCACAAGAATGAAAAAAGAAGCCTATTTGAAATAGTAACTGATTTTGATGGAGGTGACATTAGTTTTGAGGATAACTCCTAAGGCAAAGTAATAGGTATTGGTCCTATATCCTTTAATAATGCATGTGATATTAATAATGTATATCTGGCTAGAAACTTAAAGTGCAATTTATTGAGCATTAGTCAGCTATGTGATACTGGATTGGAGGTAAGATTCAAAAAAGAAGGGCGTATAATTTAAAAATAGGAAAGGCAAATTCTTGCTGAAAACAGGCACCGAAATGTGCATATTCTAGATTTCATCAAAAAGACAGAAGGACATATATGTCTTTCTTCCATCTCTGAAGATCCTTGGATTTGACTTAGAAAGCTTGGTCATGCAAATATGTGGCTTATACAAAAGCTATCCAAGCATGAGCTTGTGATTGGCCTTCCAAAGCTCGATTTTAAAAATATTCAAATCTGTGATGCCTATCAACTTGGTAAGAAAACTAGAATTTTTTTCCTATTAAAGATATTATTTCTACAACCAAACCATTGCAGCTACTTCATATGAATTTATTTAGTCCGACTAGAATGCTAGCATAGGGGGTAAAATGTATAAAACAACAACAACAACATACCCAGTGTATTCCCACCTAGTGGGGTCTGGGGAGGATAGAGTGTACACAGATCATACCACTACCTCAAGAGAAGTAGAGAGGCCATTTTTGATAGACCCCCAGCTTAGGACCAATAATAGTATAACAAATACAAAAAGTACGCGGATACAAACTAGTATGGTACACAAAACAAACTAACAGTATAACAAACACAAAAGATAAGTGCATAATAAACAAGTACGGGATGCAAAAAAGCCAACACCACTAATCCCAAAAACTACAGCCCCATCACTACGAACCAGAAACTCCAGATCCAAAGGAGCACTCCCCTTTTACTATCTCCGCGCTCCTACCCCCTAACCCTCTACCCTAATCTGCGTCCTTTACACCTTCCTATCAAGGGTCATGTCCTCTGTAAGCTATAATTTCTCCATATCATGCCTAATCACCTCCCTCCAATATTTCTTCGGTCTACCTCTAGCCTACCTAAAACCATCCATAGACAGAGCTTGACACCTCCACACTGGAGCATCAGGGCCCCTCTTCATCATATGCCCAAACCAATGTAGCCTCACTTCTCGTAACTTATCCTCCACCGAGGCAACTCTCACCTTCTCTCAAATAATCTCATTCTTCACTCTATCTTTCCTGGTATGTCCATATATCCATCGCAACATTCGAATCTCCGCCACCTTTACCTTTTGGATATGGGAGTTCTTAACTGGCCAACACTTCGCTCTATACATTATAGCCGTCTGGACTACCACTCTATAGAACTTACCTTTAAGCTTCGGGGGTACCTTCTTATCACAAAGGACTCCTAAAGAGAGCCTCCACTTCAACCACCCTACTCCAATACGATGCGTGACATCCTCGTCAATCTCACTATTACCCTGAAGTATAGACCCCAGATACTTGAAACTCTCCCTCTTTTGGATGGCCTGAGATTCTATCTTTTTGACCACTCCATCTTCTTACGGCATATTACTGAACTTACACTCCAAGTACTCCGTCTTTATTCTACTTAACAAAAAACCTTTAGATTCAAGCATTTGTCTCCAAACCTCTAACTTATCATTTACTCCACCCCGAGTCTCGTCGATCAGAACTACATCATCTGCAAATAACATACACCAAGGCACCTCCCCTTGAATATGTCGCATCAAAACATCTATCACCAAGGAAAATAGAAATGGGCTAAGAGTCGATTCCTGGTGTAACCCTATCAAAACTGTGAAGTTCTCTGAATCTCCACCTACCATCCTCACACGAGTCTTAGCACCATCATACATATTATAAATCGACCTAATGTACGCCACGGGCACCCCTCTAGCCTCCAAGCACTTCTACAGAATCTCTCTGGAAACTTTGTCATATGCCCTTTTTAGATCAATAAACACCATGTGCAAGTCCTTCTTCCTCTCTCGAAACTGCTCTACTAATCTCATCACAAGGTGAATGGTCTCAGTGGTCAAGCGACCAGGCATAAAACCAAACTGATTCTCAGAGATCATCACGATCCTTCTCATCCTCAACTCTACCACCCTTTCCCAAACCTTCATAGTATGACTCTACAACTTAATACCTCTATAGTTGTTATAACTCTGAATGTCTCCCTTGTTCTTATACATTGGAATCATCCTGCTCCACCTCCATGCTTCAGGCATCTTAGCAGCTCTAAAAATAATATTAAACAACCTTGTCAACCACTCTAGACCTGCCCTACTAATGCTATTCCAAAAGTCTACTGGAATCTCATCTGGCCCAGTCGCCCTACCCCGCCACATCCTGCGAATAGATCCCTTGACCTTCTCAACCTCGATACGCCTACAATAACTATAATCGCGACCTTCCTCAGATATCTTCAAGTCTCCCAACATAGAGCCTTTGTCTCCATCGTCATTCAAAATTTTATGAAAATAAGACTGCCACCTCTCCCTAATTACAGCATCCTCAACCAACATTATACCATTCTCTCCTTTGATGCACTTCACTTGGTCAAGGTAATGATACCTCCTCTCCCTGGCCTTGTACATCCTATACAACTTCTTATCTTAGCCTTTCTCCTTTAAAGCCTCGTGCAAACTCTCTAAAGCTACTGTCTTAGTTTCCGTAACCTCTAACTTAGCCTCTCTTCTAGCAACCTTAGACTCATCCTTATTTTTCTGTCTTTCCTCATCATCCTTGCTCCCAACTAACTTAGCATAAGCCACCTTCTTAGACTCCACCTTTTTCTTGACCTCTTCAGTAGAAAAAGATTTTTAATGTATGATTTTGTGATTATTAATGATTATTCTCGATTTACATGGGTTATATTTATATCTAACAAAGATGATACCTTAATGAATTTTGAAGTTTTCTATGAAAAGGTTCAAAGAGACAAAGACTACTAGATTTCTTCCATTTGAAGTGAACACGGAGGAGAATTTAAGAATAAGGATTTTAAAATCTTTTGTTATACTCATGGTTACACTTATAACTTCTCTTCTCCAAGATCTCCTAAACAAAATGGTGTTTTTGAAAGAAAAAATAAAACTCTTAAAGACATAGATTGAACCATGATCTGTGAACACTTTTCACTATATAAATTTTAGGCAGAATTTATCAGTATTGCATGTCATATTTTGAATAGGTGTCTCATTATACCAATTCTGAAGAAAACTCCTTATGAGCTTTGAAATAAAAAAAGAACCTAACATTGGGTACTTTCATGCATTTGGCTGAAAATGTTCTATTCATAACAATGGAAAGGACAACATCAGTAAGTTTGATCCACGAAGTGATGAAGGTTTTTTTATGGGATACTCTAGCTCTAGCATATCTTATAGAATTTTCAATAAATACACCTTTTGCATTGAATAATCCATGCATGAAGTTTTTGATGATATTAATTAAGTTGTGAGGAATGTTAGTTCTATAGATGATGAGATTGAATAGGTTAAAAATATTAAATCTTCTTCCTCTGAAGTTGACTCCACCTCTAAGCCAACTGATACTAAAATTGATTAGCCTATTGCTGCCTCAAATAATCAATTTGTACTTGAAATAATTCCAAATAAATGAAGAAGCGAGCTTGATTACCCTAAGAAGTTCATCATTGGCGATCCAAAAGAAGAAATACAAACAAGGGCCTCCAATAAATGAAAAGTTAACGCATTCCTTAATCTCAAATTTAACCAAAGAAAGTCAATGAGGCATTAGAATATGATAGTTGGTAACGCAATAAAAGAATAACTCGAGAAATTTGATAAAAATAATGTGCGAACTCATGTTCCAAAACCAAAAAATGCTTTAATCATTGAAACAAAATGAGTTTTTAGAAACAAAATAGATGAATTAGGTAAATTTGTGCAAAATAAAACTCATCTGGTCTCTCAAGGATACTCGTAACAAGAGGGGGTCGATTATGAAAAAACTTTTGCACCTGTTGTAAGGTTAGAATCCATTCGAATTTTACTTGCTTATGCTTCTTATAGAGGCTTCAAACTATTTTAAATAGATGTAAAAAGTGATTTTCTAAATAGATTCATTGATGAACAAGTTTTTGTAAAACCAACCCTAAGGTTTTGAAAATCCAAAATTTCCCTATCATGTGTTTAAAATCTCAAAAGTTCTTTATGGTTAAAAATAAGCTCCTCAAGCTTGGTATGATAGACTGAACAATATTTTAATTGATCATGATTTTTCAAGAGGAAAAATTGATACAAATTTGTTTGTTAAAAGAACCTCCTCTAAAAATTTGATCATTCAAATTTATGTTGATGATATTATCTTTGGAAGCTTTAATGCTATATTGTGCAAGAATTTTTTTTAACTAATTCAAAGAAAAATTAAAATGAGCATGATGGGAGAATCAACATTCTTCTGGGGATTGAAAATCCATAAGTCAGCAAAAGACACTTTCATCTCCCAAGGTAAGTACATCAAATAGCTCATTCAAAATTTGGAATGGAAAATGGTAAACCATCGAGTACTCCCATGAGCTCTACATGTGTTCTTGAATTAAACAACAATGATAAGAATGTCAAAAAAACCAACTATCAACGTCTCATAGGTTCAATATTATATCTTACTATCAGTTGATCAGACATTTTATTTAGTGTCTTTACATATGCCAGGTTTCTGTCAGCTCCTAAAAAAACTCATCTGTCTGCTTAAAATAGATTGTCAGATACCTTATTGGTACTAATTCCTATGGCTCATGGTATCCTAAACTAATTAGTTTATTCTAAAAAATTTCTCAGATGAAGATTATACAGGTGACAAATGAATAGAAAAAACATCAGTGGCACTTATCAATTCATGAGAAAATCTCTTATCTCATGGAACAACAAATAATAAAATTATGTTTTCTATCCACTACTAAGTCTGAAAATATTGCTATTTGTTTGTGTTGTGATCAAATTCTCTGGATATCCCATTAACTCAGTGATTATGATTTATGTTTCAAATCTGTGAAAATATTCTGTGATAATTCTAGTGATATATGCTTATGTAAAAGCCATGCACATCATTCTAGAGGAAAACATATTGATATTGAACATTATTTTATTAGAGATCATGTTTTAAAAGGCGATGTTAAATTATCCTTTGTTAGCACTTATTTTCAATTAGCTAACATTTTTACTAAACCTTTATAGTAAGAAAGATTTTGTTCTCTTAGAAATCTCTTGGCATTATTACAAAACCTTTTTGAAAAATATTTTTCCATATCATTTTTAGTGAATGTGTGTAAAAGTGTCTTTTTATTAATAATGATTTGATTGATGTATATGTACCTTAATTTTCTTTCTATCCCAGTGCCTTGCACTGGGTTCTATGTAAGGAAATTATGGCGTCTCTCTGTTTTCCTAGGTAACTCTTCACTCTTCTTTCATGTCGTTTCATTTGTTCTGGACCTCTATATATTTATTTGTTTTCTTTTTTTCAATATTTATCTTCTATGTCTATCAAAATGTAATACCCCAAGTCTTCATGTTCTAAACCTCTCAAAATATAGACCACTAAGTTAGATTTTCAATGCTTTCGATGCTTCAGGCCTCATCTTAATCCGATGTCATGGCAAAAAGTTATGGAACGTTTCCCCTAAGGACCTAGAACACTGTCATGTCTATGACCTAGGAAATGAGTCACAACCACTCATGAAGAGTCATCATAAGTGAGTCGTAGTCATTCCAATAAAGGCCTCAACCTTCAACCCAGTGACTACGGCTCCACTTCATGATTCATAATCAAACATTACGAGTTATTGGGTGGGACACGTAGTCACAATATAAGTCCAATACATGACTCATAGTCGGATATAACGAGTCATTAGAAGGCAGTTGTAGTCAGACCGAAATGTACCCTGGATCCTAGGACCCCAGGTTATGACTCAGATTATGACTCGTGACCAGTCATAAGGTGATTCATAACGACTGGGAATCCAATTTTCAGCACATTTTTCCAAGGAATTTTATGTCTTTTCCCACTCCCTTAAAATCCAAACCATGCTATTTTTTCCTCACAAGGGTGGTATAAAGGACCCTAAAGCCCCAAATCATGACGTAATCCTTAATTCCACCAAAGAGAATCAAGAGAAATTGGTTTCCCTTCTACATCAAGCAATTAGGGTTTGTCAAGAATAAAAATAATTTCATGGATTTCCCCAAAGTTTCTACTTTAGGTATGCGGGATATTCATCAATGAGTCTCTTCTACCCACTGAGTCCCAAGAATTTTCTATTTTAGTGAAATTTCATGTAGACTATAAATCTTATAAATTTTAACTCAACTATTTTAATTTTAAACCTTGAAAATGCATTCCCTTAGCATAATGGTGCTTTAATATATTGATAATGCCAATGTCTACTCCATGCTTTATTATTAAAATATTGGATGTTAAATATAATTTTTATCTATCAAGGATTGTTTAATTCTATATTAGATAGTGCTAGTGGGTTATGAACTCCCAATACCTAGGAAAATCATGCATGTGTTAGACTTCTAAGTTACAAGTCATTCAGACTAGGTTTATATCATTATATTCAAATTATAAATGCACTGTTGTTTTTAGCATACCATATTTGAGCAAATTAGTTATCAGTGCATGTACTAGTTTATACTTTCTTGTCAGTTCAGTTGGGAGTAGAACTTAACATCGAGTGAATTTAGGGATGAAAGGTTTCCTGCCAGTCGACGGTGAGACCTTTAATAATAGTCACTGAGTTCCAAAACTATGTAGCCATCATAGTTTTGAGAGTTCTTTCTACCAGTAGAGAGTTGCCACTTTCTTAGTGGCACCTGCCAGTCGAGGGTTACAACTTAGTCCTTTGGGAAATTAACTTAGTAGATCCATACAACCAGTGTTGGTACCTGCGGTAAGGTACTGACATCCTTTGAACTGGGTTTACAGGTTGGACCTCGATTAGCTGAGATTGGGGCATGTCAATTAAATAATTTCATCTCACAGTCTCCGTTCAGTATTTAGATCATATCAGCTTAGGTTTGCATGATCAAGTATTTAGTTTACAAATTATTTCAGCACATGCTTTACTTGAACCTTGTATTTTTTTTACATGTTCATATATTCAGGCTCAGTACTTTTACCTATTTTAACTAGTCGTATCTCACATACCTTTATATTCAAAGTATTGACCGCATAGTCTCTTTTGTGATATATTGATTTCACAATATAGGATTAGACGCCCAGTTCCCCAATCGTACTTAGAAAGTTCATGTGCCACTCAACAACAATTGTGGTAAGTCCTCATCCCTCGAGGATAAGTTAACCGTAGTTATAACAACACTTCTTTTATTGCAGTCAGTTAGAGTTACTTGGAGGGTTTGTCCCATCAATTCCTCATGTTATAGAGGATTTCAGATAGTCAAACTTGTTTTAATTTTTATTAGATGTTTAGACACATTGAATATTATATCTTATTAGAGTTTTCAGTAGTTTAACTTTCACATATGATATTTTATTATTATCTTATTTTGTGCTCACAACAGGTACCAAATTATGGGTTAGCTTAGGGTTATTTGTGACCTTAAGTACCGTATTACGACTAGGAGTAGCCTTGGGTCATGAGACAAAATCATGGGTAAAGGTTCTAAAATTTTCTCTCAAGGCAACAAGAAAAGCCTATTTCAAAGTAAAGGGGAAAGTTTCATCCCCAGTTTCTCGACTCCGACTTCTCTGATCAAAATATTCCTCAAGCCTTTTCTCATTCCTATTTCTTTGGTAAGCATCCCCTTGTTCCTAATGACTCTGAGTGTTCTAAAAAGTGAATTTCAAATTTGAATGTTCTCTAAACATCAAAACTATTTTTGGAGATCCACGAACGAACTCTCTTTCAATCTATGAAGGGTTTATCTCTTGTTCATAGTAGGATAGTCAATTTATACCTCTTAAAATCTCTCATTGTCCCAAAAAATCTATGTTTGAATTCCAAGGATGGCGAAACATATTTGTTTCCTCTTTCCTAAGCGTGCCGATGGTCCCTTTATTCATTTTTTTTGTAAATCTATATTCTATTTGATCTGGTAAGTTTGAAATCCTTGTCATGGGGAAATATATATTTCTTGACTGTGCTATATTTGATGCTATCTTTGACATAAGTTGTTCTAGGTTTACTACCTCCTCTAAAAAACACTTGTCATCTAATTTTGATATGTCTTTTAAATATGCTAAGCTTGCTATTGATTTGAATAATTTTGATTCTCTTCCATCTGGTCTTGGTCCTAAACATCTCTCTTTTAAAATTTATGTAATTGCTCACATCATGGCTATGACTTTGCATCCCCGGGTTGGATCTCTCTCCACTCTATCTTAATATGACACTTAACTCACTTCTTGCATTGCTACTCCACGTAAGATTGATCTCTCATCCTTTATTCTTAATTACATGATTGAGGCTTTTCTTAATCCATCATGTCTTTCATATGGGCTGATCATTACTCGACTTTTAAAATCTTGTGATGTGTCCCTCAGAGTTGTTCCTTCTATCTTTTAAACAATGCTATAATGCGAGTGCCTTTACTAATATGGGTTAAATTTTAGTTGATGATGTTTGGCTTTGAAAATTTAAAACCTGTTCTGTTGGGACTCCTTTGTATCCGAAGTTGCATTCCTCCCCTCCTCTTCCTCCTTTTTGTACTGCATCTATGTATGTCGAGCTATGCTTGTTAAAAATTAATTATAAACTTGACAACCTAAAGGATCTCTTGATCGCTGCTCACTTTTAGCTAGACAAAATCAAGGATACAAGCAAAGAGACTGGGACAGATGTTGCTCGTCTTCATGTCAATTTGGATCATATTATCAAGGAGGCAAATAAAACTTCCAGCTAAAATTCAAGCTACCATAAATTTTCTCTCTACCACTATTGCTACTCAGTTCAGAAACCTGAAGGAAGCTACTGCTCAGACCCTGGATTACCTTTTCCAATGTCATCTTCTTGCTGGCAATTGATCTCTTTTCTGGACATTTTTTGTTTTCTTAGGATGTAAATAGGCATAATCCTATAAATACTTTTATTTTGTGTCAATACTAGTAGTTCCTTACTTTTTATATGTTTGTATTTCTTCCTTATTGATAGATCTCAAAATGGGAAAATAGTATGAAATTTAACTATATAGGGAAAGTTCACAAAGGACTGACTCATTCAAGGGGACATAATGCCAATGACTCAGGGGGAGTCTAACAGGGAAGTTATCTGCTTACCTTATTTTTTTCATCCATCAAAAATGGGGAGATTGATAATGTTAAGTTTTGATGAATAATTTTGTGATTGATTCCATTGCAGGAATTTAGGAAAAAGAATATTCAGACAAGCTATTATTAATACTCAAAAAGGAAGACATACTTTGGAAGATTTTTCAAAATGGAAGAAAGATTGCTGCATTAATTAGAATGCTTGATTCATTATATCCCGCCTCTCTCTCCTTTATACAAGTTTTACTTTGCTAAATTTTCCTTGTAGTCTTTACTTATTCTTTGAAATTGAATATTCATTGCTCATTTTTCTAAGAAAAAATCTTTTGGGTTGCCTTCTATATCTATCTTTCAATGGCTAGTAGTATTCAAATCGCTACTATATAAGTATTGGAAAACAAAAGAAGAGATATACTTTTTTCTCAACCTTCTCTAATTCTTTGCTTTACTTTATTCCTACTAAATTGTTCATTAAAAAGGTATGTATAGCAACTAATTTTAAAGTATATTTCAAATCTATGATCATGTAACTCGTACATGAGTTTACATATTTTAAATCTTGATAATAGAGTTGCAATGTATATTTTGGATCTATGGGATAAGCATGATTTGCATAGCTTTATCTTGAAACTCCTCTCTTAAGGTATACTTTAACTATTTGGTAAACTTAATTAGGGAAGGGGGTCACTCTAATTATTTTCTTTACCTCCTCATATACTTAATGAAATATTTTTGGATCAATAAATCTTTACTACTTTAATAAGAGTTATGACATGTTAATATTATGATGAAACACAAATGTGCTTAACTATGCTAAATCATTTTACTTATGATTATTAGAAATTATTGCTCCTAAATGGTTAAGTAATTTTATTATGGATTTGAGTGATGTTTAAGGATCATTTTATACTTGATTTTGATAAAATAGATATATGAAATTTATGACACATTATGGTTATATGAACGATGAAATAGATGGCTTGCAAGTCTTTGTATGAAGATACCAACTATGGTCTATGCCCGTAAGAAAAATGAAATATTTTTCTAATTATGTTTGATGATATGAAAATACTAAAATATGATCTTAAAGAAAATTAGATAGTTCACTGAGAAGGTTTATGTGTACATGGTTCAACACCCAAAATTTATATTTGTCGATGTAAGAATGGTTAGATCCTTAATTGGACGACCTTATGTTTACCTCTATGAGGATAATTATTATGGCCTATATTATTTATATCCTGGTCCATGTAAAAAACACGGATCAGGACTCAACCGATCAAGCATTGATCGAACACAAATAGCTCATGGTGTATATATAGAGATCAGTGATATCATTTAGTACAAAATTAAAGAACACAACATCTAGGATTTAAATTTGGAGTCATTACTGATATATTCCTCTTATGTTTTTTCTCTTACTTCATGGATATTTTTATATGAAGCATATCTTATCACTTTACTTATTCTACATACCAATAAATTTCATATATTGATCATCCCCGAACACTACATCATTTTATGATGCAGGTTTGAAGATACATTCTTATGGTTCTGTACATACAAGATTCATTCAGGATAACTTTAGATTTGGTAAGACCTCCTTTCTTTGGAAGCCATACTTTATTTAAGATATTCTAGTATTTTATTTTATTGTAATGACAAGACCTTATCCTGACTTAGATAGTATCTTTATTGTTTAGAGGCTTTATATATGGTTGTTATTATTGGATAGGAGTTCAGTATTTTCTTATTGTTTAGAGATTCATAAATATTTTAAGAGCTTTTTGACAATTTTATATAGTTATTCTCTAAATATTTTCTTATGCAAAACATTAATTGGACACTCATATTGAATGCTATAAGTTTCTCTCATACCTTAATTGCTTTTGAGTGTTTATTATGTTCAGGGCCTAGTCTTAGATCGTAATATTTGGTATCAGAGCACAAAATTCAAGTGTCCTTGGGTGTCTATAAAGTCGTGTCTAGTTGAATCTTTTTATGGGTGTGTAGTGTGAAACACTTATAAGGAGAGGCTACAAGGCATTTAGGAAAAGCATTTCATTCTTTATACTCTAGAAAGTGCAATAGAGTTGTCCATTAGAATTTTATCCACATTTTCAACTGGCTCTACCTTTGGTAACTGTGCCTCATTTTTGAGGTGATAAAAGTGTTAAATCTTAAGTCCCTAATAATGTGAACCTTTTGGATAAAGTCATCAAATAGTTATGAAACTACACAAGGGCTTGATATAAGTCCATTGGTGCATTCAAGTCCATGGATTGAAAGAGTATGCCCCTACCCACATTATGTATGTGATGATACAAAGTAAGATGAGTATCTTGATCCTTTTAAAAACCTTATTACAGATATCACGCTTAAGGAAGATGGTAGGTAGTTGAGTGTTAGGATAATGTCGCAACCTGATGAGATACTCTTAATTAAAATGTTACAATGTATGAGTAGTAAAATAGACCCAGATCCAGAGATATGTCTGAGTCATAAATTTAGAAGCTTGAGGGTGAGTATAGTGATTTATCAAAAAATATAGCTAGAGTTTTGTACCCATTAAGTGAGTGATGAAGATGGTACTCCCTTATGGTGTTGGTTAAGATATAACAAGATTAGCAAATTTTATGGTATTGGGTAAAAAAAGAGTGGTTAGTTAAGGTGTTTTTGAATTTAGTTTAAATAAATAAGTAGCTCGTGATGGATTTTCATTATAATAGTAAAGAACAAATATAGGTTGTGAATAGAAGGATAGAGTGGTTAAGAATCTACATATGTAAGTTTCAATTTGGAGTTTTGGTAGAAACTCATTGTTGCCTATAGAACTATGAGTGTAATTGAAATATATGTATCAATAAGTAGATGTGATGTAAAAAAGAAGAATGTGTTAATAAACTATAATTAGATCTGTTGTAGTATTATGTTTGATTATTCTTATTATGATGTTTATAGACCCAGTGTTTCTTAATTTTACCTAGTAGTTGTAAGCTAGTTAAGTATGTGAGAAGATATGTAGTGGATACTATGGTGTCGTACTTATGTTGTGAAGACGACTGCACTTATAAACCACACTTAAGTGGAATAGGTAGTTAAGATTGATTAATTTGTCAAAATTTTAATGGACTAGTATAATATATGGGACATTTCTTTGGAAATCCATGTTGGTTCAAGATGCTAAGTTTTAACTTTAGATGTTGAATGTGGTGAAAAGAATGGTAGCTCGAGGATAATGATGCAAGCTTTGTGGAAAGTGTGTTTAGTAGGCTTGATATGATGTATGCAATAGCTTAGGTTGATAGTTTGTGAAACATTTGAATATGTAATTATGATATATGCACGAGGACTAGTGTTGAAAGCAATAAATCATGGCTAAGTCTTAGAAATAAGAGCCTTAAGTTCATAAGAATAAGCTGTAACCAGGAAATATATTGTTAAAAAGGTTTTAACCTTATAAATGTTATGTGTACTAAGTTGTATTCTTGATTTATCTTTTATAAATAAGGCTAGTAAATATTATATGGTATTTTATAAAGATGAATTAAGGAAAGTTTAGATAGATGACGTTAAACCTCTTAATATAGTTTTAAATTCCTTTGAGCTAGGTGGACATGATATTAGAGTGTGGTACTAACAGACCATGGAAAGGAGGTCAAGTGTTAAAGATAGTGGATAGGTATGCCAATGAGAGTGTAAGTTATAGGGTAATGACTATGAGTGCTAGGGAAATCTAAGAGAAGTATCCCTTAAAAAAGTTAGTATCTTCCTATTATAGATAATCAGGGTGATTATAGTGTTCATGTGTATAGTGATACCCACCATACTGAGTGTTGTGTAAATATCTCTATTTAGTAATAGGTCCACAAACCTAGGATAACATTCTTTGAACTGAGGGAGAGATGATGAGGTGTTGAACTAAGGTAGATCTTGAGTTTCTAGTGGTGATGAGTTCAGAAAATTATTGTGATGCATGTCATATAAATCCATTCTTATTCAAGAATATTCCTCAAACTTTAGCGAAGAGAATGCTCACTTTATATCTTATGTATTCATGCTAGTGCCTAAAGTCCACACTCTCTATGTAAAATATGTCCATGCTCTGTCCCTTGAACTGGAAATAGTAATGTTTTTTATTGATCTAAATTTTTCCCTAAGACTCTTGGGACCCAATTTGTATGTTACAATGCTCATGATCCATGAATCCATATCTCATGTTATGCTCAGTTCTAAAAGAACTATATTTTTCTATATGTTATCAACTAATAGTATGTCATGTCTAAGCCCAAAACCACACTCTCTAGGCAAACTCATGATCATTCTTTTTTCCTAGAGTGAGAAGTAATAGCTTTAAGCAATAATCTTTGTCATATTTCTTGAATTCTTAAATTCCATCCTTATGTTGTATATGCACTCATGTTTCTCAGTAGGCCCAGTCCAAAGAACTCATGCTATGTTATGTTCATGCCATAACAACCCTCTATTTATGATCTATCTGTTTGATAAATGAAGAAATTCATTCCTATTATACTGTACCTTACTTTATAGGCCCCATCTTGAGTAGTGTAATAAATATGAGTCAAAATTTAGTATCACTCCTATTCATAAAAATCGTACTCTAGTCCCTCAGTGGCCTTCCTTATGTTATGATGATTATATTAGTGATGGAAATAGAGTAATGATTTAGATAAGAGAGTAAATATTTCTTTTTCTGAGAATTCTGGTGTGACAACTCGAGCTAAGGTTATAGATATAGAGAAAAGAGTGAGATAAAATTTCATTATGTGAAACTGTTAGAAAGGGATATATGGTGTAAATCGTTGTAAAAGTTATTGAAGTTGGTTATTTTAGATGCGTAAATCATTAAAAGGGGTGTAGTAATGAGTTAATAGAATGTTGTGATTGATAGATATGCAGACCATTGTACTGTATCTCTAGTACTCCTTGATTAGAACTTGAGGCTGTTTGATTATAGTGATAAGATGGAGTAGAATTCATGGGGGGATGTAAAGTATAAATTCTCATAGCTTAGGCTAGCACGATCATATGTGTAGAACCTTTTAACTCAGAGTTAGGATTGAACGTGGATGCACTATATAGTTAAACTCAATCTCTTGTAATTATTTGTTTCACAGGGGATTCTAAGTTGGAAATGATAAAGTCTTGTATTCCTAGTAGAAAACATAGTTGAGAAGTATTGCTAAATTTATGGTGTGGAGTACTTTTATTCTTGTGTCCAATGAAAATCTTATTTCATGTGATGTATAAATCTTAATCCATGCTTATAATTTCCAGAATTTCACACCTTACAATATTATGATCATATTTGTAATGACCCGGGACTACCCCTAGTTGTCAAATGGTGCTTAGGACCACAAGTGATCCTAAACTAACTCTTATATTGGCATAAATCGTGATCAAATGAATAAAATATATAAGTATGAAGGAAATAAGATGAAGATACATCTTTTCTGAGTATGATTAAAACAAACTATATTGAAATGATTACAATTATGATTATATAAAACGAGACTGAAATAAAATACACAACTCTACTGACTGTCTAAGAAGCCTCTACTAGTATTGACTGTAGGTAGTCGGGACATGACGTCCAACTATCCCAAATCAATACAACTGAAAGAATAAAGAAAATAAAATAATACACAAAATCTGACTCAAGCCCTTGAATCAAAATGACTCATCACTTGCTGGCCGGAAGATGCAACTGTTTGATTTTGATATGCACGCTACAACTTGTACCTAAATTATTAAACAATGTATCACATAGACGAATATATGGATCAGTAATTTTAGAATGCACTGAGTATATGTGGGTGAATGCATAAGTAAAACAATAATGCACTATTCAAACAAACTGTCAAAAACTGCACGCTAAGTATAAGTGACTAACCTTGGCTTGAGTAAATCAAACTGACAAATCATAAGTTATGAGAACTAAAATGTAAAAGAAATTCTTGTGAGCCACCACACTTAGTTATAATAAAACTACACTCTTATTCTATACTTCAAATCATGAAAGCTAAGTGAAAAGGGCTCACCTTTATCAATCTTAAAACCTAAAGCTAATAATCTAATAACTGAAGTCTTAGGTAATACAATATCTAAGTAAATTCTTGTGAATCGTCACACTTAGTTTCTGAAAATATTCTATTATTCTGTTTTAAGACTTAGGGACTTTGAGAGGTTCGAAAAACCGACATAAACTATGTGAGCTGTCATGGAGTCCAACGTGTTATCCACGTCGGGGAGAGCTGTTTAACCCTTGCCATCTGAATAGAACCTTATCTTAATTGATTACTATCTTAGCCCACTATGGGTAAATCATAAACCTATAGTGGTGCATAGTTCTTGGGCATGAGACCTTTGGAATCATTCCCAACTTGGTGCTTATTACTACTTCTATACTTATCGCTCAGAACTTTAGGAAATCCACCTTAAAACAGCACAAGGGTTTGTTATTAAAACCAATTATGCTTCCCATATTTAAATGTCAAACTGTATGAACAATGTGGATTCTTATCTTAGTTTCGAATCAAAAGATCAGCTTTCTTTCTTAAACCTCTGTAACAAACTTGTAAAATAGGCTAAAAATCATAATCTTGTTGCGATATCAACTCTTAAACTTAGGACTTTAAAACCCATGCTTTAAACTCATGAAAATTCATGGCAAACGTCATGCTCAATATCCTTATGAATTACTTCAACAATATCAAATTCATATCTTTCTCTAATAGGATGAATTGAATTTTATTTTATTAGATTCTTTTCTTGAAGTTCTTAGTTTAGAGAGAGTAAATTTTTGCTTATCCTAAAGAAGGTTTAATGGAGTCTTGATGTTCTTGGGAGATGATCTTAAGATGAAACCCTAATCTTGTTCTTGAGGATAAAGAGGATTAAGGGTTTTTATAACTTATTTATGAGGGCTATGTACGTGTTTTTGATGATTTAAGTCATGGGAGAAGAAGAAAAAGACAAAAATACCCCTCCAAAACTATTTAAGGGTGAGGTTGATCAAGTCTGATCATGGGTGATGACTTGGGTTGATAAGTTGTTACTTAGCTGACAACTTATCACCTTAAGTCATCACTTTGTGGCCAAAATTATCACATACTGCCTATGGGTGACAACTTGGAAGCTGAAGGTGATGGGTTTCTGGTTGGGCTGACGACTTGGGTTGATAAGTCATCACTTAGTTGATGGCTTATCAATTCAGGTCGTCACTTTTTGACAGATAGACATACTGAGGTAAAATGAGTATAACTTTTCGATCGGATATCGAATTAAGATGAAATAAAATGTGTTGGAAATAAGATTCAAATATATTTCTTTTGACATATAGTAGTCCACGTAACTCTTTAAGTACAAGGAGTAATGGTTGTTGAAAGTTGACCCAAGCTGAAATAGTCAATAAAACTTAACCAATAGAAGCGTTCTTAACTCGTCTTTGAGTTAGGAGATTTTTATGACATGGACTGATATAAAAGGATATTTTCACACTATATAATTGATCATCTCACATATATAGACATAGAATCACTGGGTTCAGGTCTGTAAGCATAGGAACAACGATGTGAATTCTAGCCTGAAAACGTGGGGTGTTGCATTATATCCCTTTTGGAATTATCCATCCTCGAATGATGAGTTGGAACTTATTGAAACATAAAAAAATATGAAATAATATATATATGACATGTATACTAATGAAGGATATAGCTGAGCTTAAACTTTACAAAGTCTATCATGAAGCTGATTTCTGAGCTGACTTGACTTTACCGACTATAAGGAATTGATTCATGCTGGGAGTTTAGAACTCATGTGAAATTTACATGATACAATCATTAATATAGAACTGCGAAGTGCTAAATGATACATTAAAATTCCAAGAGTTACTACATATGGAATAGAGTATGCAATTTCTCATTTAGGAATTATCCCTCAACAAGACATGTATAAGAATCAAAGGAAAAAGGTTTCATGGCATCACAAAGTACATTATGTAAGAAAGAATCATGAGTTAATGAGACCAAGGTCATATAAATGTATTACAATGTCTAAGATGGAATACTTGGAAAACTGAGGTTATGTACTAAACACTTATGAACTGAGTCATGACTAAATAACTGAATTTGAAGTTGATGCATGATGCATGAACTGAGATGAATTCATAATTTGCATGAATGTGAACATTTTACCTCATGGAATGGCCTTACTCGTGAAACTTTTGGTATTAAGACTAAATCGAAAGTTGCAAATCTATAGGAGCTTATCTGCTTGATAGCTAAACTGGATTGCAGAGTATACAGACTGAATCATTTTGAAAACTTATACACAACTAGAGTATTTCTTCAATGCTCTTTCTAATAAGTTCTAATAATATTAGGGATCAAATAATTCTTGGGAAAGATTTGAATAAGATATCTGAATAAGGAGTCGTAATATGGCTATAACTCTGTAACATGGCATATAGACAGATAACCCATAAGTTAGGATAGAATTACTAGTCCTTAGGCAGAGAAACTTCTTACTTTCAAGCTTGGCAGAACTTCTCAAATGCTTCCTCAACTATAATATTTCCCTTAGAAACCATACTCATTTGATTCAACATATAATTCTCAAATGTGCATTGGTAAATCTATCTACTAAAGACTAAACTGAACTAAATCCTCTCACCATGATCAAGACTGAATCAAAATCACGTGGTACAATATGCCACACCATAATACTAGTCTAAATCACATGATTCAATCTTCTATGTCCTTTTTGAGCTCACAACCTAAGTATAACATGCCTTACCACTTCAATGACTAACTCTGAACTCTTACTATGGATTTACTAGTGCATATTGCATTCATCCACTTACATACCAATATGACATTCAAGCCTATCATTATAACCACATATGAACTTCAAGACAACCACTCATAAAGGCATATTTTTCACATTCTCTAAACCTGTAACGCCCCAAAAATCTATCCCAAGACGTCACATGGTGCTTAGAACAACGAGTGAGTCCCAAGCTGACCCTTCAACTGGCATAACTCATAAGCAACTAATAATATATATAATATAACTGAGATTACTATGTGGAAACATAAAAATAATGAAATTTGGGAAAATACAATATCAATACAAGTTTTACATTCTGATAAAGTCTGAAAGAGGGACTAAGAATGCATAACTGACTCTAATTAACATCTGTAAAGCCTCTCCTATACTAACTATAGATATCTGAGATACGACTCCAACTATCACAAATCAATACATATGAATAAGGAAATAAAGTACATAATTAACATCAAACTAAAGTCCCCGAAGTAGGGGGACTCATCATCTGCTGGCTGGAATCTACAAACTGTTTGAATATAGTATACGTTGTACCACTGAGCTAATACCTATTTTATAAGATAATGTAGCACATAGACATATATATGGATCCGTACTTTGAGGATGTACTAAGTATATGGGGGTGAATGCATAAGTAAAAACATCATCTCATCATCATAATTTGCAAAACAATGCACGCTAAATGTAAATAACTCACATAAGATGGAATATCTAAAATGCTGAAAATAATAATCATGAGAAGGAAGTCATGCTTTATAAATCTAGTGCGTCATAATGTTTAATTCGAAAAGATGTACTTGTATTCCCCCTTTAATTCATACTAAGTGTAGAAAAGACTCACTCTAAATCTGAAAGCTGAAAACTGTAGTTAATATCTTTCTGTAAGGCATAATCTGAGTAAAACTTGTGAGCCTTAACACTTAGTTTTTCTGAAAGCTTTTCTATTACTCTTTCTATTCTAGAATCTGTAGTTTGTAAGCTTTAAAACTTTAGGGAAAAATACTTTATCTAAAGGGAGATACTTTAAAATTATTCTGAAAAGCGTACTATAGGGAAAAGCTGTTCTGCAAGGGAGGTTCTTTTAACCGACATAAACCATGCGAGCTACATGGATTCCAACGTCTCATCCTCCTAAGAAAGAAACCTCACTTTGGGGAGAGGTGTTATAATATTTCCAGAGAGTATAACCTACCCATGTGATCGATCACAAGTTAAGTCTGTCATCCATATAGAAATGGGAATAATCTAATAATTTGTATCTACGTTGGCTACGTAGTTCTGTGGAAGTAGGATATGCTAAACCCACACTTCTCGTTCGGTGCTAAATACTACTCCCTTTTATTTGCTATGTTCATTTTATTGGAAATCCACTTTAAAACTAGCATAAGGGTTTATCCAAAACCAATTATGCAATCATCTGAGTAAATCTATAATTAAACTGTTCTGAGTTCTATAATCTATAATAATCTGTAAAGTAGATTCCATAGCTAATCTGATGATCGAAAAATCAAAGCTTTACTGAAAATCTGTGAAATAATCTGATAATAGGATGCTTAATGCATCATCTTTCTCAAAATCTCAACATATAAAATTGGGGCTTAAAACCCATATATCAAACTCATGTCAAAATATCATAGTAATCATGCGATAATAAAGTCAATGATAATTCATCTCAAATCTGGAAATTTTTGAATTAAGCATGAAAATATGAACATAAACATGTAATTCAACTTATAATTCACTTGAAATCATATAATATTATTGGGTATGAACCCTAATTTCAATTCCATAGAAAATCATATAAAATTAAATAACTTTGTAATTTAAAACAAGTTTTGGAAACAAGGATGAAAGGAGTATCCTTGTTCATAAACCTAACATATCTTGATTGAAGATTAGATGAAGAAACTTGATCTATTGATTCTTATTTGAGTTATTGAAGATAAATTCTTGATTATGTTGCCTTGGGAATCCTTAATCTTAAGCTTTCTTGGAGAAACCATGATGGAATTTGATTTCTCAGAGAAGGATCTTTGAACTCTAGGTTTTTGTTTGAGAGAAAATTAATGAATTTAAGCCTAATGTGCTTAGAATAGTCTTAAATCTTATGTTTGGATGGATTGGGGGCTTAGGCATTGACCAAAATACCCTTTCTAAACTGTCAAATGGAACTGGAAAAATGACCAAAAATCCCAATTTACTGGGACACCGCAATGTGCCACTATCACGGTGGCTCAATGGAGAAAGACGAATGGAAACAGGGCATTCACCACAACGCGCCATAATCACAGTGCCCTCCTTAGGTTGCTATTTTGGCCACTGGTGTGACACACCAGTATCACGTTGGGTTACTAGATTTTGACAATTGGGAAAATAGACCACTCTGCGATGCACCGATATCGCAGAGGTCCACTGGAATTGACGATTGCTATTTTTGCCTCCTCCGCGACGCACGGAGAGTCCAGGTGGCACACTGTTAACTTAAAAATGCCATAACTCCTTCACCAAGTGTCGGATTTATGCGAATTTGGTATCGATGAAAATCTTATTCAATTTCCCACACAATGGAAAATTAAAATCATGAAAATTCCTCATAGAATAAATATTATTCATTTTGGAAACTATCCCTTAACATTCTAGAAATGAATTTAATCTAGAAAAAAATATGGGGTATTACAAAACCTCTATCAAAAGAAACTTTCTTACACTATGCATTAAGAAGACATACCCAGAATTCTCAACTAACTATGATGTATACCAAAGATTTACCTCAATATTTCCTCATCCTCTAGCCTTAGATAGAAAATTATAAATAATCTTCTTAATGAGGGTCATCAACTTCCTCTCATCTAAGCCATTGCTTATCTATTATCATCACCACTATCTTAACATAATAAGATATCACTGAAGGGCTAACACATGCAGACCTAAAGCATGAAAGAATACTATACATAACTTTGACACTTAGCTGAAGCCTGAGAAATAGAATGTCAAAGGCATGGATTTATTAAAGAGATCTAAACTGAGGACACATAGGATATAAATCTTAATTTGACTAATCATTAAGAGTGTTGCATGAGTACTGGAACTGAACATACTGTAAAGCATGAGTACATGAGTCATGAGCTGTATGAACTAAATTTGGAGTACATAATTTAGGGAATATGACTCCGATTGCTAAGTGAACTGGAGTTACTTATATTGGGAATTAGAAGCATACATGATTTTGTTATAAGGTATATAAATATGAACTATGGTCATAGAGCTGACACGTAAGTCATGTGTAGATATTGTGATAACTAGAGTATAACTTTGTACTGAGATGAGATTGGGTCAGGTATCATCCTTCCTTATTTCTTTTCTACACTACACTAGCATCACTACTAGAATATGGAAGCCTGACTTGGTTACTCATTCTACCATCCCCTTTTAGCTTTAATCCATCACTCTAAGTCTGTGGGACCCTTTACTAACCTCTAATCTAAACTACAATCATTTTACTCTAGAGTCTGCAGTATGGCAATACACATAAAATTAAACTTACCCTAAAAGACTATATCTTAACGTGTAACACCCATTGCTACTACCTCTTTCTAAGATTCAACTCTTAGATTTCCATATCCCTAAAAACATCATGTAATAAATTGAACACTTACTAGCTTAGAATCTTTATGAGTATCAACATACCCTGAGTTCACACCATCTAGATGTTTAACTCTTATTTCAATTAGTTCAACCCAAACCTTTAATGAACCATACTATCTTCATTTTTGGTCACTTTCTTAATACATACCACCCTTAACTTCCTTTAGATTCAATAGTCATCATCATAGACTTACACTATATTAACTAGACAAACATACTTGCCTCACTAAATACATAATCATAGCCTACCAAGATCGCATCTCAAAATTATATCCTACCTAAACCATAAGAATCCAAATCATACTTAAAAGACTCACCACTAACTATCCATAACTCCTCAACTTATCTACTACGAACACCATGTACGCTATAGCCAATCTTCTTCTACTTAGCCACTCAAGGGTACTATTATCCACACACAATACTTAATAAACTTTGAAAATAATTCAGCCCCATATCACCTTAACACAAATTCGAAATCATGCATAAGTTGGTCTTTGTACTTTCTATCAATCGATATTCCCATTTTTATTATCACTACACTTCTATGCCCAAACTTCTAACTATAAGAAGATTCTATTACTTATAAATCATAACACTCTAGGTTGGAATATCCCTCAACTACAAACTATATTTAACAATCTAGGTTCACACTATCTCCTCTTACGAGCACTATCTATATTGAAAGGTTAATGAGGAATCTGAATACATATTTTACTCTGTCTTAACTGAACAACTCATATAGATGAGAACATAACTTTTTACTTGAGGAACACACTAGCGAGCTCCTCTCAGACCCCTTGTGTGACTTCTGAAGTTACTTAGAGTAGAATTGAGAGCATCAACTTAGGAGGAATTAGAATTTGCTAATCATGTTATCTCAAGAATATGATATAGATGGAGAATTACAGAGTAACACATGAATCAATAGAAATTCATATATTTTTAAGAGAGAAGAACTTTACAGCATGACCTAGAGTACGAAAGAAAAAAAACATTTCTTAAATTCCCTGTAACCCCTCGAAGAAAAGTACAAACATCTCTGTACCATTCCGCAAGACTCTACTAGACATGGCTTCATAGACACCCTAGAAAAAAGTGATCCCAAGCTAACCCTTATAATGGCATAACTTGTGAGCAACTAAATAAAATACATAAGTCTGAAAGAAATAAGGGGAAGATACATCTTTTCTGAGTATGATCAAAATAAACTATATTAAAATGATTACAATTCTAATTATATAAAACAAGGTTAAAATAAAATACATAACTCTAACGACTGTCGATAAAGCCTTTACTAGTATTGACTATAGGTAGTTAGGACATGACCCCCAACTATCCCGAATCTATAAAAATGAAAGAATAAAGAAAATAAAATACTACACAAACTATGACTCGAGCCCTTGAATCAAAAGGACTCATCACGGTCTGACCGAAAGCTACAACTGTCTAATTCTGATATGCACACTACGACTTTTACCTATATTATTAAACAATGTAGCACATAGATATATAAGTGGATCAGTACTTTTGGAATATACTGAGTATATGTGGGTGAATGCATAAGTAAAACAATAATGAACTATTCCAATAAACTGTCAAAACCTGCATGCTAAGTGTAAGTGACTCACCTTGGCTTGAGTTAATCAAATTGACAAATCATAAGTCATGAGTAATAAAGCGTAAAAGAAATTCTTGTGAGTCACCACACTTAGTTCTAATAAACTTAGGACTTTAAAACCCATGCTTTAAACTCATGCAAATTCATGGCAGACGTCATGCTCAATAACTTCTTGAATTACTTCAACAATATCAAAGTAATGAAATCAAACTGGCATTATCATGCTTAAACTCAATTGGAAATATGTAAAATCATATCAAATGAATAAGGATATGAAAGTAGACATGCAATTCAACATTTAAATCACTTGTAACATCATAATCTTCAAATAATGATAATTGGGTATAAATCCTAAATTGAAATTCCTATAAATTCAATCTTTAAAAATAGTTTTGGGCACAAGAATGAAAGAATATCCTTGTTCATATCTCCACATACCTTAATTGACTTGATTTGATATAGATAACTTGACTTTGAAACCCTAGGAGATTATCTTGAAAGCTTTCTTGAGATTCTTGGATTAGCGAGCTTAATTCTCAATCTTTCTTGAAGGGTATGAATTGAATTTTGTGTTCTTGGATGATTTTTTGAATTTTTTGGTTTATAGATTGTAGATTTTTGCTTATCTTGAAGAAGGTTTAATGGAGTTTTGAAGTTCTTGGGAGATGACCGTAAGAGGAAACCCTAATCTTATTCTTAAGGATAAAGAGGATAAAGGGTTTTTAAAACTTGTTTATGATGGCTATGTATATATTTTTGATGATTTAAGTCATGGGAGGTAAGGGAAAATACCAACATATCCCTCCAAAATTATTTAAGGGAGAGGTTGATCAAGTCTGGTCGTGGGTGATGGTTTGGGTTGATAAGTTGTCACTTAGGTGACGACTTATCACCTCAAGTGGTCACTTTGTGGCCAAAATTATAACATATTGCCTATGGGTTATGACTTGGAAGCTGAAGGTGATGGTTTTCTTGTTGGGATGACGACTTGGGATGAAAATTCGTCACTTAGTTGACGGCTTATCAACTCAGGTCATCACTTTGTTGATAGACGGACATGCTGAGGTAAAATGAGTATAACTTCTCGCTCCGATATCGGATTAAGGTAAAACCAAATGTGTTATAAATAAGATTCAAAGATATTTCTTTTGATATATAGTAGTGTACGTAAATCATTAAGTACAACTAAAATGTTCACTAAAACTTAACCACTAGAAGCGTTCTTAACTCGTCTTTAAGTTAGGAGATTTTTATAACCTCTACTGATATAAAAGGACAATGTCACACTATATAATTCACCATCTCACATATATAGACATAGAATAATTGGGTTTAGGTCTGTATTCATAGGAACAATGGTGTGAATTCTAGCCGAAAAATGTGGGGTGTTACAATGTTCCAAAAAACTCATGCCCTACATTATGTTTTTTCCATGTCTCATTATCTTATGATTCATAAATAACCAATTTCCTTTATGATGTCATGAAACCTCTCTTACTGTGAGTAAAAAATAAGTTACTTCAATAAGTTCCTATCCATAATTCGAGGATAAATAATTTCAAGGGGGATATCGTAATACCTCAAACTTTCACCTAGTATTTTAACCACTCTTTGTACGTTTATAGTACCCAAAGCTGATGATTTCTAATTTAATATAAGTTTTAAGATCAATTTGATAGTGTGGTGCATGCTTTTGATGTGAATCAAGATCATAAGAAACATCCATTGTAAAGTTGAATGGAGAGCATTTTTATCAATCACGTTTTAGTATATGTCCTTATAGAGGTCAACTTCAAATAAGTATTTCTCTTAGTAAATAAAGAGTTACATAAATCATTATCTATTAAATTGAAGGTTTTTGATTCTTGTTTCTAATGCTACCAACCATTTATAAATTTTAATCTGAAGCAAAAGTTATGGCCTTTCAAGTGAGGGTCAATAATGGTAGCATGGGACATTCTGCAATGAAGGAGTACCACAAATGGGTGATCAGTCACGACTCCTCTTGAATTTATAATGTGTTTCCAAAGGCCTTTTGGTACTTTCATTGTTTAAAATTGTCCTCCACTAATACAAAACATTTCCAAATCCTTGAGACATGAAATTAATAATCAAAAAAACGTTCCACTCCTCCCCAAAGTTCCAACAATCAAGAATACCTAGTGTTCAAAACTTGAGGTTCTGCCATTTGTGTTCCTAATAAAGTCTTTATCAAAAAGGTATGTAGAGCAGAAATTTTTGAATTATGTTTCAAATCATTGATCTTTTAATCTGTACATTCATTTACATATTTTAAATCTTGATGATAGAGTTGGAATATATATTTTAAATCTATGTGATAAGCATGATTTGCATGATTTTGTGTCGAAACTCCATTTTAAGGTATACTTAAACTATTTAGTAAATTGAATTAAGGAGGGTCACTTCAGTTATTTTATTTACCCCCTCACATGTTTAATGGAATGTTTTTGGGCCAATAAATCCTTATTACGTGAACAAGAGTTATGCCATGTTAATATTATGATGAAACACGAATGAGTTGAACTATGCTTAATTATTTTACTTATGATTATTAGAAATTGTGGTTCCTAAATGGTTTAAGAATTTTAGAAATGGATTTGATTAATTTTCAAGGATCATTTTATACATAATTTTGATAGATGAATTACCAGTCTTGATATAACGATACCAACTAAGGTCTATGCCCTTAATGAAAATGGAATGTTTGTCTAATGATGTTTGATGATATGAAAATGTAAGAATATTATGTCTTAATAACCCATAAATTTTGGTAATAATTTACCTTTTCTCCCAAGTAAAGTAATAAATCGTTCAATTACTTTTCCACCAAGTTATGTATATATGATATTTCTTAGATGGCAAGAAATAACTATGAAAGTCCCCAGGATTAATGTTATTTGCCTAAGAGTCCCTGACCTACCTATAAGTACGTCGGTGACTCCATCAGTCTGGCATAATTTTTGATAGGCATAGACTATAAGATTCCTAAGATTGTTACAAATTCAAGTTTCTTTGTTCTTACACTTGAAAAATAATGGCCGATGGTACGGTCTTATTTTTCTGTTATAATTTGGCTCAGTGTATGTGTTGAAATTCAATAGAAAATACTATAATATGGTCTTAACGAGAATTATATGGTTAATTAAGATGGTTTGAGTTTAAATATCTCAACACTAAAAACCTATGTTTACCGACGTAAGTATAGTGCATTCATTAATTGGACGACCTTATGTTTCCCTCTATGAGGATGATTATGATGGCCTACGTAATGTATATCATAGTCCATACAGCAATCATGGATCAGGGCTCAGTTAGCAGAGTGTTGATCCAATACATATAGCCCTGGTGTATATATGGAAATTGATGATACCATCTAGTTTAGAATTAATGAACAAAAGATTTAGGTTTGAACTTTGGAGTCACTACTAATAAATTCCTCTTATATTTTGATCTTTCTATCATGGATATTTTTATATGAAGCATATATTATCACTTTACTCATTCTACATATTAGTACATTCCATATGTTGATCATCCCTAGACACTACATTTTTTCATGATGTAGGTTCGGAGAAACATTTTCATAGTTTTATACAACATAAGTTCATTCTGGACAACTTCAGCTTTGGTGATCTCTCTATTTTCTAAAAGACATATTTTATATTAGATATTCTATTTTTTCATTATATGGAGTCGCTGGGGCATTAACCTGAATTAGACAATTTCTTTAAAATTTAGAGGCTTCGTAGATGGATGTAATTATTGGATAGGAGTTCAGTATTTCCTTATTATTTCGATATTTATAAATGTTTTAAGAGCTTTTGGCCAGTTTGATATAGTTCTCCTATAAATATTTTATACTACAAAATTGTAATTGAATG
>NC_061120.1:23715893-23865749 GCF_002878395.1 Capsicum annuum | reverse complement strand
GAATGCTAAGAGGTTTTCTCAGGCTTTAATTAGTTTTGAGTGCCTGTTATATTCAGGGCATAGTCTAGTCGAATACCTAGTAAGATCATAGGATCGTTTCAGCTCTTAGTTGCATGTTTAAGGGGCCCAAGGCATGAATTTTACACTAAGTGTAGGGGACTTAGTAATTTTCAAGATCCTTAGATTTCAAGGAATTTATTTTTGGTTTTCCCAAATCCAAAACATTGATTTTTGAGTTGAAACATGTTTAAGGATATTAAAGGGGTGTCCCAGAAGAGTTTTAGAATTTTTGGAAAAGTATTGGGGAGATTTTGGACCTCGGAGGCAGCAAGCCTCTACGATATTGGCATGTCATGGAGGTTAGTATCTGTGATATGGAGGCAGGACCTTTGCGATAAGGTACGTGAAACGGAGGTTAGTCTCTGCGATAACCTTTATTCCATGAAGGAAGTATTTTCCTGTGTTGATAATTAAAGGTTCAAGGGGTAATTTGGTCTTTCCTCCTTACCCCCACATTTCCAAAGCACATGTTAAAGCCTCGAGAAGGGAATTAACTGGTCATTCTTCTTCAGTTAGCATATGTAAACCCTTCCCTTATTCTACAAGAATAAAAGATCAAGCTTTATTTCAAAGAATTCAATAATTCAAGTTCAAATTTCAAGCTTTTTTCAAGAATTCATCTAATTGATGTATGAGGGATATTCATCAATGGGTTCCTTCCACCCATTGAGTCCTAAAATCCCTTTTTTGTTCAAGTATGAATTTTTAATCTTCTTTTGTGAAATTATCCATGTAAATCATGAATTTAATTCATGTGTTCTTAGCAATTTGAATTCAAGCCAGGTCAACATGTTTCCCCCATGTAAATTATTGTTTTTTCATGCTTTAAATTTTAACTACCCATGTCATATTTAATTGATTCTATGTTAAATTATCCAGTTATGAACTAAACTATGTGAATATGTTATCCTTCCAAGTTTAACACATCCCCCTGTTCAAACTTATGTAATTCCTCAGTTTAGTGCTATGTATTATGCTTTAGGTATCTGAATTATGATTTTCGATCAGTGTTTCAAGCGATGATATCATATTTAAAGTATCATTTAGTGCTGGAGGGTTATGAACACCTGATACCCATATGTTTATACATTTATTTGTTTTTAAGTTACAAGATAGTCAAGTCATGATTTTTATTAACATTTCATGTTGAGAAAATATCAATTATGATTTCAGTTAGTAGTAGTCATTATTAATGTCAGTCCAGTTGGGAGTAGGATTTAACAATGAGCGAATATAGGGATGAAGGCTTACCCGCAAGAATAGGACCGAGACCTTTAGTAGAAATCCCTAAGTTTCAGAACTACGTAGCTAGCATAGATTATGGAAGGTTACCTTCAAGTTTAGTGTTAACATTCTCTCAGGGGTCACCCACCAGTTTAGGACTGACTCCTTAGTCCTTCGGGACACTAGTTTAGTAGATCCATATAGCCAGTGTTAGTACCCGTGTTAGGGTACTGAAACCCTTCCAGCTGGTTACAGGTTGGATCCTAATTAGCTCATATTGGGGCATGTCGGTTACATAATAGCTCTTACAGTTTCAATCAGTACTCAGTCTCTATCAGTTCAAGTTTGCTTAACCCAATATTCAAATTTCCAGTCATTCAGTCAATTAGTTTTACAGATTATTTTAGTACATGCTTTACTTGGTCTTGCATTCCCAGTTTTATATGTTGATTCATCTATGTTCAGTTTCCATATATATTTAAGTTAATCCCTATCTCATGTACCAATATATTCAAAGTATTAATCGCTTACTCTTTTTTGTGCTGTACTGATTCCATAATATAGGTTAGGATGCTCAATTCTCTGATCACCCTTACATGATATGGAGGACTCTAACCTTCCATTTACGTAGATTAAGGAGTTTAAACTTCCCGATTATATTGAGCAAGAGGACTTTTAGCTCAAGTCTCCTTATTAAGCAAGTGGACTCTAACACAAGCCATCATATAAATCAAGTAGACTTAAACCCCAAGATGTCTGATCAAGCAAGTGGACTCTAACAACAAACCGTTTTATCGGACAAGGGGACTCTAACCACAAGCCATCTTTTAAAGAAAGTAGACTCTAATCACAAGCCATCGCGTCCATTAATATTCGACATTCGGGCTCTAACCCTTTGTCCATGCATTCATATCTACTTCGTTCAACATTCAAGGACTCTAACCCAATTAGCCAATTCAAGCCTTCAAGGCTACGATTCAATAACATACATTACCACAAGGTCTTTATGAACCATTTATCAATCAATAACTTTAATAGGTCAATACCATAGTTTCAATCGCCATTAAAATCAAATTATGGTCCTCAGGACCTTTACCAAACCATTCATTCTTCATTAGCATTCTAACACCAAGCTTTAGTTCAAACACAATTCAATTACATATTTTTGGGACTCAAACCACTTTTTAACAAATCAACCACCAAGGTTACCAATTAAATAATTACATAGCTAACAAGGCCTTTACAAATTCATTTACCAAACACCCTTACTCATTAAGCCATTTTCTTAGTTCAAAACACTATTAACACGTAACTAGTTATTTCTCTTAGACATTTTTCACAAACACCTTGGGGGAATACCTTTACCATGACCAAAATCAAAGTAAAATTCATCGCGCTTAGGGTTACTCATGACCCATTTGTTAAACCACCATAAACAAGAACCCACAGGTGCAAACCATCACCAAAAATATGTATAGACACAAGTTTAAACCAGAGTAAACATTACTCATTACTATGCATCAAAACTCTCAATATTTGGTTTCAAAACCCACCATTAAAGAATCAAGATCAATGTTTAAAATACATGATATTTGAGAATAACAACGAGGGAAGAGTCACATGCCTAATACAAGATGATTCATGAAAAAAACTTGGCTCCTTTAGCCTCTAGAAGAAAGCCTTTTGAAACCTTTGCCTCACATCTTGTTGAAGAAGTTTTGAGAGTGTTTTGGAATGTTTTGATCTTGTACAAGTGAAGAATGAAGGGCCAAACAATGTTATATGTCATGGGTCATACGTGTTTAGGGGTGGGAAATGTCTAAAATGTCCTCAGCTTAAAAGTTGAGAATTGAACTTGGGAGGGTACGACTCACTTTACTCAATCATACCCTAGAATACGAGTGGTACCCTTACTCGTACCCTAGGCCTCACTATGGACCCCCAAACTATCCAACATATGACTACACATGCATAACTCATACCCTAAGGTACAAGAAGTACCCTACAATTCATACCCTAGGCAGAATACACTAGATCAAATTCAAGACATCATATGACTTTCTATCTTACGACTCGTACCTTAATATATTACTAGGGAGAGGCCAAACCGTACCTTGGAAAAAATTTTATCAACCTAAAATGATCATCAAATGAGAGGGTGGGTACTAGCTGTACCTTAGTATATGAGAGGTATGCTTAACTGTACCCTACCCAGAATCTCAAACTTAGGAAAATCTCTAAGGGTTCAAAGCCAAGGTGTATTATTTCTCCCCACTTGGATCATTTATCCTTGAATGACGGATAGGGCAAGCACAAACATGAGTTAACATATCATTACACATCAAACCAACCTTTATTTAAGTTAGAAAACAAAGACATACAGCAAGGATAAGACACATGCCATGATCATTATCAATCATTCATTCATTCAATTGACTTTGGGACTCAAACCCATTGCCTATCAAAACACATGTTCAATTCAAAGTTTAGGGACTTGAACCCATTGTCTATAAAATACATAAATTAAGCTTAGAAGATTAACATATACCTCAAGCACGAGTTTTCAGAAAGAGGAACAAATGCACATACTTGAACTTTATGTCCTTTTTCACCTCCCAATTGGCTTCCTTGGACTTTTGGTTCCTCCATAGAACCTTCACTGAAGCCACCTCTTTCATTCGCAACCGACAAACTTGTGGATCTAAGATCCTCATCGAGACCTCCTTAGAGGACAAAGAGTCCAAAATACTAACATCCTCTATGGGAACAATCAACGAAGGATCACCCATACATTTCCACAATATGGACATAAAATACCGGATAGATGGATCTCAAACTAGAGGGCAACTTCAACTCATAGAAAATATTACCAACCCTCTTAAAAATCAAATATGGACCAACATACCATGGACTGAGTTTTCCCTTCTTACCAAACCACATCACTCCCTTAATGGGATGTACCTTCAAGAATGCCCAATCGCCAACATTAAACTCCAAATCCCTATACCTCATATCTGCATAAGACTTTAGGCGAATTTAAGCGGCTTTCAACCTATCACGACTAACCTTCACCTTCTCCAAGGCTTGGTGAACCAAATCAGGGCCAAGCAACTTAGCCTCACTAACTTTATACCATCCGATATGAGAACAACATCTTTTACCATACAACACCTTAAAAGGAGCCATACCAATGCTAGAATGGTAACTATTATTAGACGAATTAAATTAAAGGAAAATGATCTTACCAACTAACACCATAAACAATCACACAAACACAAAGTGTATCTTCTTAAGTATGAAAGGTCCTCTCTGCTGGTCCATCCGTCTGAGGATGAAAAGCAGTACTAAGGCACACCTTAGTCCCCAAACTTTTCTGGAATGACCTCAAAAAATGAGATAAGAATGGGGTACCATGATCTAAAATGATTGAAATCGGAGCACCATTCAACTTCATAATCTCTAAAAGATACAACCTAGCATAATTCTCCACCGAATTACTAGTCCTAACCGGCAAGAAGTGAGTAGACTTGGACATTCTATCCATAATAAGCCAAATAGAATCACATATTGATTTTGAGACTGGCAAAGATCAATGAAGAAATAAATATTAATTATCTCCCACTTCCACTTGGGAAACTCAATATCTTGGTACAAACCCCCGGGTCTCAAGTGCTCAACTTTCACTTGTTGACATAACATACACTTATCCACGAAGCTAGCCACATCTTATTTCGTATTATTACACCAATAGAACTCTCTAAGATCATACTACATCCTTATAGAACTAGGATAAATAGTTGTAATGCCCCAAGTCTATACCCCAGGCGCTACACAGTGCTCATAATCACAATGGACCACAAGCTAACCCATGACTGGCGCCTGCTTCAATATCTGAATAATAATATGGTAAATATGTGGAAAGTAGATGAAAAACTGGCCATAAGGTTCAATACTATATATAATACTGGATATGGTATAACAATACCAAAACTGAACATTAGTACTGAAAACTGAACAACTATCTGAAAATACTCTAGTCTGAAAAGCCTCTAAACTGTCTGAACTATGGAGTTGATGGGACAAGACCCCAACTAACTCCGACTACTAAAAATAAATTGAATTACTAAAATAAATAATCACATTCTTGAACTATGAGAAATCACCACTAACTCTGTATATTGAGAATATGATCTGCTAAGGGTGCTCGGGAGCCCGTGCGTCTAAACCTATGATATAAGACATCATAGCACCAAAAGAAAACTATGTGTTAGTACTTTGAATGTACTGGTACGCTCAGTGAGTTAGGATGAAATACATGGGTTCATATGGATGAACAATACTAATTGAATATCATGCGTATGGCTGAATGAGAGTACATGTATAAATATGTAAACTGTACTGAGATCGTAATAACACTAAATATTGAATTTGAATATTGATTAATTGATATTAAAGTATACTGATACTGAATTACTAGTAATTGAATGACTATATCTAATAGTCTTGATTCTGTGGAATTATACTGAGTTTTATACTGAGCTGAGTGACTGTGTCTGACAGTCCTAAATTTGTAGAACTGAACTAAGTGTCATATTAAGATTGAATCTAAAATTGAGACTCTGGAAAGTAATCATTTAACTGACATGGCCCTTTCTAAATAGATTGGGGTCCAATCTGTGACCCCAGTTAGAAGGGTGTCAATACCATACCACGGGTAGATATAGGCTATAAGTTAACCCTCTCTGACAGGAAGCTCTTTCATCAACCCTCGCTAGTAGGAAAACTCAAATAAGATATATATCAATCCTAGTCTTGCAGGGAGATATCTCAACCTATGCTGGCTACGTAGTTCTAGAACGCAAGGATTACTTCTAAGGACCACACCCTCTACTGGTAGGTAAGCCCCACTCCTTGGGTTCACTCGGTGCTGAATCTTACTCCTAACTGAATGGACACTGAACTAATTTACTAGTTTATACTAGGCTTGATCGAATTGTTACTGATTGTACTGTTTAACTGAACTGAACTGATTTTACTGAACTGAACTGGACTAATTCTAAGTTCACTAAGTTTTCCTAAGTTTTGTAACTGACTGAATTCTACTGATCAAGAGATGACTGATTCTACTCTGTGACTGACCATGGCTCTAGACAAGCAGCTAAATTATCGGGTATTAAATACCCCCAGGACTCGATAACATAAAGTTAAGAGACATGGCACATTCTTGGGACACAGTAACTAACTATTTAGTTATCATTCATTTATTTAGGTATTCAAGCAAACACTTGCATGAAATGAATTTGCATACAAGCTAGCATGATATAATTTCAATATTCAACTCACATGGACAATTCTTCAAACAATTCTGGGGCATAATATATGGACATAATACTAAAACAACATGTAGGCATCGCGATTCACTTCCAATTATCCAATTCCAAGAGTTTTCACATAAATTCACATGATAAAATACACATATCAATTAACTCTACATGAATCTTGTAATAAATCATGAAATAGAAACCCAATTAAGTAATAATCATAAATACACTCTACATGAACTTTAAAAGAGTTTCTTAGACTCCAAGGGTGGAAGGAACCCTTGGATGAACACTTCACATACCTTAGTTGGTGAATTCTAAGAAATTAACGGTGGAATCTTGAGCCTTGAATTTGAATTTAATTAACCTAGGGTTTTTGTTCTTGAGTAATTTGTGAAAAAATGAATATATCTTGTTAAAAAAGGGCTAAATTTTGTGTTATGGGGATGAAGGGCATGGGAAAAAGACTTCATTAACCATGAGGATGTGGCTTTTTAATGACTATAAACTGAACCATCGATGCACAGGCCTATGCGCCGTGTCGTTGGCATCGACGCGATAGCCAACGCGCCGCGTCGAGTCCACGTTGGTTCACTGGAATTGGATGTTGGGAGCTGGGAAAAACATTTATCAACGCGATAGCAGATGTAACACGTCAAGATCGTATTGATTCACTGGTTTAGGGTTCTAAAGGTTCTTCAAACAAAGTCCAAAAAATCCAAAACTTGTCCGAGACCTCCTATTGACATTCCTAATCATAAATTAACTCAAATATCAACATTTAATGGACTCAAAGGTTGCGAAATATGATTGAAAACTTTCAAAGAATAAAATAACACTAAGTCTGAATACTTAGCTAAATTTTTTTAAGTCTGGGCCCCCCACTTAACAAGCTTAAAGGACTGAATTAAGCTAAGAATTTCATGGGGTCGTACAATATTTCCCTCTTGGGAACAGTCGTCCTCAAATGAGACTAACTAAGCTGATAATACTGTTAGACAAAACTTACTTACTGGACATGAATATCCTAAACATGATTATATGACTGACATTACTGACATACTGAATTTCATACTGAACATGCATATCTGATGCATGAGTACATGACTGAGTTGATTTATGAATGCATGAATGGGAATACTGATAAGCTGAGTTTCTTATACTGAACATGTATATCTGATGCATGAATACATGATTGAACTGACTCATGAACATATGACTTAATATGTAATGGTAATTGATACCAAGTTTATAATGGAAAATAGGAGCATGAGACTGAATAATCTTAAGGAAAAACTATTACTTAAACTGAAAAATACTAATAAATCTAAGATCATTTTTGGAGTAAGCATGAATAGGAACATAAGAACAAGACTGAGACTGGAATGTGATACATGAACTGAATATCATGAACTGAACTGAGCTGAGATTAGAACTTGAGGGTCAACTTATGAGTACCCACTACTCCAAACTAGATTTGTTATGTAAAGAGAACTGGGAGGCTTAGGACATGAAAGCTCAGGATTATAGTACATCTCCCCATTGGAAAATTATGTGCCCCAAAGAATACTGATTTGGCTGAGATACTAAGGGAAACTGGGGCAATGCACGAGGCCCCTATAAACTAAATCATGAATGAATATCTGGGGCCTGAAACTGAGACATGATGCATGAACTGAGTTGAACACACAACTACCTAGTTGGTCTATCTTAGAATAGTTACATTCATGAGACTTTGTATAGTGCAACTATATAGAAAGATAGAAAACCACACCACACAAATTTGTCCGTTTGACTGTAAAAGTGAATTACTGGCTTTATGGTCTAACTCATGATAAAAACGTATTCTCAACTGGAGCTTTTCTCTGACACTCTTTTTATTAAGTTTCCACCTACTTTAGGGAGCAATAAAATCTTGGCATTGTCTGAATGAGACATCATAATGTGGCTAGAATTCTGTAATATGAGGCGAGGCCTATGAATCATCATCTAAGATAGAGTGACTAAAACTTATGCACTGCAACTACAAATTTTCAAGCTTAGAAATATCCCTTGAATACTCTCTCAACTATACTCTCCACCTTAGTATAATACTTCACTTGGGACTACTAAAAAATATTTGCATGGGTGTTGCGCATGAATGCATAAACATACTAACTTATCAGATTAACTAAATGACTAATAGCTAAATACTAGGTGTGCAAGACTGAACTATTCTTAGTCTAAATAACTGGACTAAAACTATAGAGTATCATGTATACGAGGTAAGGACTTACTAGGTAATATGAGATAACTGAGAATGAATTCATGAAAGCTGTATTATTTGAAAATGCAAGACTAAGCGTATAACATGGTTCTGAAATATTTTGTAAGCTGAGGTAGTGAAATACTAATAACTGAGAAAGTGATAATTGTACGCTATAGTCGAGCAAATTTGAAACTGAACAGAGTTTCTTATCTGATTACTGAGACTGACACTATAATTGAGACTATAACTGAGACTACAATTCAGATGGTAACTGGGACTGAGAACACTATAAGGCGTGACTGTAAAAGTCATGAGCTGTACGACCTGAGTTTGGAGTTTCCGTGTTTATGGAACATGATTCGTACTACTTAGTGAACTGGAACTCCTCATACTAAGAACTGGAAATGCACACGATTCTTGGGAAATGCGTGAATATAAGCTGTGTTCATAGAGCTGAGACATAAAGCATGCGTAGGTATCGTGATGAATGAAGTACAAAACTTTGAGCTGAGGTAAAGACGGGTTGGGCATCATTCTTACCCATTACTTTTCTACACATACTAATATTACTACTGAAATCAGGAAGCCCGATTTCCTGGGATATCATAATCGGACAGTTCCTGTGTACCTGCTGGGCTATGATAGACTGACCCACTAGGGTAGAGGCTGTGAAAGGCTTTGTTAATATTTGGTCTGACTTCAAAGTTTACTATTATGCAAAGAGTTACAAAAGATAGAGAATCCCCTGGATCTAATGAGACATAAATATGTAAATGAGAGGTCTATAACATACCATTGACTGCATTAGGGGAGCTTTCCCGATCTTGCCTGGACTGAAGTGCATAAAGCTTATTTAGATACTGCCCACTGGTAGCACTAAAAGTGGCACCCTGCTGATTCGAGCGATCACACTGAGATAAAGTACGCTTGTGCTGACTTTGTAGACCAGTCTTAGGAAAGTCTCAGACTCTGTAACTTGACTCGCCATATCCAAAACATACATCACTGCCAGCTCTAAACATACCCTTATGATTTCTACCACATTCTTCACAAAGTGGATTAGTACGAACACCGCTTGCACTACTCTGGGTTTTGGAGCCTGGTCCCCCATCATAACTATCATTCTTGAACCTTGGTACTGGTGTGCTAGCTGAAGATGGAACTGGGGCTGAAAACTTCTGACTAAACTGAGAACGGTTACCACCCTCTAATCTTGGCTGGGAAAAACTTAAGCTACCCATTCTGGCTCTCTTATTTTCTCTCTCCTTATTCTTATATTTTTGTTCCTCAATCTGTTGAGCATGGACTATAAGCCTAGATATGTAGATCTCCCTTATCAATATCGCAGTCCTGTACTCCTTAACCACCCTACCCGATACCTCAGACACAAAGTTACTCATTCTGCACTCCTTAACCACTCTACCCGATACCCCAAACACAAACTTACTACATGGGGAGCATACCTGGCTTACTGAGTAAACTTAAGGGAATACTCTTTCACACTCACATTGCCTTGCTTGAGATTAATGAACTCTAACACCTTGGATTCTTTCATCTCTAAGGGGAAGAATCTATCTAAGAAGGCCGTAGCAAACTCTTTCCATTCTATAGGCTCTGCATCTGCACCCTTGTCTACCTTCCACTACTTAAACCACGTATGGGCTATATCTTGTAGCTGATAGGTGGCTAACTTAGCACTCTTAACGAAAGTTACTCCCATGATATCTGTGACTTTTTGAACCTGATCGAGGAACTCCTGTGGATCCTCTTCAGACTTAGAACCTGAGAATAAGGGAGGATTCATTTGGGTGAAGTCCCGAATCCTGACTGCAGCAGTATTGGCCATTGGGTTGGCCAAAACAGCAGCTGGCCATTCATGCTGAGTTGCGAATGAATTGGCTAGAGTAGTGAATGCAGCCCTGAATTCTGAATAAGAGATGTGCTCATCTAGGGGATCTGCCTGAACGGGCTGAGGTGCTGAATGGTCTCTCATTCCTCTTCCCTTAGTCCTCTTTTGAGGCATATTTTGTAAACGAACGAGAAAGGATTAGACTAAGAATTTAACTGGAGCTCATGCTTAGTCGAACAACACGAATACTGAAAGAAGGGAAACTTTTCCTAAAATATCTTGTAGCCTCTCGTCCATAAGTGTTGTGTGCAACACACCCATGCACAAGACTCTACTAGATGCAACTTTCAAACTTCCTAGGACTCTGTTGAACCTTAGGATCTGATACCAAGTTTGTAACACCCTGAGACTGTACCCCGGGCACTACACGGTGCTCATAATCCTGAAGGACCACAAGCTAACCCATGAATGGTACCTGCTGCAATATCTGAATAATAATACGGTAAATATGCAAAAAGTAGGCAGAAAACTGGCCATAGGGTTCAATAATGTAAATAATACTGGATATGGTATCATAATACCAAAATTGAACATCAATACTAAAATTGAACAACTATTTGAAAATACTTTAGTCTGAAAAGCCTATAAACTGTCTGAACTTTGGAGTTGATGGAACAAGTCCCCAACTAACTCCGACTACTAAAAGTTAACTAAATTACTGAAATAAATAATCATGTCCTCAAACTATGAGTACTCACCACTAACTCTATATGCTAAGAATCTGAACTGCTAAGGGTGCTCGAGATCCCGTGCATCTGAACATATGATATAAGACACCATAGCACCAAAAGAAAAGTATGTGTCTGTACTTTGAATGTACTAAATAAGAGTATATGCATGAATATGTAAACTGTACTGAGATCATAATGACACTGAATACTAAATGTGAATGTTGATTAACTGATATCCGAGTATACTGATACTGGATTACTAGTAACTAAATGACTGTATCTGGCATTCTTGATTCTGTGGAACTATACTGAATCCCGTACTGAGCTAAGTGACTATATCTGGCAGTCCTGAATTTGCAGAACTAAATTGAGTTCCATATTGAGACTGAATCTAAAACTAAGACTGTGGGAAGTAATCATCTAACCGACATGCCCCTTTTTTAATAGATTGGGGTCTAACCTGTGACCCCAGTTGGAAGGGTGTCAATATTGTGCCACGGGTAGAGACAAGCTATGAGTTAACCTTCTCTGATAGAAATCTCTTCCACCAACCCTCACTGGTAGAAAACTCAAACAAGATATATATTAACCCTAGTATTGCAAGGAGATATCTCAACCTACGCTAACTACAAAGTTATAGAACACAAGGATTAGTTCTAAGGACAACACTCTCTACTTCCAAGTGAGCCCCCATCCTTCGGTTCACTCTGTGCTGAATCCTACTCCCAACTGAATGGAAACTGAACTGATTTACTACTTTAGACTAGGCTTGACTGAATTGTTACTGATTGTACTGTTTAATTGAACTGAACAGATTTTACTGAATTGAGCTGGACTAATTCTGAGTTCACTGAGTTTTCCTAAGTTCTGTAACTGATTGAATTCTACTGATCGAGACATGACTGATTCTACTCTATGACTGGCCATGGCTCTAGACAAACAACTATTTTGTTGGGTATTAAATACCCCCCGAACTCGATAACATAAACTTAAAAGACATGGTACTACTTGGTCATCATTCATTCATTTGGGTATTCAAAAAAACACTTGAATCACATGAACTTGCATACATGCTAGCATGATATAATTTCACTATTCAACTCACTTGGACAATTCATCAAACACTTATGGGGCATAAGATATGTACATAATACTAAAACAACATGTAGGCATCGCGATTCAATTCTAACTACACAATTCCAAGAGTTTCAACATGAATCCACATGATTAAGCACACATATCAATTAACTCTACATGAATCTTGAAATAAATCATGAAATAGAAACCCAATTAAGTAATTATCATGAATACACACTACATGAGCTTTAAAAGAGTTTCTTGGACGCCAAGGGTGGAAGGAATCCTTGGATGAACACTTCACATACCGTAGTTGATGAATTCTAAAACATTAACGGTGGAATCTTGAGCCTTGAATTTGAATTTAATTCACCTAGGGTTTTTGTTCTTGATCAATTGTGAAAGAATGAATATATCTTGCTAAAAAAGGTTTAAATTTTGTGTTATCAGGGCTGAAGGGGATGGAAAAAAGATTTAATTAACCCTGAGGACGCATTATTTTAATGATTGTAAATTGAACCATTAATACACAGGCCGACGCACTGCATCATTGGCATCGACGGGATAGCCAATGTAACGCATCGATTCACTGGAATTAGACACTGGAAGCTGGGAGCTAGGGAAAGATTTATCAATGCAATAGTCGACGCGACGCGTAAAGATTGCGTTGATTCACTGGTTTAGGATTCCAAAGGTTCTTCAAATGAAGTCTGAAAAATCCAAAACTTGCCGAGAATACCTATTGACATTCCTAATCATGAATTAACTCAAATATCAACATTTAATAGACGTAAAGGTTATGAAATAAGATTGCCAACTTTTGAAGGCTAAAGTAACACTAAGTCTGAATACTTAGCTAAAATTTTCTAAGTCTGGGACCCCCCTCTTAACAAACTTAAAGGACTGAATTAAGCTAAGAATTTTGTGGGGTCTTACAATAGCATACCGAGATCAATGAGCCTCGACCATAATCCTTTCTCTTAATCCATCGACATTGGGAACATATAACCTACCTTGGTACCTCTAGATAACATCACCACCAATCACTAAATCGATAATTTTTGTTAAGCCACACTACTCTTAATCTTCATCAAATCGGGATCCAATATTTGCTTTTCCTTTATATCCACAACAAGAGATGACTGTGATACCAGAAGCACAAATACCCCACTATCCTTAGAGCTTGTGAGACAAACTCTAGGATTAGTTAAACGATAAATGTCCTTCACCAAATCCTGTTTATCCTCATCCACATAAGCTAAACTCCCTATGGATAACCTGTTAAGAGCATCAATAACTACGTTAGCTTTACCTGGATTATAACGAAGACTCATATCATAGTCCTTTAGTAACTCCAGCCATGTCCTTTGTATGAGATTCAACTACTACTGAGTAAACATATACTGAAGGCTCTTATGATCAGAAAAGATGTCAACATAAACCCCACAGAGATAGTGTCGCCAAATCTTCAACGCAAATACCATGGCTAACAACTCCAAATCTTCAGTAAGGTGGTTCTTTTAATGAAATTTCAATTGCCTAGAATCATAGGCCTCCACCTTACTATGCTATATTAATACACAACCAAGCCCAATGCGAGAAACATCACAATATACCACAAACCCATCATTACCCTAAGAAAAGATCAAAATTGAAACCAAAGTCAATTTATCTTTCAACTTCCAAAAACTATCCTCACACATATCCGACCACATGAACGTGACCTTTTTCGGGGTCCACTTTGTCAATGGAGCAGTATCATCAAAAAACATTCCACAAATCTCCTATAGTAACAGGCTAGAGCTAAGAAGCTTCAAATATCGATTGCAGTCGCAGGTCTAAGACATTTCTTAACCACCATAACCTTTTGTGGATCCAACATGATCCCTTCGTTAGAGATAACATGACAAAGAAAAGTCACAACCTTCAACCAAAACTCATATTTAAAGAACTTGGATACATGGAGGCGATTGACATGATTGTCTCACTCTTAGAATAGAACAAGATATCATCAATGAATACAATGACAAACAAGCCCAGGAACGGATGGATTACCCTATTTATCAAGTCCATAAATATTGTCGAGGCATTTGTCAATCAAAAAGACATCACTAAGAATTCATAGTGACCATACCGGGTCCTTAAAGTGGTCTTAGGGATATCCACTTCCCTAATCTTAAGATGATGATAACCCACCCTATTCAACTGACGATAGTCACTGCACATCTGAAGGAAACCATCCTTCTTGCGCACAAACAACACTGGAGAAACCTAAGGAGATATACTAGGATGGGTGAAACATTTTTTAAGAGATCCTTCAATTTCTCCTTAAGCTCCTTCAACTCCATTGGAGCTATTCTATAAGAAGGGATAGAAATTGGATGAGTGTCCAAAACAAGATCAATCCCAAAATCAATTTCTCTATCGGGAGGAATACTAGGAAGGTCATAAAAAAGACCTCGAAAAAATCATTAACCATGAGAACAGATTCTAGAGAGGGACCTCCTGAGTTGGAATCTTTAACTAGGACCAAATGATATAATCACCTATTAGAAATCATCTTTTGGGCTCTAAGATATGAGATGAACCTCCTCTTAGGCACTAAAGAACCCCGTTTCCATACAATGACCGGCTTATTAGGGAATTCAAACATGCACTTACGGGTTTGACTATCTAAGGAAGCATAGCACGAGTGCAACAAATCCATTCCAGAATAATATCAAAATTTACCTTGTCCAACAATATCGTCTACCAGAGTTTCTCTACCATTAATAGCTACCACACACCCGCTATAGACTCTTTTAATAGCCACAGTCTCTTACCAGGGTAGAAACAAAAAAAGGAACCGACAGACACTCAGGACCAAAACCTAAATGCATAGCCATAAATGGGGTCACATAAGAGAGGGAGGACCCTGGATCAAATAAACAATACACGTCATGGGAGAAAAGTTTCAACATACCCATGACAATATCTGGAGATACCTCAAACTCTTGGCGTGTAGTAAGTGTATATAATTAATTTCGGCCAGTATCGGTACCAGAAATAGAAGTAGAAGTAGAAGCAGCACCCTTCGATGCAGGAGCAGATAAAATAGAAATAGGGTCCCTGTTGGCCTAAGAAGCAACTAGAGAGGGGCACTCTCACTGTATGTTACCAATCTGACCATATCTAAAACATCTGTTCCTTCCCTTCTCCCATTGGACACAATGATGCTGACCATACAATCTATAAAGAGGGTAGGATGGAGCCGACTGAGCCCAACTATCTTGAGATTGGACACTCTATTCCCGGAACCCACCATCAAATTAAGATCAACAATCACCCGATGGATTTGGGTAAGGAGCACTAACCGAGGAGAAAGAACCAGAACTCCCCTACTTCTTTCTTGACCACTTACCATTATGTCTACCAATTTGCTCAAAAGGCCTAAATTTTTTTCTTTGCCTTTCGCTAAACAAAATTTGTTTCTTTTTCTCTTTCTCCACTTGTTTCATATATACCACCAACCTAGAGATATCCATATCCTTGATCAACAAGTCAGCCTTGCTTTCAAGGATCAACTCACGAGATAGTCCCCAAGAAAACTTATGCATCCTATCCCTCATGCTAGAATCTATTTCTAGAGCATACCAAGATATTTGGTGAAACTTCAAGGCATACTCCTTGACTGACATGCTCCTTTGCCTCAAATTTAAAACTCCTCCACCTTTACTTTCTATAACTCTTGAGGAAAGAAGCAGTCAAAAATGCATTAGTGAAATCTTCCCACAAAGATAACTCATTAATATCACCCCTAACCTGATCCTATTCCTCGTACCATTGGTATGCCACATCCTTTAGTTGATAGGCTGAAGACTCCACCCCTTCCACATTAGTGGCATGCATAACTCTAAAAATCTTTTCTATCTTATCCTGGAAACTTTGAGGATGCTCTTCTACCTACACATTGTTAAAGGTTGGTAGACTCAACCTCATAAACTGGCCAACCCTTTTGGCCCTAGAAGATGGAGTAATAGATGTACCACACTCCCTGAGAAGCCACTATCTAAGTAATCATATGAATCGACTGATAAAACTTAACATTGTCATGTCATCCTAAGGAACTGGAGGAGGACTAGAGGGAATTGATGGAACTCCAGGAATAATAGAAACTGGACCTCTAGACCGGGTCTGGGCTCCATAAGTTGGATGAGCTCCATCCACATTATACTATATCAGGATAGAAGGGTTCTCCTGAACATCAGATCTTCTCGGAAGCATGATCTAAAAGGTAGGCAAATAAAAATTAGAGAAATCTAAGGCCTAGAATCCATAGATAAAAATAAGACAACAAGGAGGTAAAACATTCCTAAATGTCTCATAGCCTATCTTATAAGTTTTGCATGCTACATACCTATAAAAGAGACTCTACTTGACACTACTTTATGGATACCTAACTGACAATGAACCTAGGCTCTGATACCAACTTGACATGACCCAAAACTGGGCCTGGTCTTATGGGCATCTCGAGCCCAATAAGGACCAGAGATCACCCTATTAACCTGACCCAATTCATCAAATCAATATACAGAGTAGGATGAACTCTAAACATATAGCAAGGTAGTGGAAACAAAACTAACAATCATCACTTAAGAAATGTCTAATCAATCCATTATTGTCAACATACTAAACAACATATCTATGTCCACAGTCATCTACAAAACCTCTACAAATATGATGCCTATAATATGTCGGGACAAGCCCCCAATATTAGCCAAAACCAAGTCTAATACAAGTCTATGACATAAGATAGAAAGACCCTGAAATATATGTCTTCCGAAGTATGAAAGCACACAATTTCAAAGTTAACACATGAACCACTCGATCACTTGGTCACTGCATAGAAAGAGAAGAAAAAGCTCTATCCCCTTTGTCACAAGGAAACACAACATCCGGAGATGATTAGCAATTGGAGAGCTAGCATGAAACTCAAGGGTAAGGATAAAATAGTGTTATCATTCATAACTAAATCAAATCATCACATGCAACCATATTTACGTACATAGGTATATATGTAGATATATAGATACATCGAGTGTCGAGAAAATAAACAAGGCCTTAGCATGTATTCTGAAACATCCAATCATGATACATACGGTGGAGGACTCTAACCTCCCACTTACATAGATTAAGGAGTTTAAACTTCCCGATTATATTAAGAAAGAGAACTCTAACCTCAAGTCGCTTTAATAAACAAGTGGACTCTAACCACAAGCCATCATATCAAGCAAGTGGACTTTAACCACAAGCTATCTTATCAAGCGAGTGGACTCTAAGAATAAGCAATTTTATCAGATAAGTGGACTCTAACCACAAGCCATCTTTTAAAGTATGTGAACTCTAACCATAAGCCATCGTGTCCATTAATAATTGACATTGGGACTCTAACCCTTTTTATATACATTCACATCCATTTAGTTCAACATTCAAGGACTCTAACCCACTTACCCAATTCAATCCTTCATGGCTACAATTTAACACCATACATGACCATAAGGTCTTTATGAACCATTTATCAATCAATCACTTTAATATACCAATGCCTTACTTTAAATCACCATTCAAGTAAAATTGTGGTCCTCAAGACCTTTACCAAACCATTAATTTTTTATTAGAATTCTTACACCAAACTTTAGTTCAAACACAATTCAATTTCATATTTTTGGGACTCAAACCCCTTTTTAACAAATCAACCACTAAGGTTGCAAATTAACTCATTACATGGCCAACAAGGCCTTTACAAAGTCATTTACCAAACACCCTTACGCAATAATCCATTGCCTTTGTTCAAAACACTATTAACATATTACTAGTTATTTCTCTTAGACATTTTCACAAACACCTTGAGGGAATACCTTTACCATTACCAAAATCAAAGTAAACATCATCAAGCTTAGGGTTACTCATGACCCATTTGTTAAACTATCAGTAACAAGAACCCGCATGCTCAAACCATCACCAAAAATATGTATAGGCACAAGTATAGACAAAAGTGAACATTACTCATTACTATGCATCTAAACCCTTAACATTTGGCTTCACAAAAAGAACTTGACTCCTTTAGCCTCTAGAAGAACACCTCTTCAAACCCCAACCTCCAATCTTATTGAAGAAGTTTAGAGTGTTTTTTAGAATGTTTTGAGCTTGTCCAAGTGAATAATGAAGGGCCAAAAATGTTATAAGTCATCATTTGTATGGGTTTAGGAGTGGGAAATATCTAAAATGTCCTTATCTTAAAAGTTGAAAATTAAACCTAGGAGGTGTGACTCACCTTACTCAACCATACCTTAGGGTATAAGTGGTACCCTTACTCATACCCTAGGCCTCACCACATACACCTAAACTATCCAACATATACCAATATATACATAACTCATACCCTAGGAAGAATACACTAGTTCAAACTTCAGAAATCATATGACTTGCTATCTTACAACTCGTACCTTTATATACGACTTGAGAAAGGACAAACTGTACCTTGGACTGATTGTTATCAACCTAAACTGATCATCATACGATAAGGTGGGTACTAATCATACCCTAGCATACAAGAGGTGTGCTTAACTGTACCCTACCTAGAATCTCAAACTTAGGAAGATCTTTAAGGATTCAAAGCCATGATGTTTTAATTGAATCCCTTTTTCAAGATCTTTCTTCATTCTATTTATAGAAAATGCCTCCCAAAAGAAACAACAGAAGAAGGAATAAGGTTTATCCCCACCACCACCTATTCAGGAAGATCACCTAATCGACTATGTTTCCCATGCTGAGTTCAAGGCTATTTTCACAGCTTTCTTCCATTCTATAGCTGCTCAGAATAGCCAGCAAGCTATTAATCTAGCAAATCTAGAGTTGAATAATATTGCATATAGGATTCAAGACTTTACTCGGATGAATCCCCCTTTTTTTTGGATCCAAAATTGAGGAGGATCTATAAGAGTTTCTGAATAGGGTGAAAAGAGTGACATACATCATGGGTGTCACTTTAAGTGAGAGTGGTAACTTAATTATGTACCAATTGCTAGGAGTAGCTCATACCTAGTTTAAGTAGTAGAAGAAGGACAGAGGTGTTGGGGAAGAGCCTATAGAGTTGGAGGAGTTTACCATGGCTTTCTTAGATAGGCTCTTCCCACTAGAGTTTAGGAAAGCTACGGTTCAGGAATTTATAAACTTAAAAGTGATAGCATGCATATGAAGGAGTTCTTGATTAATTTCACTCAATTAGAAAGGTATGATCTGATTATGGTGGATAAATCTAGGTCTAGGATGAGCAAGTTTATGTCTGGCGAATTTGACAGTGTAGTCAAGTAGTGTTGGACAACTATGTTGATTAAGGAGATGGGCCTTTCTGAGTTGATGGTTCATGATCAATAGATTGAGAAGGAGAACGAAGGAGAGAATAAGAGGGCGAGAATAGGTAGCTTTAACTTTTATCAACCTAGGTCAGAAGGTGGAAACCGTTCTTAATTCTTTCCAAAATTTTTAGATCCAACTCCATCTTCAACTAGTGCCTAAGTTCAGGCGTGATAGTAGGGATAGAGTGCCAAGCTCTAAGTCTCAAGGTAGTGTGAATAGTGGATGTACCAATTCGCTCTGTATGAAATATGGTATAAATTATTAGAGTGAGTACAGATTAGGTAGTGATATGTGTTTTGGGTGTGGCAAGCCAGGCCATATGCTCATAAAGTATCTAGTCATTGCTTAGAAGGGAAAGGATTCCTCCCAACAGGGCCAATCCATCTTTTTATTAGCTCTAGCAGGTCACTCGACTCATTAGGGTGCCACCAGTGGGCAATGCCAAAATAGGTTGTACACCCTCCCATCTCGACATGATTAGGAAAGTTCTTCTAATATGGTTATGGGTATGTTATAAGTCTTTCAATGTCATGTTTACACATTATTAGAACTCAGAGCTTCACATTTCTTTGTAACTCCTTATATAGCTGTAAACTTCAGTGTCAATCCCAAAACATTAGTAGAGCCTTTCTCAGTTCTACCTTAGTAGGTAAGTCTATTGTAGCCATACAGGTATATAGAAATTGTCCGGTCACAGTGTCTCAAAAAGTTACCTTAGTTGATCTTATGGAGTTAGAGATGACTTATTTTGATGTCATTCTCAGCATGGATTGGCTCCACTCATGCTATCAATCATTTTATTGTAGAAATAGAATAATTTAGTTCTAGTTTCCTAATGAACCAGTTATGGAATAAAAGGGTAGTACTTCAGTGTTTAAGGGTTGGTTTGTCTCCTATCTTAAGACATAAAAAATGGTATCCAAGGCTTAAGAGTCAAGACTCAAATTATGAAACCCTGAGTCTTGAGTTAGTTCTAGTATTAAATTAATTTTTAGATGTGTTTCCAGATCTTCTTGGTGTTCCTCCTAAAAGGGAAATTAATTTATGAATAGATCTCTCTTTAGATACCCAGCCTATCTTAATTTCACCTTACATAATGGATCCAGTTGAGCTTAAGAAATTAAAAGAATAGTTGAAAGAGCTCTTAGGTAAGGGTTTTATCAGGCCTAGGGTTTCCTCATAGGGTGCTCCAATTTTATTCGTACATAAGAAAGATAGTTCTCTCAGAATGTGCATCGACTATCGTCAGTTAAACGAAGTCAAAATCAACAATAAGTACCCTCTCCCTAGGATTGATGACTTGTTCAACCAACTTCAGGGTGCAAGTTATTTCTCTAAGCTAGACCTCATATGCGACTTTTATTAGTTTTTAGTTAGAGAATGTAATATTACAAAGACAGCTTTCAAAACTTGATATGGCACTTTGAACTATGTAATTTGGAATAACGAATGCTCCTGCAGTTTTTTTGGACATAATAAATAGGGTGTTCAAGTAGTACATAGATATGTTTGTCATAGTCTTCATTGATGACATCCTTCTCGATTCCCACAGTGAGAGAGATCATGCTGACCATTTGGGGGTTGTACTGCAGACCCTTAAGGGCTACCAATTATTTTCTAAGTTTAGAAGGTGAGAGTTCTGGTTGAGATCAGTAGCTTTCCTTGGTCACATCATTTTCGGTGATGGCATTCGAGTTAATCCTAAAAGACCGAAGCAATGAGAAATCACCCTAGACCCATCTTTCCATCATGATTTTCTTGGGTTTAGCTTGTTACTACAGATATTTTTTTAAGGGTTTTATTCTATTTCTTCTCCCATGTCTAGACTAACTAAAAAAAAGTAAAATTTTAGTGGTCAGATTCCTGCTAGAAGAGTTTTTAGGAGTTGAAGACGACTCACTTCTGCTCCAGTATTGACTTTTTCTGGATGGCATGGGGTTTTTTTAGTTTATTATGATACTTATGTAGTTGGTCTTGGCTATGTGTTAATGCAGCGAGGTAAGGACATAGCCTATGCCTCTAAACAACTTAACCTATGCCTCTAAACAACTTAAACCCCATGAGGAATTATCCAACCTGTGACCTTAAGTTGACAACAATTGTCTTTGCCTTAAAGATTTGGAGGCATTACTTTTATGGGGTTTATGTCGATGTACTCACGGATCATAAAATTGTACAGTATGTGTTCACTCATAAGGATCTAAATCTTCATCAAAGAAGGTGGCTTGAATTGCTTAAAGACTATGATATGAGTTATGTTGTACCATCTATGTAAGGCCAATGTAGTGGCTGATGACCTTAGTAGACTGTCTATGGGTAGTGCTGCTCATGTTGAGGATGATAAAAAGGAGTTAGTCTAAGAAGTTCATCAGCTTACGAGATTAGGTATTTGGTTGGTTGATTCGGCTGAAGGTAGTATATGGATTTAGAATGGTTTGGAATCTTCATTGGTCACCAAAGTAAAAGAAAAACAAGACAAGGATCCTATTTGGGTCAAGTTGAAGGAGGCAGCTAGGGATCAGAAGGTTGAGGTTTTCTCCCAAGAGGGAAATGGTGTGCTTTATTGTCATGGATAATTATGTGTTTTATGTGTTAATGGTTTGAGATAGCAAATATTAGCTGAAGTGCATAGCACATAATTTTTTATCCACGCAGGAGGCACTAATATGTACCATGATTTATTGGAAATCTATTGGTGGAGTGGTATAAAGAAATATATTATAGAATTTATGGCTAAGTGCTCAAATTGTTTGTAGGTTAAGGTTGAGCACCAGAGGCCTAGTGATATGCTTCAGGAGTTTAGCATCCCTACTTGGAAGTGGGAGGAGTTAAACATGGATTTTGAGATAGAGTTGCCTCATACGTGTCATCAGCATGATTTAATAAGGGTCATTGTTGATCGAATAACCAACTCAACCCATTTCTTACTGATTTACATTTTGTAAAATTGCATGGGGTTCCATTGACCATCATTTCAGATAGAGGTACTCAGTTTACATTTCACTTTCGAAAGGCTTTTCAGAAGGTTCTTGGTACCTAAGTATATCTCAGCACATCTTTACATCCTCAGATAGATCGTCGGAAGAGCGGACCATTCTGACCTTGGATAATATGTTGAGGGCTTGTGTTATTGACTTCAAGGTTAGTTAAGATGACCACTTAACTTTGATTGAGATTGCTTATAACAACCGCCATCACTCCAGCATTTAGATGGCTCTATTTGAGGATCTTTATAAGAGGAGATTTAAATCTCCTATTGGTTGGTTTGAAGTAGGTGAAGCTGCTTTAATAGGGCCAGATTCAGTGTTTGAGGTAATGGAAAAAGTTCAGTTGATCCATGAAAGGCTGAAGACAGCCCAAAGTCTTCAGAAATCTTATGCAGATTTGTGCAGAAGTGATCTTGAGTTTAATGTTGGTTACTTGGTGTATTTAAAAATTTTGCCTATGAAAGGGGTGAAGAGATTTGGCAAGAAGGGGAAGCTCAGTCTCTTCTATATTTGCCCATATAGAATTTTGAACGGTTTTGGAAGGTAGCTTATGAGTTAGAGTTGCCTGAAGACTTGGCATCCGTGCATCCGGTGTTTTATGTCTCTTTTCTAAAGAAGTGTATTAGTGACTCAACTTTTGTTATTTCTTTAAATAGTGTGCAGGTCAAAGATAAACTTTCCTTCGAAGAAGTCCCAGTTGAGATCCTTGACAATCAAATTCGTAGGTTGAGGAATAAAAAAGTTCCCTTAGTTAAGGTTCTATAGCAAAATCAGTCCGTTATGGGAGCTACTTGGGAAGTAGAACCAGATGTATGAGCCAAGTATCACCATTTTTTTCTCCACGAATTCTTACTCAGCTTGAGGTAATGGGTTTTCTTAAATTGACTCTCTCGTTTTCTATTTCATCTACGTAACCATCCCTATGTCATAATATGTATTCATGAATTCAGTTCAGTCTATGTATCATGTTTCAGACTCATATATTTAATTATGATTCAGCCCATAAGTATTCAGTGTTCAATCTCAGTTTCCTTAGTATCGCAGTTTAACCAATTTAATTTGAGGAAGAATTATCCTAAGGGGGAGATATTGTCATACCACGTAAGATCATTGGCTCGTTTCAACTCTTAGTTTCCTGTTTAAGGGGTCCAAGGCTTGAATTTTACACTAAGTGTAGAGGACCCAAAGATTTCAAGGAATTTATTTTTAGCTTTCTAGAATTTGAAACATTGAATTTTGAGTTGAAACATGTTTAGGAATGTTAAAGGGGTATCCAGGAAGAGTTTTGAAATTCTCGAATAAGGTTCGGGGTGATTTGAACCTTGGAGGATGCAAGTCTCTGTGATATTGGCATGTCATAGAGGTTAGTATCTGCGACTACCTCCGTGAAACAGAGGCAAGACCTCTGTGACAAGGTCCGCGATACGGAGGTTCGTCTCTGCAATAACCTCCGTGCCACGGAGAAAGTATTTTCTTGTGCTTATAATTAAAGGTTCAAGAGGTACTTTGGTATTTTCCCCTTGCCTCCACTCGTCTAAAACACAAGTTAAAATCCCAAGAAGGGCATTATTTGGCCATTCTTTATCAGTTAGCATACATAAACCCTTCCTCTTTTACCCAAGAACAAAGATTCAAGTTTTCTTCCCAAAAATTCAAGAATTCAAGTTCCAATTTCATGTTTTTTTTAAGAATTCATCCAATTGAGGTATGCGGGGTATTGATCAATGGGTTCCTTCCACCCATTGAGTCCCCAAATCCACTTTTTGTTCAAATTGATTTTTTAAATCTCTTTCGTTGAAATTATCCATATAATCATGAATTTAATCCATGTTTTCTTAGTAATTTGAATTCAAGTCATGTCAACATATTTACCCTATGTAAATTATTGTTATTTCATACTTTAAATATAAATTACCCATGTCATATTCAATTGATTCTATGTTATATTTAGTTATGAACTAAACCATGCGGATATGTTATACTCCTAAGTTTAACTCATCCCCATGTTCAAACTTATCTAATTCATTAGTTTAGTGAAATGTATTATGCTTTGGATCTCTGAATTATGATTTCCTACCAGTGTTTGAAATAATGTTACCGTATTTAAAGTATCATTCTGTGTTGGAGGGTTACCTTTCTGTTTATACATGTCTTTGTTTTTAAGTTACAGGACAATCAAGTCATGATATTCATTAGCATTTCATATTGAGCAAATATCAGCTATGAATTTAGTTAACATTAATCAGTACCTGTCAATCCAGTTCAGAGTAGGATTTAGCATCGAGCGAACCTAGGGATAAAGGTTCATCCTCCAGAATAGCACCGAGAACTTTAGTAGTAATCCCTAAGTTCCAAAACTACATAGCCAACGTAGGTTATGAAAGGCCACCCGCTAGTTTAGGACTGACACTATCTTAGGGATTACCCGCCAGTTTAGGATTGACTCTTTAGTCCTTCAGGACACCAGTTTAGTGGATCCACATAGCTAGCATTAGTATCCGTGTCAAGGTATTAACACCCTTCCAACTGTGGTTATAGGTTGGACCCCGATTAGCTTAGATTGAGGCATGTCAGATACATGATAGGTCCCATAGTTTTAGTCAGTACTCAGTCTATATCAGTTCAGGTTTTCCTGAACAAGCATTCAGATTTCCAGCCATTCAGTCAATCAGTTTTATAGATTATTTCAGTACATGTTTTACTTGGTCTTACATTCTCAATTTTAAATGTTCATGAATCCATGTTAAGTTTCCATATATATTTCAGTTACTCTGTTTCCCACGTACCAGTACATTCAAAGTACTGATCACATACTATCTTTTGCGCTATATTGATTTCCTAATAAAGGTTCGGCTGCTCAATTCCCCGATCACCCTTAATCAGCTCAATATCCCTCAACAACAGTTATGGTGAGTCCTCATCCATTGAGGACAAGTATATACAGTTTCTTTATTTCAGTCAGTTGGAGTTAGTTTGGGGCATATCCCATCAACTCCTCCTGTCTTAGAGGGTTTTAGACTACATGTTCAGATATTCAGATATTCAGACACATTTTCAATTTTCCTTTTTATCAGCTATTCAGGATGATGATACTTGTTTTAGTATTACATTATAATAGAGTTTTATTAGTTTATATTCTGCATATAATGTTTAATTATTATTTTATTCCGTGCTCACAGCAGGTACCAGATCATGGGTTAGCTTGAAATCACTTGTGGCCTTAAGTACCATATCGCGACTAGGAGGTAGCCTCGAATCGTAACATCTACTCTAATCTACCTATATAGGAGAACCCTTACTACCCATTCAAAACACAAGAAAAAAATTACTTAATATCTTAGAATATGATAAATAATACAACATTTTTTAAAAATACCATAACTAAAAATACTTTTTTGGGGGACCTAGTCTAGACATTTACAAGAGATTCTAAAGTAATGGAACAGGGATAAAACAAGATCCAACATCCACCATGGAATGAAAGGACATAAGCTGCTGGAGATCTCTAACCGCACCATGCAAGAAACATCAACTGATCCTCTAACTAGACTATACTCCAAAAATGATATAGCAAGAGTAACATAAGTACAACTAGATGTACTGATAGGAATCATTGCCTGACCAAGATTAAATCATATAAACATAATATAAAAATACAAAATAAATCATGAATATATATTTTACCAATTTTAAATCCTTTGGTCTATGACTCATGTTACCATACTTTTACAATATTCTCATTTCTTAAAATAATAGTATATGACTAGTAACTCATCACATTAAAATGACCATCAATAATTTATTTATTTCTCATTTACATCAATAAAATCACCTTTCAAAACTCACATCATCTCATAATCATTCAAGATACATCATTAAATATCAATTAGTAAATTCATAAGTTTTTTGTCATCATTCAATCATAACTAATATCATTTCCTTTAAGCAGACTAAGGTATGTGTAACCATTTTAGCTTACCACTTTTTTATGATTTACTACCTTATCAATACAACTACATGCCAATAGAAAATACTTACTTTCAAACAACTTCAAGTAAATGATTTATGTTTGATCCCTGAATCAACAAGGGTGATTATTCTGTAACTTGCTATTTTATCAACACTTCATTACCTTTTAAATATTCCACAATTAATCATGTAATGTCAATAACAAGATAGAATAAGGATCCTAACATACTAATGTAAAGTCAAATAATCTGATCACACAAGACTTTAAAGATTATGTCAAATAATCAAACCATACATGAATCGTTATATAATATAAATCAGTAACCATCCCATTCAAGGATCTAAATGATATGTCACATAAACCACCACACAAACCAAACCATACAAGGATTAAATGATATGTCAAATAATCAATGATATGTCAAATAACATTTAGATCCTTATGACTTCTCTCTAGCCATGACATGCAGGAGACAAGCTCCGTCTATATAACAAATATCCCAGACAATTAGTGTTTTTCATACTTATCCCAAATAAAATGTTATATCACCCTTATTTCAATGTCCCCACCCTTATCCTCCCCTGAATCTACCAATTTAATCATAAACAACCTTTACCAAATTAACTCATAACAATAACACGATACTACTTAAAGTATAATTACACAGTGAGTTCAAATCAACAATACTTGCATAACAACAAGGCCCAGCTTTTTAGTAATCACATTATAGGTTATCCATTTACATACTTATATTCAAGATTCAACAAGTACATCATTCACTAGCATGTATTGAAAAAAAATAAAGAAAGACTTAGTTAAACATGAATAGATACAATCAACTTGAGTTTTAACTTCAATTTAATCATAACATACAATATGTTTCAAGGAAAGTTGATATATTATTACATCAACTCATATAAATCAATACCCATTCAACAAATATTTTTGTTCGATTATCAAGCAATAGTTAATACAAGGACATACACACCATCAAATCAAGGCAAAGCTCCAACTTCATATATATGCTCATATACGTGTACATTCACACTTGTACAATTTATCCCTAGCTACAACATCATTAACTTCTAAACTTTTATCTTAATGCTATACCACAATTAATCATTGCTTAACTACTTCCAATATATCGCTATTATCATAACTGGTTGGTTTTAACATACATATTTCTAGAATTGACTTGCCTAGAATACTAAAACATATACTTATACAACTAAAATGAATGACATATAAACACATCGCAATCAACAACAAGTTCACAATCCATTTATAGTTCACTAAATTAAAGCATAGTTATCTTAATTTTGACATTTTGTCCAATCAACCACGATGCCTATAAGCCTAAACATGAGATCTACCATCAATATATATCGTATTCATGCTCTTTAACCATAGTGTATTACTATATTTAAACCTATCCTACCTTGACCACAAGTTGTTGCTATAGAGAGCATAAATCTTCAATACATAGTCTAATTTTGACAATTCTGATAAAGACTTCATGCATTTTCCATTGAAACATGTCCTCTAGAGTCTTGCCTCTCTATTTAGGTTTATGAAAACTAAACATCTATAAACAAAAAATCTTAATAATAATTTAATATCTATTTTTCAAGTAAGAACTTGGGAATTGAACCATCTAGTTCTACTCTTATTTGTGGTCTAAAACATTGTCGAAGGGGTTATTAAATCATCCTAGGATTTTTCATCCTTCAATCCTCTTTATTTTTCCATAAAGAAAGACCAAGGTGGCAAATTCTAGTCTAGCAGTTATAATTCAATATTTTTAGACTAGTATCAAGTGATTCCAATCCCTATATAACCATATTATATCAGTTTCTACAATCTAGAGTTACACCCACAATTTTCACCATAACGAATCCCTACAAATTCTGAGAATTTTTTGATTAAAATTATGCTAGAGGTAAAAATATTTCACTTACCTTGGGAGTGGGAATTGATGAAATACAAAAGTCTTCCTTTTTTGCCCTGACTCGACCGATGAAGGTTTTGGAATGAACAATATGTTTTACTATTAAAAAAAATGCTATTTCACTATTTGGAGCCAGTTATAATGGATCAATTTCTGCTATTGCAGCATCGCTATAGTGGGATCCTCCCGTTATTGTGGCACTGACTAATGTTGACTCCTGCTATAGCAATATAATTCCTGCTATAGCAGCCTGCAGGGTAAGCGAGGCATAAAGTTGGGACTAGTTTCCAACTCTTTTATTTTTACAATATACTCTCAAATCCCAACCTTACGAACTAAATCTTTTACGTCAAATATTATATCTGGAGTTCTTCTAATAACTCAATATCCATTCTATAAATTTTTGTGGATTACTAAACCTATCGACTATCATCTTAAGTCCATGATCACCACCCCATCAGTCACCAAATTCACCTAGACCATACAACACCTGAATTCCTCTAAAAATAGACTAACCTAAAAAATTTAAATTGTCATCCAAAGAGAAGTATATCCCAAATTTTTACATGCTAGGAAATACCATATGACGAAAAGGATCATTACAATAGAGAAGATCCTTTCTAAAATTTATACAAATTAATTTTTTTTGATATTTCTAAAAGAGACCATTTAAAGTAAATTCAATGTGTATATACGTTAGTCGACACAAGTAATAAACTGAGAAAAGATATGATAAGATCTTCCCAAACTCCATTTAGCCAATACATCCACTACCTGATTCACCTCTTTAGAACAATTTAGTATTCTTTATTTTGTCTCCTATATGATATCTTTTATTTTTTAAGGTGGTTTGCTCTTTCACAAAATAATATGTATTACCATACGAAAATCGCATTCAAGAATGATATTGTTAATTCCATTATCAATAGAATCTTAAGGTCAAAAATAAATTCTGCCATGTTGCTGCTATCAGTCCCTTTGGTCTTGTGAAAAGCCATGATCAAAACTCTATTTTTGTCTCTTCAAATGACACCAAATTCAGATCATTCATCCCCGTTTTTCACTTTAACTCAATTTTCACCTTGAACCAGTTTTAGGAGACATCATCGTTCTAGCAATAGTACATTAATGCATTGGCAAGCCAAAAGAATCTAAACTATTGATTGTCTTTGTATACCTGGCATAAATAAAAAGTAGCTTTGTGCATTTCTAGACTCAATTCTACTGGAGGGGATCCTTTCCTATCTATTTCATATTACTTGATCTCTATTGACCTGATAGATTTATTAACGAAACTTTAATTAAATGTATATTTTATCAATTCAACCCTATTTATGATACTTTTAAATACTATATTTAACTATTACTATTTTATTTAGTTATTTAATACTAAGGATAAAAAGAAAAAAAATATGATAAAATTCTCTTAATTTTATTAATTTTATAAATTATATAAGTGAATTAAAATAATTATTTTTAATACACAAGTCAAATAAGTTGAAATGAAGAGAGTAGTTAGGAGTACTCCCTCCGACACATATTTGCTGGTCACTTTCACGTTAGCAGGCTTCTTAAAAAAAATAAGAAGGATGGTTTTACTAATTTACCCCTTTAAATACTTGAAACTTTACAAATTTGTTTTTACACTTTCAAAACATATTAGTTGCAGCGGTAAATTGAGAAGCTTTTAATTAATTTTATCTTTATTTACTAAATGGACGAATAATTTGAAATATGTATATATAATATGGTATTAACTAATATGAGACGCATGCAGTACTAATAATGAAAGATTTTCATCATACTAACATACCCTATGTGCATTTATAGAATGTACGATATTTATTTTCTACTAATTATGGTCATCTAGAATCTTATATTTAGTGAAATGGATTATCAGAATAAAAAATTGCTATTTCTATGAAGTAAATCAAGACCATTTTCCTCTTTTATCCTTTCTTTATTTTCTCGGATAATTAGTAAGGTACTCTCACAACACCAAATTAAGTGGTGTATCATATAAACCATACCCTGCAATATTTATAACTTTTAATATCTCCACAACTTCTTCATACATCCTGCAACATATCGTATCATACTATACATCAAATAGTTCCTAAACATCACTATGTGGCAGGGAAAATGTGAACTCATGACTTACGATCACTATCTTGTGAGTTTTGATTTATATTACACTTAAAATGCTTCAATGAACTCATAATTGAAGATAGATGTTACACTCCTCCATGGTTGTCCCAACGTTTATAAAGCACCAGAACATCCTCTGCAAGATTACACCATGTAAAAGAAACAATCCCCAACTCATCAACACGCACCGAATACTCTAATCAATTCAAGCACAAGAGAGGGATAAAAATTTTGATAGCTTACCTTGCTAAATAGAAATACCACTTGAGAAAACTTTTATTCTTTAATGTTTAGGTTGTCCTCTCCAACTTAGCTTGAGAAGAATGAAGAGAAAGGTTACTAAAACCAACACACCATACTCTTACTATAACTTAAGCTTAAAATGCAATTAATATGACTGTAGTTTTACCTTACTTGGTGGAGATTTTTACTTCTCCTAACTTGGACTTCTTCAAGAGCTTGAACCCTATTTCAACTAAGCTTGAATAGAAGAATAATATCCAAGAACGAAAGGCATTTGATGGCTGCTATATGAAGCTAATAGAGAATATAAGATAAAGCTCTACAATTCTAAATTTTTTACTGGTTACAAGTGAGTCGTATGGGCTGTTATTTAACCCTTTAAAGGGGCCTACTTGTGGTTGACTTTCTTGGCCCATTTTGGGCCGAAGATGTTCAAATAGGTGATGAACCTATTTGGGCATTTAACTTGAGCCTTGGCGAACATAAAATTGTAAGGACCTAATTTATGTGAATTATTTATTTTTATATAATTAGATCATTATAGCCCTCCTCTTAGTTTCTACGTGATGTTTCTGGCGTGTGGAGGTGATGGAAATTATTTTCAATGTATTTTAGTGTGATTTGTGTGAGCTTGTGATTTTTGAAGGTTAAAAAGGCTTTACAATTGACTTCGGTCAACATTTATTATTTTGTGCATCGGATGGCAAAATGGACTGCACCAGTAGATCTAAACGTTGATTTTAGATTGGTAGCATGGTTGGTGTGATTTTATGGCTTTTAAATTTCATTTCGACCACCAGTTTGAAAAGTTGTGAAATTAGGTCTTGGAGGTCAATTTTATGAAAATGACTTTATTTTCAAAATCTGATATTGTCATTGAGTCTGAACCATCGAATTTGATAGGGTAGCATAGTTTGCACTCTCAGGATTTTGGATGAATCCCAAGGGGCCCGTGGAAACTTAGAAATTTTCCAAGTCCCAACTAGTACACCACCCAGCTGGTGTGACTGCTAAAGTGCCACTTGGGTTGCTTTGGCAGTGGTCTATAAAGTGGACAGCTGGTTGCTTTAGCTACTCGGCTCCCAGCTGGGGGACCGCTTTAGAAGAGCCTTGTATGCTACAGCAAACTGGACTGGCATATGGGTAACGCTAAAGTAACACTTGACCACTTTAGCAGTGACCTCCTAAGTGGTCAATGTTAGCTTCCTGATCTGAGGTGGTTTTATACACTTCGATATCATTATTCTAGCTTATTTTGTCTTATTTTGAGAGCAATTCATGTGCTTAATGTGTTGATATTGATATAAATTAGCATATAAGTGTCCAAGGACGTGATTACAATGGTCCAAAGTGTTTTCAAACAAGTTTGTACTTAATTGAGTCATTTAGAGTTCAATTCGAAAAAACTAGTTTTACTAGCTTGAGTTAGGTGTGTGTCTAGTTTGTTTCGATGAATTCTAATATGTTTAATGAGTTCCATAAGGTTTGAAAGTGTATTTATACTTGGAATAACTTGTTGGTAATGTGTGAATTTTAATTTGATTAAGTCTTAAGTCGGAATGATAAGTGCAGATCTATGCGAACTAGCCTTATCTTAGCTCTTGTTTTGATTCATCGTTTAGAATATTATGTTATTATGATCTCTAATTCGTGGTGTGTGATGTTGTAGGAAACTTTGTGAGGTGAACACCGTGGTATATTGATGATATAAAGATCGTAAATCTATGAAAAATACACCACAATACAAGGGATGAAAGATTAGATGATAAAGACTTAACAAAAAATTTGAACGCAATATCCAATGTGTGCGTATAATAAACGTACGTCGCATGCGGTATTTCAGTGCTCCCACGCGTTAGAAAAATTATCAATGCAACTTCTAGTGGAGGAGTGTGATACGCGTGCGACGCACCCTCCATTTTAGTGCACTACAGCGTGCGATGCCCCCTTTATTCCATCGCTTCAATGTTTACAATTTCAATTTTTACAAAATTTGAGGCGGCTAGTAGGTATAGTGTGGGAATATTTTAGAGAATCTTGGTAGGAATATCTTGGAGTGTGTGCAGTCTTTTTAATCCTATAATGATTAGGAATAAAATATTATATATATCGATAATACTTGGACAATTTTGGTGAACAATTCTGTGACGGTGGACACGTAACTTGGACACCCGGGACGGTGGAGATTAACGTGGAGGCTGGTACACTTTAAATTAGGTTTTATCATTCTTAAATTAACTTTTAATTATTTTATTTTATGTATTCAATTAATTGAATCGTGATTATGAATATTATCGATTAAAAATTTTTTTTTGGGATTAAAGTTAAGAACATGAATACTATTATTTTGGATTAAATTTGTTTAATTTGCTTATCATTGTTGGTTGTTTGTTTATTCTTGTTTTAGTTATTTTATGGATTGATCACTCTTAAAATACATATATTGTTGACCTTGTGATCTCGGGAGAGAAAATAGGGAGATATAACATGGAAATTGTAAGACCCCGCAAAAATTCTAAGCATAACTCAGTCCCTTAGAGCTTGATAAGGGGTTTCAGATTTAGAAAATTTTAGCTAACTGTTAGAACTTAGTCTTTTCTAAAGCCCTCAAACTATGAGGAATTTATTTATGACCTTTCCTACCTCCGAAGATTAGTTTTAAGTTGATTAATGATTGGAGGAGTCAATAGTACATCTCGGGTGAGTTTTGAAAATTTTGGTCAAGCGTAAGGGCATGTTTGAAACTCCAAAATAGCAGCTCAAGGAGATTAGCCCGTGGCGCCTCGCCCAGAGCGGCTCTCCAGAGCCCACGACGCCCTGGCTAGTTTGGCTCGTATACTTTCTGCAGTTTTGTTCTGCGATTTTAAGGGCAAATGGGTTATTTTTCTTCACCCCACAGCTCCATAACACAGGATTAAAGCCCCAAATAGTAAAATCACTCATTCTTTTCACAAAATCCTCTCAAGAGTAAGCCCTAGCTTCATTAAGTTCAAGAAACAAACCACAAGAATTCACCCCAATCTCCACGAAGTTAACAATTAAGGTATGTGAAGTGTTCATCCAAGGGTTCCTTCCACCTTTGGAGTTCAAGAAACTATTTTTAAAACTTCAGGTGTATTGATTTCGTGAATTCCATGTTGGCTTTGATTATAATGAATAGTTGGGTTTCTAATCCATGTTTTATTACAAATTTCATGGGTAGTTAATTGATATATGTGTAGTATCATATGAATCCATGTTAAACCCTTAAATGTGTAAATTTATTATGATAGTCATGATGCATTAGCATATTGTTCACGCCCAAGTATAAGGTTATGCCTTCCGTGTATTTGGCAAAATTCCTAAGTGAATAAATTGTACATTGTGTCCATTGGTGACCTTATGATGAATTCATGCTGGAACTACATGTTCCAAACTTGCTCCCATATTAAAGCTATACTTTGTAGGTGATTGATGGAATGGCCATGAGAATTGAATAATGAAATTATGATATGCTAGCATACGTTTTCATTCATACGCAAGCCGAAGAATATGGCAAAATGTCTTAGTGACTACATTGTGAATAGTTGATTGTTCTGTTATTAAGAAGTGCCATATCTTAGTATTATTTGTGTTATCGAGTCCTGGGGGTATTTCATACCCGACAATTTAGCTGTTTACCTTGAGCCGGTGTCAATATAGAATAGTATCAGTCATGTCATGATCAGTAGTACTCTCATCTAGATATGAAACTCAGTAGAACTCAGTCAGTTATAGAACTCAGGAAAACTCATTATCAGTCTAGTTCAGAACAATACATCAGTTTAGTGTCTTTCAGTTGGGAGTAGGATTCAGCATCGAGTAAACCCAAGGATGGGGACTCACCTGCCAGCAGAGGGTGTGATCCTTAGAAGCAGTCCTTGCATTCTAGAACTACGTACCCAACATAGGTTGAGACATCAAACTACCGGTTGAGGGTTGATGAGGTGTCTTACCTGCCAATTGAGGGTACCACCGTTCTCATTCAGAGCAACTGCCAGATGAGGATGACTCAACATCTGTCTTTCCTCGTGGCACAGTACTGACACCCTTCTAACTGGGGTTATAGGTTGGACCCCAAATTAGTTCAGAGAAGGGTATGTCAATTAGATAATAACCTCCTACAGTCTCAGTTTTAGTCTTCAGAATAGAACTCAGTTCAGTTCTATAGAAATCATAACTGTCAGATACAATCACTCAGTTTAGTATGAAACTCAAAATAGTTCCACATGATCAAGACTGTCATATAAAGTCACTCAGTTATCAGTAATATAGTATTAGTAAACTTAGATATCAGTAAACTAGTGATTCAGAACTCAGTATTCAGTGTTACCATGATCTCAGTTATAATTTAAGAATTCATACATGTACTCTCGTTCAGTTAAGCTCATGTTATTCAGTCAGTTATTGTTCATGCATATGAACCTATGCATATCATCCTACCTCACTTAGCATACCAGTACATTCAAAGTACTGACGCATACTTTTCTTTTACGTTATGATGTCTTATATTATAGGTTCAGATGCATGGGATCCCGACCGCACTTAGAAGCTAATCTATCAGTAATAGAGTTAGTGGTGAGTCTTCATAGTTTGAGGACAGATTTATCATTTCAGTTATATCAGTACTCACTTTACTTCAGTAGTCAGAGTTAGTTAGGGACTTGTCCCATCTACTCCTTGTTCAGATAGTAGAGGATTTTTAGACTAAAGTATTTCAGACAAATGTATCAGTATTCAGTTCTCAGTATTGATATTCAGTATTTATTTCATATTTTATCCTTATGGCAGATTTTTGCCTATTTTCTACATAATTATAGTATTATTATTCAGTTATTGCAGTAGGTACTAGTCATGGGTTAGCTTGTGGTCCTTCGAGATTATGAGCACCGTGTAGCATCCGGGGTACAGACACGGGGTGTTACAAACTTGGTATCAGAGCCTAAGGTTCAACAGAGTCATAGGAACTCTGAAATTCGTGTCTAGTAGAGTCTTGTGCATAGGTGTGTAGCGCGCCACACTTATAGACAGAAGGCTATTAGATATTTTAGGAAAAGTTTCCCTTCTATCAGTAATCATGTAGTGCGGGTGAGCATAAACTTAAGTTAAACTCTTTGTCTAATCCAAGTTTCTCTTCCATTTACAGAATATGCCTCCAAAGAGGAATAAGGGAAGTGGAACGGAAGACCAGCCAACACCTTAGCCCATCCAGCCAGATCCCCTGGATGAACATGTCTCCTATACTAAATTCAGAGTAGCTTTCACCACCCTAGCTCATTATATGGCAGCCTAGAATGAACGATTTGTTGCCATTCTAGCAAACCCAGTGGCCAATACTGCTGCGGCCAGGATTCAAGACTTTATTCGAATGAACCCTTCATCTTTTACTGAGTCTAAGTTAGATAAGAACCCTCAGGAATTTCTTGATCAGGTGCAGAAAGTTACAGATATTATGGGGGGGACTGCTATTGAGAGTGCTGAGCTAGCTGCATATCATTTGCAGGATGTGGCTCACTCATGGTTTAAATAGTGGAAAGCAGAAAGGGCAGCTAATGCAGGGCCCATAGAATGGGAGAAGTTTGCCACTACTTTTCTAGATAGGTTTTTTCCATTGGAGTTGAGGGAGGTAAAGATTCTAGAATTTATTAATCTGAAGTAGGGCAATATAACAATGACAAATAATTCTATCAAGTTTACACAATTATCTAGATAAGCTCCTCATATGGTGGCAGATAGCAGGTCCAGGATGAGTAAGTTTGCGTCTGGAGTTTTTAGCAGTGTGGTCAAGGAGTATAGAATAGCAATACTGATTAAGGAGATGGACATATCCAAGATCATGTTTCACCCTCGGCAGATAGAGAAGGAGAGGGAGAATAAGAGGGCGAGGACAGGTAGTTTCAACTTCACCTAGCCTAAGTCAGAGGAAGAAAATCATTATCAGTTCTACCTGAAATCATCAGTTCCAGCTCCATCCTCAGCCAGTTTCCCAGTGCGAAAATTCATAAATGGAAACATAAATAGGACACCAGGCCCTAAGCCTCAGGGTATTGTTAGCAGCGCTCAAACCAATCCCCTTTTCCAGAAATATGGTAGAACCCACCAGGGTATCTGCAAGAATAGTAGTGATATGTATTTTGGGTGTGGCAAGCTAAGTCACAGAGTCAAAGATTGTGCCTAGTCAGGTTCCTAGGGTCAGTATAATCATCCCCCAGCCCATTCAGGTTGCCTAAATCAGCAGGGTGCCTCTTCTAGTACAACCAGTGGGCAACACCCAAACAGACTCTATGCCCTTCAGTCCCAGCAGGATCAGGAAAGTTCTCCTGCTATGGTCACTGGTACGTTATAAGTTTATCATTTGCATGTTTATTCTTTGCTAAATCCAGGAGCTTTTTTTTCTTTTGTAACTACCTACATAGCTGTTGACTTTGGAGTCAGTCCTGAAATTCTACCAGAACCTTTCTCAGTCTCTTCCCCAGAGGGTAACTCTATCATAGCCCAGTGGGTATATAGGAACTGTCTGGTTATGGTATCTCAGAAAGTCACCTCAGAAGACTTAGTCAAATTAGTGATGACCGATTTTAATGTCATTCTCGACATGGATTGGCTTCATTCTTTCTATGCCTCAGTCGACTACAGAAATAGAATTGTCCAGTTTTAGTTTCTGAATGAGCCCATCCTATAGTAGAGGGGTAGTACTTCAGCACTTAAGGGTCAACTTGTTTCCCACCTAAGGGAAAGAAAAATGATATCTAAGGGATATGTCTACTATCTCCTTTGAGTCAAAGACTCTAGCTCAGAAACCCCCAATCTTGAATCAGTGTCAGTAGCATGTGAATTCCCAGATATATTTTCTGAAAATCTTGCTGGAGTTCATTCCGAAAGGGAAATTGACTTCGGTATAGACCTTCTTACAAATATTTAGCCTATTTTTTTCATACAGAATATCTCCATCTAAACACAAGGAGTGAAAAAAACAGTTGAAGGATCTCTTAGATAAGGGATTCATTAGACCCAACGTGTCCCCATGGGGTGCACCAATTCTATTTGTGCATAAGAAAGAAGATTACCTCAGAATGTGTATCAACTACCATCAGCTAAATAAAGTCACGATCAAGAATAAGTATCCACTCCCCAGAATCAATCACTTGTTTGACTAACTTCAGGGTGATAATTACTTTTCCAAGATAGACCTCAGATCAGGCTATCATCAGCTCAGAGTCAGGGAATGTGACATCCCAAAAACATCCTTCATAACTCGGTATGGTCACTTCTAATTCTTAGTCATGTCATTTAGTCTTACTAATGCCCAAACACTTTCATGGACTTAATGAACCGTGTGTTCAAGCAGTACTTGGACATTTTCATCAAAGTCAATACATCCTTGTCTACTCTCACAATGAGTGTGATCATTTAGACCATCTCAGAATAATCTTACAGACTCTCAGAAACCATCAATTGTTTGTCAAATTCAGTAAGTGCAAATTTTGGCAAAGGTTAGTAGTTTTCCTTGGTCATATCATTTTCAGTGACTGCATTAGAGTTGATCCCCAAAATACTGAAGAAGTGAGAAATTGGCCCAGACCCATCTCTCTATCAGATATTAGGAATTTCATGGGTTTGGCTGGCTATTACTGAGGTTTATTGAGGAATTTTCATCTATTGTGTCCCCTATGTACATATTGATTCAGAAGGTCAAATTTTAGTTGTCAGATTCTTGTGAGAAAAATTTTCAGGAGTTGAAGACTCGACTCACTATAGCCACAGTTTTGACTCCACCAGATGGTTCAGATGGATTTGTGGTATATTGTGATGCTTCCAGAGTTGGTTTGGGGTGTGTTCTAATGCAGAGGGGGTAAGGTCATAGCCTATGCCTCTAAACAACTCAAGCCTCATAAAAAGAACTATCGTACTCATGATCTTGAGTTAGCAGCGATAGTATTTGCCTTAAAAATTTGGAGGCACTATTTGTATGGTGTGCACATTAATGTGTTCACTGACCATGAGAGCCGACAGTATGTGTTCTCTTAGAAAGACCTAAACCTCCATTAGGAAGTGGTTGGAGTTGTTGAAACACTACGATATGAGTATTCTTTATCATCTGGTAAAGCCAATATAGTGGATGATGCTCTCAGTCAGATGTCTATGGGTAGTGTTACCCACGTGAAAGATGATAAGAAGAAGTTAGCTCAGAAAGTTCATCAGCTTGCCCGAGTAAGTGTCCGCTTAGTCGATTCAGCAGAAGGTAGTATATTGATGTAGAGTTGTTTAGAATCATCTCTGGTTTTTGAGGTGAAGGAAAAGTAGGATAGGGATCCCAGCCTAGTTAAGTTAAAAGAATCAGTCAGAGATCAGAAGATAAAGGTTTTCTCTCAAGGGGGAGATGGTGTATTGCGTTGCCAGGGTCAGTTATGTGTGTCAGGTATAGATGACCTGAGACAGTGGATTCTTGTAGAAGTGCATGGTGCGCGTTACTGAGAATGTGTCATATGTATAGTTTCAGGTAGCTTTTCAGGGCTAGTCCTAGTTGTGATGACTTATGTTTAGGGGAATCATTAGGGTGCAGCCCCACCTCAGCAAGATAGGGATTCAGCCATATCCAGGATAAAAAATTTCATGAGAATGAACCCACCAGAATTCTTTAGGACAGTAGCAAGTAAGGACCCACAACTTTATCTTGAGGAGGTGAAGAAGATCACCAAGATTATGCATATGTCTGAGGAGGAGAGTGTAGAGTTAGTATCCTATAGGCTGAAGGATATTGCTAATGATTGGGTAGTGATGTGGAAGAAGAGTAGAGGGGAGGATGCAGCTCCCATCACTTGGGAAGTATTTCAGGATGTCTTTCTAGATAATTTTTGCCCCTTAGAGATGAGAGAATCTAAGGTAGAAGAGTTCATGAACCTGAGGCAAGGCTTCATGGTAGTAAAAGAGCATTGCCTTAAGTTCAACCAGTTAGCTAAGTATGCTCCTGACTTGATAGCTAATCCTAGAGATAGTATGAGTAAATTTGTAACTGGTGTGTCTGGGTTAGAGTTGAAAGAGTGTAGAACCGCTATGCTCAATAAAGACATGGATCTTACTAGGTTAATAATACATGCTCAGCAGATAGAGGAAGATATATCTAAGGAAAGAGAGAGAACCAATAAGTGATTTAGAACAAGTAGTTATAGCTTTTATTCGGACGGGTCACAGGAAGGTAGTCGTTCTTAGCATAGTCAGAAATTTTTAGTCCCAGCTCCATCCTCAGCTAGTGTACTCGCACCCCAGTTCAGAGACGATAGTCATGATGAAGCGCCAGGCTCCAAAGCCCAGGGTTATGTGAGAAGTGAGCATACCTATTCGCTTTATGAAGAGTGTGGCAAGAATCACCTAGGTGTGTGCATAGCTAATAGTCAGGTATGTCTTGGATGTGGTAAGTGTAACACCCCAAAATCAGACCCCGAGACGTCATACGGTGCTTAAGGTCACAAGTGACCCCAAGCTAACCCTTCATCTACCATAACCCAAAGCAACTGAATAATATACATAAAATAGAAGAAAATAATGCAGAAACAACCCATAACTTAGTCTGACCGACATAAAATTAAATTTACACGGTCATAATTCTGCTCATAGATAACAAATCTGAAACTGAATACACTAGCTACTAGTGACTGTCTATGAAGCCTCTACTAGCATTGACCAATAATACCCAGGTCATGACTCCCAACTACCCCTACCCAATACGACTGAATTCAGAAAATACAATACACCTCAAATCTGAACAACTCAAGTCCTTGAATTAAAAGGACTAATCACCTGCCGATCGAGAGCTGCCACCCAGCTGAACATGATATGTGTGCTACAGTTTATACCTATATTTTGGTAAGAATGTAGCCCATGGAAATATGTGGGTCAGAACTTTGAAATGTACTGAGTATGCGGGGGTGCATGCAACAATATAAATAGTATAATCAATTTCATGAAAACATGCATACAGACAATGATGACTCACTTGGGTTGAGTTATATCAAACTATACTTTTCGTAATTTCAAATCAAACAGTTCATATGATAAAATCTCGTAATCCACATAAATCATTATAAATCATAAATTATGATAAATAATCATAAATTTTCATAAATTATCATATCGTCAAAATTCATCATAGGTAATTATAACATCATAAATGACCATAAAACATCATAAACATCACAACTCTTTGACTCAAATCTCGGAGTGACTCGGTAATTCAAGGAACTTAATCATATGGACACGTGAGTTTCCTATAACCGACGACCCCACATGAGCTACGTGGAATACCAACATTTGAAACCCCCATTGGCGGGAGCATCATACTCTTTGCCAGGAAGTACGACCTTAAAATTGTAATAATCACAATCTAGCTCTCTGGCCAATAATATCATCATCAAACAACCCTACGGTGGCACATAGGTTTAGGGAAATACCAAATATCCCTCTCGGTGCTAAGTACTACTCCTCGACAAGCTCAGAACGCGTTAGGAAATCCACCACAACATCACAAGGGTCTATCATAAAGACCAAATCAAATCTCTTTCTCATTTATCAAATCATATCAATTTGTAGATTCCTAAACACATTTTTAGCTCAAAACATTTTAATCTTCCTCAACATCAACAAGGTATCAATGCATTAAACCATAACCGACTCGACATTTGGACAAGGATATGAAGACTCAATACATAATATTTTCAATAATTTAACTCATCAAAATTATTCGGAAAATACCAAGACTCATTGCAACTTCAATATCAATATACCCAATAACTAAAATCGTCATAAGGAAGCTCAAAATTTGACACATGGCTCGAAAACACTTGGAAAAACCAATAATTCATTCTTGAACTTAAAACGTGGATACATGTCCAAAATATATTAATTCTTGATAGAAACACCAAGAATCCCAATATTAAATCTCAATTCATAGAACGAAAATAGTCAAATACTCATGTGATTCAAAAGTTACAATTCAAATCTTTATAAGTTCATAATCGAATTATTTAGACATAATTCAACTTACAGAACCATATGAATACATTAAATAATCATAATTAGAAAGCTTGAACAATTTACATATATACATAATCAAAATCTCATGGTAGGATATCTTGGAAATAAATTAATTTGCCAAACTCATAATAATCAATAATAAAAATTAAAGATACGGGCACAAGAGTGGAAGAATTATTCTTGTTCAAACCCTACATACCTTAAAATTAAAGATTGGAATGAATTCTTGCCTCGGAACACTATTCAAAAAATTGATTGGTGCATCTCGAAGAGCTCGAAAAGGGGACTTCATTTATCGGATTAATTTGGAATTTCCATGGTGAAATTGGAAGATTTAGGAAGGGGAATTTAGAGGTTTAGGGTTTCTTTCTTGGAATTTTTTTTTTGAAAATAATAAACTTTGATACCCAAAATCAGTTTTTATGCTTATTTCCACGAAATGGTGCAAGGGTGAAATGACTGGATTGCCCCTAAGGAAATTAAAAAATGGCAGAAAAATTCTGCGTACCTTATCCACGAAAAACTGAATAACTCCTCGTTCGGGTATTGGATTTTTGCGAAATTTATATCGTTGGAAAGATAACTCAAAGATCTTTAATTTTATGTATGGTAGGCCAGCTAGTTCGTCATATATAAGGAGTTATGATCGACCGAAGTTGACCCAAATCAAATCCGTCCCTCAATTACTGATTTGACACGCTGAAATAAATTGATCGTAACTTATTACTCTGATGTTGGAATGGGGTGAAACTAACTGCATAGGAAAAAAGACTCAAAGATATTTCGTTTGATATATAGAAGATCTCCCAGTTCCTTATATTCAAGAATTGATGATCATTTGAAGTTGGCCCTAAAATGCTGAAAACTTTTGGAGCATGCTAATCGCATGGTGCCACTATTTTTGGCACCCAAACGTGCCCTTATGCTACTCCAAAAATTCCAAAACTCACTCGGGATGTATTACGACCTTTCCCCATCGCAAAGCAACTTGAAAATTGAAAAACGGATGTCGAAAAGGTCATCAAATAAATACCCGAAGATCAGAGGTCTAAATGAGAAAGTTTGAACACTTAGCAATTTTTTATTTTTTTGAGTGCTAAGCTTCTCTTGGCCAGATAAAAAGGCTTTAATGACTCGACACATTTGGGAGCAAAATATTTAATGGTAAAAACTCGAGGTATCACATCATCTCCCCCTTGGAAACATTCATCCTCGAATGTCGCTCGTTAGGTTAGGAAGGCAAGGAAAAGTGAGGATATGCAACTAAAATAGCTTGATGAACAAGTTTATATTTTTCTAAGCTTTGGAGTACTTTCCGACGCATAAGCTCATGATAATCACAACGACATAGTTGAGTCTATTTCTAAAAGAGTTGGATGAAGGAAAAATTATTAACTTCGATTTAAATCCGTATTCACAAAGAAAGAGATGAAAGATCTAGGCTATGAAAACTCGGGATATCACAAAATCTCCCTCTTGGGATCGGTTCTCCCTGAATAATACTTATTGATACATGGGACACTTTATGATCGATCCATGGCTTAATACTTGGATCGGGAACAAAAGCAAAGGCTAAATAGAATTTGGTAACTCGCTTCGACGCAAATAAATCATTCTTGAAATGGTTATGCTCACAAAACTTCAAGTAGTAAGATTGGACCACATCGGAATATGGAAGAAATATATGAATCCGTCGGAATAACTATCAAGTTGAAATTTCTAGGTGCACGGACCGAATCAAGACACACTCTCATTCAATTAGGACATGATTCAAAATCTTTCCAAGGAACTTTCAACGCTACTAGAAAGCAATTGGGTTTGGGATATGGTCCGAACAATATATATATATATATATATTGAAATAAGGATTTATAACTCAACCCCAATTTTAAGTACGGAGCGTAGGTTGATCAGTCTTATATCAAATTAAAAGTACTAGACCCCATGCAGTACAACTTACTTTCAAGCTTATCAATACGTTTCGCACACCCTTTCTCCGAAATACTATTTTCCCCAAATACCAAACTTACTTGATTCAATTCATAATTCTCACAAGGCATTTGCAATCTTGGCTATTCTAATCTAACTAAGCCAAACTCTCTCTCCTTATTTTCAAGATTAATTTGGAGTCACCAATTCCTCCACCTAACACCGTAACATAGCACCATTCCGAATGATAAATTTATACACATCAACATTGTTACAATTCCTCATCTCACAGATAATTCTTATTACCACTCAATCAACTCTAATCCACTTAATACTCACCATTTTCAACCATCATATTCATATCAACTAGTCTTGAAGCTTATGGAACTATTCATAGGCATATACTCATTCAAATTATAGCAAGGCCAAGGCTTGCAACTAATATCCTCAGACAGGAGATATATTCATAATACATGAGTGCTATGCAAGATCAATTTATAAGAGCTTTTAGCTTAGACTTCTAAATCAACATAGACACCAAAACTTATCGATAGTATAAAATTTAATCTCCATCCAAATATACACACATGATGTTCAAGCCTATCTTTATAATTACGTATACACTCCTAATCAACACCCATAAAACACCTTTTTTCAAATTCTACAATCCTTTATTAAGACAACTTCCGAGCACTATTCTTAAGAAAACACTCACTAACTTTTCCAATTAACTAAGCCATGCACAAGACTTCACTTTAATAATTCCCCACCTACAAACCTAGATAAACCATCACACAACCACTTTCATAAACAAAACATGAAATGCTTCAAATAACCATGACATCCATCAAAAGCCTAGCCTCAAGCTTACTCCATACTTGCCACCTTAGCTAAAATGAACATGCCACAATCTTTATCAACAAAAACCCACCCACTCTCTCCTATCGTCACCACTGTTCATTCACACTCCCTCGACAAATGGAAAGTCATGAAAGGGTAGAATATGAAAGGATATTGTGTATGACTTGGTACATTTATTGAGGCCGGAGAACTAGGGTATCAAATGCATGAATTCAACCAGAATCAAGATTAAAGATTAAGGACACCCAGGACATAAATTGAATCTTATTGGTTGTTAAGGGTGTTGCCGGTGGACTAAACTTGAATATATAATAAAATTTAAGCACATGCATTATGAACTGCACAACTTGAGTTTGGATTTTATAGCTTATGAAATGTCTATTTCGCCTGCTAGAAAAATTGGGGCTCCATATTTCGATAGTTAGGAGAATACATGTTTTCCCATGATATGCATGAACATGTATTATGATCGGGGGAATGAAACATAAGGCATGAGAAAATATCAAAGTCATTGAAAAGGCTGGGGTAAAATAGGATCAACACCACTACTTCTCACCACCAACTTGCAACCCACCGATACACCTACCTGAATCCCGCAATCTTAACTTAGTTAATTCTTTTTTTCTACTATCTCCCCCTTAGACTTAAGCCAACACTCCAAGTCAACAAATCACCATACAAACTCTAGTCCACGACATTCGCTTTACTCTTGGTCCCCAGATATACCCATACATAAGATCCGTAACTTAACCCACATAACTACACCTGCGAGTGCAAAACCCATTCTTAACATAACTCTCAAATACACACTCACTTAGACAACTTCAAAAGTTATCATACAACAATTCATGCACTTCGCAGCTTAGATTCTAGCACTTACCATGGATATATCAAACCTTCGCTAAACCATACTAACTTCTTCGTGCTTTACTAATATCACATCTCAAGATAACACCCTCGTCAACCTCTAATGCCCAAGTTAACTCACAATTACATCGTATACCACATATTCTCATTCATACTTACCCGATCAAGGATAACATTAACCGCTTAACATTTAATAACTTAAAAAAATCCCTATAACACCTTGAGCATACTACTACCTCAACACACAATATCACACTTGATCACAAACAAATAGACTTAAGCTCCCGTACATACGGTACAAAACTACTAAATCTCCTCCCTATCACTAACGTCGTAGCAATTCAATCATTAAATTTATTTTTCTCATCACCCGCTATACAAACTTAACAATTCACTTTGACTACGATTAACAACAATCTCAACAACCATTTCCATCCATCAAATACCCCAAACATACTAGTCCGCCAAAACCTCATAACGACAATAATCATCCACAATTCCATGGCCTATGCCATAATAATTTATTAACATCTCCTTCCACCACGTTTTCAACCAATGCAAGAACAACAGAGTAAACAGCCAGCTGCTAGTGAATTGAAAAAGGCATCACACGGCATCACTGGACTTTGGTTTTGTATTTTGAAAAAGGAAATAAATATCAAAACAATTATGCTAGTGAATCGAAATAAGCCCCACATGGCTTCACTAAACCTCAAGTTTTCATCAAAAGATGATCAAAAAATATTTTCAAGAAATAAAAGTCTGGTACACCATAATCAAGGATCCAAGAATATGTGTTTCGCTTTACCTCGACTGAAAGACTCAAGAGGGATGAGGGTACATCTTGAAAGCTATGGAACCTTTGCTAGTAAGCCCAGGAATATAATCAAGAGAGGAAATTAGAACTAGTTAATCACCCTGTCTCAACATTAGTACACGGATAAGGAAAATACGAAATCACATCATGAATTCTATGAAGAAATCCAAAAACACTTCTGACATAGGCTTAATGCACAACCTTCAAGAACGTACATATGAAACCTCAATTTTTCAGAACTCAAGAGCACTAATGAAATCATATTTTTTTCTAGCTCAATTACAAGCCCGTAATATCAGAGGAGATTATCTAAGAAAGCACCATCTATAAGGATTTACGCTTGACTATATCCGGTATTTTAGAACAAGGTGAAATGGACCAATTTATGCAAGATATGAACCTGTATGAATTTCTTAAGGAACCTTTCCATAACACGATCTACGACTTGAAAAAAGGGAATATTTTTCTAAATGCCTCGTAGCCTCTCGAAGAAAAGTATAGACGTCTCCATACCGGTCCGCAAGACACTACTAGACACGGCTTCATAGACACCTTAGGACACTTAAAATCTGTGCTCTGATAACAAGCTTGTAACGCCCCAAAATCGGTTCCCGAGACATCACACGGTGCTTAAGGTCACAAGTGACCCCAAGCTAACCTTTCATCTGGCATAACCCAAAGAAACTGAATAAAATACATAAAATAGAAGGAATAATGCGGAAAAAACCCATAACTTAGTCTGACCAGCATGAAAGTAAATTTACACGGTCATAATTCTACTCATATATACACAAATCTGAAACTGAATACACTGACTACTAGTGACGGTCTATGAAGCCTCTACTAGTATTGACCAAAGATAGCCAGGTCATGACTCCCAACTACCCCTAGTCAATACGACTGAATACAGAAAATACAATACACCTCAAATCTAAACAACTCAAATCCCTGAAACAAAAGGACTAATCACCTGCCGATCGAGAGCTGCGACCCAGTTGAACATGATATGTGCGCTACAGCTTGTACCTACACTTTGGTAAGAATGTAGCCCATGAAAATATGTAGGTCAGCACTTTGAAATGTACTGAGTATGTGGGGGTGCATGTAATAATATAAATAGTATAATCAATTTCATGAAAACATCCATACGGATAATGATGACTCACTTGGGTTGAGTTATATCAAATCATACTTTTTGTAATTTCATATTAAACAGTTCATATGATAAAATCTAGTAATCCACGTAAATCATTATAAATCATAAATTATGATAAATCATTCTAAATCATCATAAATTATCATATCGTCAAAAATCATCATAGGTAATTATAAATCATCATAAATGACCATAAAACATCATAAACATCTAAGCTCTTTGACTCAAATCTCGGAGTGACTCGGTAATTCAAAAAACTTAATCTTATGGACACGGGTGTTTCCTATAACCGACAACCCCACGTGAGCTACGTAGAATACCAATATTTGAAACCCTCATTGGTGGGAGCGTCATACTCTTTGCTAGGGAGTACAATCTTAAAATGGGAATAATCACAATCGAGCACTCTAGCCAATAATATCGTCATCAAACAACCCTATGGTGGCACATTGATTTGGGGAATACCAAATTTCCCTCTCGGTGCTAAGTACTACTCCCCAACAAGCTCAGAACGCATTTAGAAATCCACCATAACATCACAAGGGTCTATCATAAAGACCAAATCAAATCTCTTTCTCATTTATCAAATCATATCAATTTGTGGATTCCTAACTCAACACATTTTAGCTCAAAACATTTTAATCTTCCTCAACATCAACAAGGTATCAATGCATTGAACTATAACTGACTCAACATTTGGACAAGGATATGAAGACTCAATAAGTAATATTTTCAATAGTTTAACTCATCAAAATAATTCAAAAAATACCAAGACTCATTGCAACTTTGATATCAATATACCCATAACTCAAATCGTCATAAGGAAGCTCAAAATTTGACACATGGCTGGAAAACACTTGAAAATACCAATAATTCATTTTTGAACTTAAAACGTGGATACATGTTCAAAATATATCAATTCTTGATAGAAACACCAAGAATCCCAATATTAAATCTCAATTCATAGAACAAAAATAGTCAAATATTCATGTGATTTAAAACTTACAATTCAAATCTTTATAAATTCATAATCGAATAATTTAGACATAATTCAACTAACAGAACCATATGAATCCATTAAATAATCATAATTGGCAAGCTTGAACAATTTACATATATACATAATCAAAATTTCATGGTAGGATATCTTGGAAATAAATTCATTTGCCAAACTCATAATAATCAATAATAAAAATTAAAGATACGGGCACAAGAACGGAAGAATTATTCTTGTTCAAACTCCACATACCTTAAAATTAAAGATTGAAATGAATTCTTACCTCGAAATACTATTCACAAAATTGATTGGTGCATCTCGAAGAGATCGGAATGGGGACTTCATTTATCGGATTAATTTGAAATTTCCATGGCGGAATTAGAAGATTTAGGAAGGGGAATTTGGAGGTTTAGGGTTTCTTTCTTGGAATCTTTTTTTTTTGAAAATAATAGACTTTGATGCCCAAAATCAGTTTTTATGCTTATTTTCACGAAATGGGGCAAGGGTGAAATGACTGGATTGCCCCTAAGGAAATTAAAAAATGGCAGAAAAATCCTGCGTACCTTGGCCACGAAAAACTGAATAACTCCTCGTTCGGGTATTGGATTTTTGTAAAATTTATATCATTGGAAAGCTAACTCAAATATATTTAATTTTATATATGGTAGGCCACCCATTTCATCATATATAAGGATTTATGATCGACTAAAGTTGACCCAAATCAAATCCGTCCCTCAGTTACTGATTTGACATGCTGAAATAAATTGATCGTAACTTATTACTCTGATGTTCGAATGGGGTGAAACCAATTGCATTGAAAAGAAGAATCAAAGATCTTTTGTTTGATATATAGCAGATCTCCCAGTTCCTTATATTCAAGAATTGATGATTATTTGAAGTTGGCCCTGAAATGCTGAAAATTTCTGGAGCATTCTAATCGCATGGTGCCACTGTTTTGGGCACCCAAACGTGCCCTTATGCTACTCCAAATATTCTGAAACTCACTCGGGATGTATTACAACCTTTCCCCATCGCAACTCAGCTTGAAAATCAAAAATTAGATGTCGAAAAGGTCGTCAAATAAATACCCGAAGATTAGTTGTCTAAATGATAATGTTTCAACACTTAGCAAATTTTTTATTTGAGTGCTAAGCTTCTCTTGGCAAGATAAAAAGGTTTTAAAGACTCGACACATTTGGGAGCAAAATATTTAGTGGAAAAAACTTGGGGTATCACAGTAAGCCAGGCCACAGAATGCGAGAATATAGAGTGCTAGCTCAGAGAGGTAGAGAATTACGCCAGCAAGGTGCCACTTCCGGTACCAATGTGGTCAGTGTCAGAACAGACTCTATGTGCTTCAGAATAGCTATGATCATGAATGTTTCCCTGACATAGATTCGGGTATGTTATGAGTCTTTTACCTTCATGATATGCATTATTAGAGCCTTTGCTCCCGTTTGAGCTTATGTTTCAGCATGAAGTAGATAGCAAATCCAGCAAGTCAGTTTAGTAGCCAGGAAGCCAGATTCATATAGTTTATTTTCTGATCTTTATATTTATGTATGCTATTAGCAAACTCAGACATATAACTATCCCACGATTGAGTATTCTAGTAGTTCCGAGTATAAATCAATTCATGCATCATGCATTAGATTTGGATCCTAAACATTTAGTTATGAACTAGTTCATAAGTGCCTTGAGCATTGCCTTAATTTTCTCAAGTACTTCAATGAAGTAAGAGTTCTAAGAGGGACATAATATCCTAAGAGGGAGATACCCTATGACTCCCTGATGTTTTCCAATCCTTAAACCCATTTAGTTTCATGCTCAGATTCTCATTACAAGATACAATTAGTTATCCTTGCATAATCAGTCAAGCATTCATAAGTCAGTTCAGTTAAGTAGTTATACATTAGACATGCATGTTCAGTAGAAGAAACTCATATTATTAGTAATTTCAGTCGTGCATTTATGAGTCAAGTATCCATGCATCAGATATGCATGTTCATTATGAGAATTCCGCTTATCAATAGTTTCAGCCGGGTATTCTATACATCAGTTATGCATATCCAGTAGAAGATTCAGTTTATCAGTAGTTCCTGTCATATAGATATGTATCATATGTTATCATTCCTTAAGTAAGTTTAGTTTATCAGAAATTTTACCTTAGTCAGTCAAATTCAAGGATGAATGACCCCAAAGGGGTGATAATGTAAGACCCCATAAAATTTCCTAGTCATTAGAGCTTCTAAAGCATGTAAAGAAAGGATTAAAATTCAGAAAATTTGACAAAGTGATGGAACATTCTTCATTTCATAAACCTTCAAACTTTGATGAATTATTTTGTGACCTTCCCGACCTCTGTTTCTTAATTTTCTTGTTGTGTTGTGATGGGTCAAGTCAAGAGTACATCCCGGGTGAGTTACAAAATTTTTAGATGAGCCTAAGGTCGTGTTTGGGTTAGGAAAATAGTAGCTAAAGCCTATAGAGGGGCGTCGCCCAGCTTAGATCCTTGGCCCCCTCCCTCAGTAGCAAGGAGCCGCCCAGCCTACAAAAGGATCTGGGAAAGGCGCCGCCTTTCCATAGCCCATGTGCCCAGTTTTTCAGCATTTCACTTTCGTGTTTTCAAGGGCAATTTGGGCAAATCTCACCCCTATATAAGCTTCTTTAACATGATATTAATCATATTTTCACCAAAAATATAAGGTTTTCTCTCAATTTTCCTCATGAACAAGAATAAGAGTTTCTATTAAAGGTTTAAAATCAAGAAAATTCCACCGTTAGTTTTTCAAGAATCATATAGCAAGGTATGTTGGATTTTGATTCTTGGGTTCCTTCCACCCAATAAGTCCAAGAATCCCTTTTTAAATTCAAGATTTTATGTTTATGAGTTTTTCATGATTTATGTGGTTTGAAGTTGAATCCCATGTTAATATTAAGTTTTAATTCATGTTTTGATCATAAAGATGCAAGTGTGAACCTTAATATGTGTTGGTTATGTGATGTTCATGATAAAGTCCCTTTAAGAAGCATGTTGAATTAAGTAATCATGTTAATTATATGTATTGAATGTTGTATGATCAAAGTAAGCCTTCCATATGTTTGATAAATTGCTTATGTGAAAAAAAATAGAGTCATTATAGCATCTAGACAAGTAATTCCCAATTTTGTGTAAGTCAATACATGTCAAGTGTTTGTTGTAATGCCTAGATGAGTGAATTATGATATGATACATGCATTCCTATTAATGTTAATTCCTTATTGAATGAGTTATAGGACTACAACATGCATCCCTATACAATTACATGTTTAAGATTGCCCAAGTGCTTGATATAATGCTTCATTGGTTAAATTCCGAATGATAGTCTATTTCTATGATTATTACCAAAGAGTTGTAATGTATTATTTATTTATTTATGTTGTTGAGTCCTAGGGGTATTTATACCCAAAAACTTAGCTGCTTTTCTAGAGCCGAGTCAGTCTTAAGATAATCTCAGTCGTGCTATGATTAGTATATCTCTGTTAGTGGCAGAAGTTAAGAAAAATCAGTAATCACAGTATTCAATCTAACCAAGCTCAGTATCTATTTTAGAACTCAATAGTATTAAGTAATCAGTCTAGATTTCAGTAAAGCTCAGTAAGTTATGAAACTCAGTGGTATTCAAACAGAAAGTAGAATTCAGCAGTATTTCGTCAGTCTTTGAAATCAAGTGAACTCAGCTTAACCAATTACTTAGTATAATCAATAGCAAATTTAGCTCAGTCTAATTTTAGTTAAGAATCAGTTCAGAGTCCGTAAGTTGGGAGTAGTAACTAGCACCGAGCGAGTGCAGGGATAATGGCTTCTCGTTAGAGTGGTAGAGTTGTTAGCAGCAATCCCTGAACTCCAGAACTGTATAGCCAGCGCAAGACCAGGAGTAACCCATTAGATTAAGGCTTCACTATCATACTGCCGTAGGCTTGACATTCTATTCAGGGTCACCTGTTAGAGAAGCTTGACCATAGCAGAGGTCTTTACTCGTGGGATGGTACTGACACCCTTCCTGCTGGGGTTACAGGTTGGACCCCACCAGATTAGATTCGAGGCATGTCGATTAAGTGATAACTCCCACAGTTCCAATTTCAACTTCAAATTCAGTCTCACTCAATTTCTCAGATAGTTCTTTAGATTTAGGATCGTCAGATACGGTTACATAGCTCAGTAAGGAACTTAGATAGTTTCATAGATTCAGATATCACTCACTAGATAGGGTTGATCTCAAACTTAATCAATTATTATTATTATCTTTATTAGTATCGAAAGATCCATAGATCACCCATTAGATAGGCCTGATCTCAAACTCAGTCCATCATTTCTATTATCAAAAGATTCGGAGATCTTTCGCTAGATAGGTCTGATCTCAGATGCAATCATTCCTTATCATTATTAGTAGATTCAGAGATTATCCTTTATAGAGGTTTGATCTCAGATTTAGTCAGTCGATAGTAGTAAGCTCAGAACTCAATTATTAGTAAGACTCAGATGTTCTGTCTCCCAGTGCTAGTGAATTTAGATGTAAGTAATAATAAGCTCAGTTGTCAGAATCTCAAGTGTTCAGAATTTAGTATTCAGTGTTTTCATGATTTTAGTTATGATTTATGCATTCATGCATGTATCCCCATTCAACATATTTAGATTATTCAGCCAGTATAGTTCATGTATAAGCCCTTGTATTTAGCCTTGCCTTATCTCGCATACCAGTACATTCAAAGTACTGATACATACTTTCTCTAGCACTGTGGTGTCTTATACCATAGGTTCGAAGTGTGAGATCCAGAGACCCCATAGCAGTCCAGAGTCAGTCAGCAGCAGTAGAGGTAGTAGTGAGTCCTCTTCATTTGAGGATGCCTCCTATTTCTGTTTTATATTAGATTTAGTTTATTTTTAGTAGACGGAGTTAGTTGAGGACATGTCCCATCAACTCCACAGATCAGACAGTTAGAGGCTTTTTAGACAAATGTATCTGTATTCAATTTTCAATTTTGTGCATTTTAGTCATTGTAAGCCTTAGGGAAATTTTCTGCTAGTTTTCCGCATTTGTTATATTATATTATGCAGTGCTCAGGTACAGATATCAGTTGAGGGTTAGCTTGTGGTACTTTGGGATCATGAGCACCATGTGGTATTCCAATTTTAGAAAATCGAGGCATTACAGTATCAATGACATAAATTCATTAGAGAGGTCTAAACTAAGGACATACATGACATAAACTCAAGTTTGCTAATCATTAGGAGCATAGCATGAGCACCTGGATCTGAACATACTGTAAAACATGAGTATATGAGTAATGAGCTACATGACCTGAGTTTTGAGTTTATGATTTCATGGAATATGATTCATACTGTTGATTGAACTGGAACTCCTTATACTAAGAACTAGATGCGTACATGATTTTAAATTAAGTGTATGAATATGAGTTGTGATGATGGAGCTGACATGTAAGGCATGAGTAGATATCGTGATGATTGAAAAACTTTGCACTGAGATAAAAATAGGTAAGGAGTCATCCTTCCTTACTGCTTTTCTACACATACTGGCACTACTACTAGAATCTGAGAGCCTGACTTAGTCACTTGTAATATCAGTTCCCCCTTAGACTAAATCTTTCATCCCAAGTTGTGGACCCCTTCAATAACTCTAAGCTGAAATGCAATCACTTTATTCTGAGTCCACACCATCTAGAGCTTCAACTCCTTTTCTTATTACCTAAATTTTTAAAGAATCAAACTTAGATTCTAATACTTAACATAGATATCCCCAAATCTTCAATGAACCACACTAACTTTCTTCATAGCCTACTAATATCACATCTAAACCTTGAGAACTACCATCACACCTGAACATCCGACATCAACAACATATAATTTATAATCAACAAACTTAAATTCTTGTATAGACTGTTCAAGCCTACTAATTTACTTTCATACAGCTAGACCCATGGATACATAATTTTTCTAATCCAGATAACACCATCCTAACTCTACTACTGCTAAACTTCTGGGTTTATGATTCTTACTCTAAATTATATGCTATCATAGGATTCTAAGAAGGGATCTAAAAGAACATTTAACTTTGACTCAATGTAGGATTTTTATGAATAAGAATGAATATTGTAAAAGTTTAGAGCATAACGGAACTAATGGGATATTTTGGGCCTACGTGCAATCCCATAACTGTCTATAGGGACTGTCTGAGAAAATTATCTATAGGAATTTGAGCTTGCCTATTTCTGTTACCTAGAAAACTAGGCAGATATGGCATGAATGGAGAAAGATGTGAATATGTATAAGTTTCTTAGAGAACCTTTCTAGATCAAAATCTGGGACATGAAAGAAGGAAATATTTTCTAAATGCCCTGTAGCCTCTAGAAGAAAAATACAGACGTCTCTGTACCATTCCACAAGACTCTACTAGACACGACTTTATAGACACCCTAGGATACTTGAACTCTGTGCTCTGATACCAAGTTTGTAACGAACCGAGAATACCCCCTAGTCGTCACACGGTGATAAGAAGCGGCAAGTGATCCCAAGCTAACCAATGAACTGGCATATAATTAAGCAACTGGATTATAACACATAAAATAACAAGTTCTACTGTGTGAAAATGTAATCATACTAAAAATGTAAAATAGATACAATACTGATAAAGCTTTACAATCTGATAAATCTAAAGAAAGAAACTAAAATTACATGACTGACTCTGACTGACATCTATGAAACCTCTACTATACTGACTATAGGTAGCTAGGACATGTCTCCAACTACCACTAGTCAATACACATGGAAAATAAATGAACTGTACGTGAAATAAAACTATATAGAGTTCCCAAAATAAGAGAACTCATCATTTGCTAGCTAGAAACTATAACTATCTGATCATGGTGTACGAGCAACAAATGGTACCTACATTATGAAATAATATAGCTACACAGACGTATATGTAGATCAGCACTTTTGGAATATATTGAGTAAGCAAAGGTGAATACAATAAGTAAAACTGCTTTCATACAAAATCATAAAATATGCATGTTAAGTATAAGTAGACTCACTAATAGGCTGGAATAAACTGAAAGCTGAAATATCTCAAAAGCATGAGCAACAAACATAATCTGATAAGTTGGTGAATCCCTACACTTAGTTTCTGTAATACTTTACTTTTATGATATAATTATAATTGAACCTAGGATACGGTAAAATATAAATGTTGAATGAATACTGAGTCTGAAACTACGTGATGAAAACTGATATAACTTGAGGATTTGAAAATATAATTATACTAGGCACGAACACCTAAACATACATAACCAAACGTGACATAAACTAAGCTTATCTAATTAACTGAATGACTGGTAGTTGAATACTAGTCATGTAAGCCTGGACTGTACTTAGTCTAAACAACTGGACTAAAACTGTGGAGTACTATGCATATGAGATTAGGACTAAGTGAACAATAAGAGATGACCAAACAAGAAAACATGTAAACTGTATTATCTGAGAATGCAAGACCAAGCGTATAGCATGATTCTGAAATAGTTTGTAAACTAAATTACTGATAATAAAATAACTAATAACTATATGCTATGGTCAAACAAACCTGAAACTGAACTCTGAACAGAATACTAAATTAAGACTATAATTGAGACTGTAGGAGGTATCATCTAACTGACATGCCCCAACCTAAGCTAATCGGGTCCAACCTGTAACCCTAGTTGGAAGGGTGTCAGTACTGTGCCACGGATACTAATGCTGGCTGTGTGGATCTACTAAACCAGTGTCTCGAAGGACTAAGGAGTAATCCTATGCTAGTAGGAAACTCATGATATATGTGTCAACCCTAATTTGGCAAGAAGACATCTTAAACGTAAGTTGGCTACATAGTTTTGTAACTCAGGGATTGTTACTAAGGGTCAAACCCTAAACTGGCATGAATGCTCCATCCTTGTGTTTGCTCGGTGCTGAATCCTACTCCCAACTTAATGACACTAGAATACCAACTGGTGCAAGCACTATTAACTTATAAATAATAAGCTCAAGTCATGGTATTTTGAATATAACAATGCATACGGATTTTGAGGTAATTATTAACGTATAAACTGATACTGGGACTGAATCTAGACTGAACTAACTTAATTGGACCCACAACTGACCATAATATTGACTGACTGATTTTTCCTATTGTATAACAGAAATTATTCTGTAGAGAATGGAAACTATGTAAATAGCTAAATTTTGGGCATTCATAACCCCGGAACTCGATAGCAATAATAATGAGAACACATGATAGCATTTGATACCATAATAAGTAAGTATTATTTAAAGAAACCCATCACTTGGCCATTTCATCAAACACATGGAGATTAATACTTTAACTTAGGGCAATTCACCAAACACATGGGGATCATGAACTTGGACCTGGGAATATCTTAAACATGGGAGCATAGCATGATTACAATCATGAATTTAGGAATTCACATGAAGTTCACTTGAAATAGGACCTGGGCATTTAATCATACCTGTAAAGATCATAGCTTGAACCTAAGAATTCTTTAAACATGGGTGAATAATAGTGATACATGAAAAAATTCATAACTTGGGGATTCATCTTGAAATTGATTGAACACGATATGGGAATTTCATCAAGCATGTGGAAAGCATGAATTTAAGACATAGGACTGTTGCTAAAAATCATGAATTTAGGATCTATCATGGAATTCACTTGAATGAAGCATGAGAAACTCAAATTCATAGCATAAGAAATTCAAAATCTCGCATGAAATTACACATGGGCTGAAATTAATTAAAATCACCATGAAAACATGCAATTCAATCTTTCTTGAACAATTAAAATAACATAATGATCAAAAAATTCATTCTTTAATTGAAATAAAAGGGTTTTGGGCTCCATGGGTGAAAGAGGACCCATGGATGAACTCCCACATACCTTAAAGATATAATATTGAAGGAGAAACACAATCTTGAAAGCTTTCTTGGATTGGAAAACTAGACTTCTTGCTTATCTTGAAGAAAATTTAATGAGGTTCTTGGTGTTCTTGAGGGGGCTAGGGTTTTCTTGGAGAGAAAAGGATGAATAATAAGGTATCTAATGCTTTTGGGGGCTAAAATTATATGTTATAGGTGGATTTGGGTGAGAGGAAGTTACCAAAGTACCACTAGACCCTTTAGGAACTGAAATAACGTGTCAAACAGTTCCTTAACGAGGTTGCCATCGCGTCGGCTTACTACCTCTCATGAAAAATGCCATAACTTTTCATTCGGGTATCAGATTATGGCGAAATTGGCATCGTTGCAAAGCTAATTTAAATATCTACAATTTGGTTGGTCTTGATTGAAAAAATTCCATGTATATAAAAATTTATACACGTTCAAAGTTGTGGGACGAATTAAAGGCTCTAAGCTCAACTTTGTTCTAAGTGATTCTTATAAACATTGTTAACCTCGAAATCACATCAAACACGAGGATAAAAATCATGGAACTCATATTTAGATGAAAATTATTTGGATTATAACTTATACACGTAGGAACAATGGTTCAAAGACTAGCCCAAATATACGGGCTGTCACACCATATCATCCTTGAAAGAGAGGGTATGGGTGAGTAATAATTTTAAACAATTACTTGAATTAGTTCTTTTAATAGCATCTCTTGGGCACAAGGATGTTAATTGAGGCAATTGATTTGTGAAATTGTTACACTTATGAGGTGTTCGAAAGAATCCATTTGTGAACTTCGGTGTTTTATTGAAAGATTGACACCAACACCTCTAAATCTTGCTTACCCATGACTCCTAGCTAAATTTGAATAAATTCTTAATTACCCATGAACGATTGCACACCTATAATGACATAACCCTAAGATCCTCTCCTAATTGATTAGACTCTAATTATTCTAAGCCTCGAGTTAGTCTTCTAAAAGCGTAGAAATTGCTATATTTTTGGAAACACTCAGAAAATCCCCCCAAATATTTGTATCTCAAATTTGAATTTAGCAAGTTACTTTCATTTCAAACTTATTCGATAACCACTCATATTGTTCCTTGTGGATTTGACCCTGACTCTTTGTTGGATATATATATATATATATATTGAAAACATCCGCTACATATATACAAGAGTGTGATATGAGAATTATCAAAAATGGCGTCGTTGCTGGAAAACAATTTGGCGTATTGAGTTAGTTTGGAACTTTAGCTTACTTGCTTTGTTCAAACCTGTGAATATGTGTTTGTGATTTTCTTTTGTTTCTTGTGTTAAGTAGATTTTTGTTTTTACTTATTTGTCACTATGGTATCATGGAATCAAAATGAGTTTGGTGGTTTCAAATTTTATCTTGATAATCCATGTCCTTATTGTGGTGGACCCCACTTTTGGCAAAATTGTAAATATGCTCTCCGAAAAGAGGTGTGTGCACATCTCGATCCTATTAGGAGTATGATTATTCTTTATGTGGTCATCAAGACGAACATTGGAGTGATTGTCCAAATGCCTCCTCCTTTAATTATGGTAACAAAAATGATAGTTCTTTTTATGAGTTTGATAGGTCTCATGATGTGACAATGGAAGAATAATGTACCAGACATAAAGGTATTGAAGCAATGCTTCTAACTATTTTGGATCGGGTGACAACAATGGGGGAGGACATGCATCTCTTGCATCAATCAATGGAGTCATTTGAAAAAAAAGTCATAAAGAAGAAGAAGTGGATGAGGATGCCAATCTTTCTAGTGCCATGTCTATTCCCAAGCCTCAAAATAAAGTTGATGAAGAAGAGATTTTAAGCCATGTAACTAAACTAACAATGTGTGATGACTCAAATAAAAGTTACCAAAATGAAAAAAATGGCTCAACTAGAAGAGAAGAAATATGAGATTCTACAAGAAAGCAAATAGAGGAGATGTTGAAGGACACAATGGAGAAAAATAAAGATTGTGGAAAGTATTAGCTAAATAGTGGGACTTAGCCCAATATGGTGATGATGAAGTTTTTGAAGACATCGAATTCTCCATGGAAGGACTTTTTTAAGAGATTATTGAGTCTCAAAATAAAGTAAAACTTGACAAAGAATAAATTATGAGTCAAGAATGGCTAATAAATCAAACTCAACAACTTAAAATTGATATGTGAGCTAATGCTAACACATTTGAGGCTTTTAACTGAGAATAATTGCAAAAAATTAAGCAAATTTTATCATTTTTGATTGTTTTATCTTTGATTTTGCAGTAAAAGCTAAGATGCTAGAGAACCAACAAGGATGGAAGCAAAAGAGTTGAAATCTGAAGAAAAAAGAAGAGAAGTGTAGCTGATGACATTCTTGATAAGTCGTCAGCCCTGTGATAAGTTATCAGCTTCATCATCAGCCTTAGATAGAGAATGGACCTGAATTAAGAGTTGTGATGACATTTTGTGATAAGCCGTCAAGGAGCTGATAGGTCATCAAAATTGGCGTCAGCCTAAGGCAAAACATGAAAGCTGAGGTAGAGATGTGACGACATTTATGATAAGTCATCAAGGAGATGATAGGTCATCAAAACCATCGTTAGCCTAAGGCAGAGAATACTAAAAGCAAAGAGGAGCTGGCGACATTTTTCATAAGTCGTCAGCCTCCTGATAGGGCACCACGGATGGCGTCACCTGTCTGAGAAATTGCTGAACTTTATTATTTTGTTTCCATAATTAAGGTAGACTATTTGAAGGATTGTTTAAGGTTTTATTAGGGCTTCCAAACTTTAGTTTTGAGAAAGATATTTTTGTTATTTTCTCTGTTTAGTTTGTTGCCTTAAAAAAGCAATTACTTTGAAGAGATTTTAATCATTACTTTGGGATTTCTACTTTGATCTAATCTGAGAAGCACTCATTGCTATTCATCATGCTGTAAGTTCATCTTTCAAATTATGAATTCAACTTGTTTTATCGATTATTATATTATGAGTGGCTAAATCTCTTTAACCCGAATTATGGGATCTATGGGTTAGGTATTGGTAAGTTGCTAAGTGTTCAAGATTCTAAAGGTAATAGGACTCTTTGATAATTCCAAGGTTTTAATTATTGTATATTGGTTGCAAACGATAGATAGAAACTACTTTGATTTGCTTGAGATAAGAAATCAACTATAGTAGGAAGTGAATTATTGACTGGGACTTGGAACCTACCAACCTTCCGTTTAATAATTAACGTTGTAACAAGGTTAATTAGCCTGAGGTGAAGTCTAGTCAGTGAATATAAATTCCCTAAGTCCGAGAGGATTAGGAAATTAAATACTTAATTAGGTCTAGAGACATTTAGGCATAACTTCGATAAAGATAATCTGTTGTTCCTACCTATCGTGAGAATCTTGAATCACTATTAGCATCTGTCAAGTACCAAAACCCATAGTGAACATAATTCTGGTTTTCCATAAACTCTTGAATACAAACACTGAAACTAAAGTGACCAACAATTATTTGTTGATCATCAAAAACTCTTATTTTATCTTTTTGTATCATTTGTTTGAATTTAACTTGTAGCTTTAGCTTCAAACTAGTTTAATCGCCACTCACATTGTTCCCTGTGGATTTGACCCCGAATCCAAAGTTGGGTAAATATTTTTATGACGATCACCTTACTCTAAATTGACTTGTAAGTTTAGATTTATAAAAAATAGTGCCATTGTTGGGGAAAAACTTGGCGTATTGAGTTGGTTTGGAATTTTAGCTTACTTACATGAATTCAAACTTGTAAATATTTGTTTTTAGTTTTATTTTATTTTCTGTGTTAGGAACATTTTTATTTTAGTTTAGTTATTACTATGGCATCATGGAATGAATATGAGCTTGGTGGTTGGAAATCTTATCTTGATGATCTATATCCATATTATGATCGACCTCACTTTTGGCAAGATTGTAGATATTCTCCTCGGAGAGAGATGTGTGTACCATCTGTATCCTACCGGTAGTATGATTGTTCTTTATGTGGTGGTCAAGATGGGCATTGGAGTGCTTGCCAAAATGCCCCCTCCCCCCATTGTGCTAACCCAAATTTTAGTCCTTCTTATGATTTTGATAGCACTTTTGGTCAAAAAAAAGGAAGAACAAAGCACCAGAAAGAGTGGTATTAAAGCTATGCTTCAACTAATGTTGGATCATATGGACAAAATGAATGATATCACATCTGATATACTTTTAGACATTAGGGTATTTAAAAAGGAAAGATAAAGGATAGGGGGGATGGATATCGAGGTCAATCATCCAAACCACTCTTCTACATTATGTTTAGATGATATCTTGTCTATGGAATCATTTAGACTAATCGAAGAGTATGAAAATGCGGAGAAATAATCCTATAGTGATGTTTAGCTTAATGTTGAGCAACCCTTGGTGATTTTCCAACCAACCAAACCATTCATAAACGAAGATGCTAAAGATGAGAAAATGCTACTAGAGTCGAAAGAAGAAATCAAGAACAATTCTTGTGATAATTCTAGTCCATTTTGGGGTAAATATACTATTATGGTTGATACTCCGAAAATTAAGAGTTAGTCCTCATTCGAACCAGTTTTCAACATTATACTTGGTGGATGTGATGAAAGTGGAATCACCCAAGCAAATGATGAATTTTGAAAATGAGGAAAAAAATTCTTATATTTTGGATTTTAGAATTCCAAAAGGGTATACTACAACCCCAATATTGAAGGATAAGAAGCTTAAAGATCAATGTCCATTTAGTGGTTTTTTAAGATCCTTACTATTGCCCAATGAGCCCACTCAAAAGTTTGATGCAAAATTGGGAAAACGGTTCAAGTCTTTGAAGTGGAATGATAGAACATTCCTTATCATTCCCTCACATTTGCCCAATGGACCTAAAAGATGTAAAGATCGAAAGATGGGCCAACAGTTCAAATCGTCAAAGTGGAGGGATAAAGGATGACTAAATGTTGTCCTGCCACAACACTAAATTAGGCGCTTCTTGGGAGGAAACCCAAGGTATTTTGTTGTTTGTATTCATATTATGTGATTGACATCAGATCTTTGCACCCATGGTGCCAAAGGTATGTTTATAACTCTCTCGTTTTGGTTTAACGCATTAGGGACATTGCATGATTTTAAGTTGAGGGTGGAGCTACTTGTGGGTGTTGATGTCGTCTTGGGGTTTTTGTTGCCGTGCCTCTTTTACCCGAACTTTTGTTCCTAGTAGAGCCGGCATATTTAGGCGTATTGTGTTTGATTTTTTGTAAAATATTGTAGTTAACTAAGAGAAATACAAGTACCTTAGACAGTTAACATGTTTTTGTGATTTTTGAGAACCTCTCCAATGGACTGAGTATTTAACTATGTGAGTTGCATCTGATTGTGACCATTGTGCATCTTTGTATATCATTAGTTTTAGTGACACAACAATCATTGCTAAACAGCTGCATGAACTGAATGCGTAGTAGCTTGTGATATACTTATATTCCAAGTGCATGTGAGATCTTACTCAGTTCCTGTTGTATGTTGAAATCTAGAACTTGTCCGGTTAGTCTTACCTTAATTGAAGGATAGGGGCTAGAAAAGGATCTAGGCCATTTTGATATTAGCTTACTTTTAGCCTAAATAACCTTCCCTGTATATAGAATATCCCTTGATCCCTACTTTGAGCCTGATTATCCTATTTCTTTTTATGACACCTATCACTTTTCCAGTTTATATCATAATGAATCTGTTTTGGCCCTGGTCCTCCTTGGACACTATGCACCTTGACTTAAGAAAATGCCCTAAGTTGAGGGTGGCTATCATAGGGGTGAATGATGTAAAATGAGTAGGAAGAAAGGTAGAGTAAAAAAAGGAATAAAAATTTGAGTGTGGTAGAAAAGAGCAAGAAAAAGAAAAGTTACGAAAAAAAGTGGTTGTAGAAAAGACCGCACCCATCCTGAATAAGTGTGATTAAGAAAAGAGAAGAATAGAAAAAGGCTAATGAGTGAAACCTCAGAAAGCTAGTGTAGTGTCAAGGAGGCTTAGTCACTTTAAATATCATCGAGTATCATACCAGGCCCTAGCCTATATTACAAGCCAAAAAGAAGACCTATAGTGATCCTAGCTGACCTATTTGACGATTTGGGTAATGAAAATAAGGGCAGTCCTATGGTATTTGGCATATATTGATTGGAACTTCATTCTGAGAGTGAGTGTCTTGTTATTGTCCCCATGGTTATATATGTGATGTCTGATATGAGAAAAGGGGGGTTTCTTTATAGTGAGGGTACACTGGTTACATCACTAGTTACTGACTTATTTGGATAGTGTAAACTTGATACATGCATAGCTGTGTTGTTGAGTTGGTGCCATAACTTGATTCCTATGTGTTGCATTGTTGTTCTTCAATAATATACACAGTTGTTCTTGAATTGACTGACCTTGGAGATGGTGAAGATGTTTGAGATGATATAGATGATTGACTACCAAATGCACTCTGTATTCTCTTAGTTGTGTTTGAGTTGCTTGAGGACAAGCAATTATTTTAAGTCGAGGGTGTTGATGTGTTAGCTGATGCTAACACATTTGAGGTTTTTAATTGAGAATAAAATCAACTATTTTTGTTTTTGATTGTTTTATCTTTGATTTTGAAGTAGAAGCTAAGATGCTAGAGAACCAACAAGGATAGAAGAAAAAAAGTTGAAATCTAAAATAAAAAGAAGAGAAGTATGGTTTATGACATTCCTGATAAATCGTCAGCCCTGTGATAAGTTGTTAGCTTCATCGTCAGCCTTAGATAGAGAATAGACCAGAGTTGGGAGTTGTGACGATATTTTGTGTTAAGCCATCAAGGAGCTGATAGGTCATCAAAATTGGCATCAGCCTAAGGTAGAACATAAGAGCTGAGGTAGAGACGTGACTACATTCGTGATAAGTCATCAAGGATATGATAGGTCGTCAAAATCGTCGTCAACCTAAGGCAGCGAATACCAAAAGAAAAGAGGAGTTGACGACATTTGTGATAAGTCGTCATCCTTCTGATAGGGCGTCACAGATGTCGTCACCTATCCGAGAAATTATTGAAATTTATTATTTTGTTTCCATAATTAGGGTGAACTATTTAAAGCATTGTTTAGGGTTTTCTTATGGGTTCCAAACCTGAGTTTTGAGACATATTTTTGTTATTTTCTCTCTCTAGTTTCTTGGCTTGAAAAAGCAATTACTTTGAAGAGATTTTAATCATTACTTTGGGATTTCTACTTTGATCTAATCTGAGTAACACTCGTTACTATTCATCTTGCTATAAGTTCATCTTTCAAATTATGAATTCAACTTGTTGTATCGATCATTACATTATGAGTGGCTAAATCCCTTTAACCCGAATTATAGGATCTATGGGTTAGGTATTGGTAAGTTGCTAAGTGTTCAAGATCATAAAGGTAATAGGACTCCTTGATAATTTCGAGGTTTGAATTATTTTCTATTGGTTGCAAATGATAGATAGCACCTGCTTTGATTTGCTTGAGATAAGAAATCAACTATAGTAGGAAGTGAATTATTTATAGGGACTTGGAAGCTACCAAACTTCCGTTTAATAAGTAACGTTGTAACAAAGTTAATTAACCTGAGGTAAAGTCTGGTCAGTGAATATAAATTCCCTAAGTCTGAGAGGATTACATAATTAATTACTTAGTAGGTCGAGAGACATCTAGGCATAACTTCGATAAAGACGATCTATTCTTCATACCTACCGTGAGAATCTTGAATCACTATTAGCATCTGTCAAGTATCAAAACCCATAGTAAACATAATTATTGTTTTTCATAAACTCTTGATTACAAACACTGAAACTAAAGTGACCAACAATTATTTGTTGATCATCAGAAAACCCCATTTTATCTTTTCATATCATTTGTTTGAATTTAACTTGTAGCTTTAGTTTCAAACTAGTTTAATCTCCACTCACATTGTTCCCTATGGATTCGAACCCGACTCCAAAGTTGGGTAAATATATTGACGACGACTGCCTTACACTAAATTGACGTGTAAGTTGAGCATTATCAGAAATCCATAAAATTCAACTAGATAGTATGTTTGTTACAACCCGACCCCAAGCCCAGTCGCGATGGTATCTTAAGCCCACTGAGAGTTGGAGGCTACCCTCTTTGCCTATTTACCTGATCATAGTAAATATAATAGCAGAAGAAACCCAAACATAATACAAAAATTAGATAGATAACTCAATAGAAACTAAGAATCAATAAACAATGACCACCCATATTTTGTCCACAAAAGCCTCCAAAAAAATTAAATATCAAACTAGGTTGGGACATGCCCCCGACCATGGCCAAAAAGGGAATCCAAAATGTAAAAAAAATTGATGGTATTTCTATACTCATAAGAAAGCAGTGACATGTCTGACCTTCCGAAATATGGAGGCTTACCACTTCAATGCAGACCAATCGATGAACAAGAATCACCTAACTCTGAACAAGGTAATCGAAGAATCCCCTAGGACTCTACAACATAAAATGATGTAGCGTTCGAGGATGGTTAGCGGGGTGAGTGCTAACATGTAACTCAGGGAAGGCATAAAATAATTCCATTATCAAATCAGTCCAAAACCATTCAAAAACCATATGCACACATTCATATATACTTATATATAATATGTCGGGATAGGAAACAAGGTTTAGCATGAGATTTAAAAATCATTAACATGTACTGTGTATCTCTAACCATCCTAAGGGCACCTACAGTCTATATGGGTTCAACTCCCCATACTGAAAGGGTCCCAGTGGATGTTAGCCACACAAACTAGGAAAATCTAAGCAAGGGCCAAATATATCGAGGCTCTAATTATTCCAATATACATATATATATATATATATAAATTTAATGTGTGAACTATCCATACGGTCACCAAAACCCTTACACCGATGAACGTGGATTTTGGTATTAGTCCCCTCGGGACCTCCACCTTCCACGATGAGCTGCACAACCCCCTTTAAGCCTTAATTAAAACCATATACACATTTCTATCCATTAATCAAGGAGTCTTTTAATTTGGCATTACTGTTGGTATCATCATACCAAATTAATTAAGCTTGCAAGAGAATTACATTATTCCATTCCAAACCTTTTAGCCAAATAAACTCCAAAGTTTTAATTTAGAAACCAATCCTTGGCCACCAAGACCTTTCAAGACCATTTAAAACTAAACTATGGCATTCAACCATTAATACAATGCAATAGTTTAGTAAAGTAAGCAAAACCATGTACTTGTTCATATTTCAAATCAAATTATGCAAGTGGGCTGAGGTTAATACTAGTTTCAAACCAAAAACCATAATTTTTAAGGGAATCCACTACCCCATACCATTCACCATGTCCATTAATCTACTTAGTTCAAAAACAACAAGATAAAGCATGAATAACAATTACAAAACCATAGGGAAACTAGCCTAGTAACAACCATTCAAAACCCTCAACCCATCATTTCAAACCCACAATTTAAAATCACATTAATAGTGAATAAATATATGCCTTTATGAAAAACCAAGTGAGGGAAGAGATTCATACCTGAAGACACCAAGAAATTTGGAGAGAAAAGCACCAATTTGATCCTTAGGAGCTTAATCCCTTAAAACCCTAGCTTTTTCTTGACTGGGGATTCAGAGAGGAGAAGTAGTGTTTATGCTATGTTAAATGATGGAAATAGGGACCCTTAGGATGTTTTAATTCATGGAAAGGTAATGGGATGGAAAGAAAAAACATAATAACTTTAATGAAAATGGGTAGGAAATATAGTGCCTAGTCTCTTTGGGTCAGGTAATGACTTGTAATTAATGGTTACAAGTCGTACCCCTAGACTCGTAGCCTATGCAGAACCTGGGCCTTTACATTAGTTTGGTCATGAGTCTCGCCCTATGACTCGTGACCTCACCCTACAACTCGTGGGGGCCAAGTCATTACCACTATAAGAACTTTGAATAGCCTTCCTGGTTGGACTACTGGAAGGGATCCTACGACTCATGAAGAGGGGGTACGGCTCATCAACTGAGTCATTGCCTGGGAAGTAATGGAAAAATTAAGAAATTTTTAGCAGACAAAACCTATGGCATTACAGTGTTACGAATGGTGGATGAATCCCCCAAATTTCATGTTGAGATATGTCAAGTTTGGATTAAATTTGAAATGCCCACTCAAAAATTAAAAACTAAATTGAATGCAAAATTTGAAGCATGTGGTACTCAAAATCAAATGAATAGGCATGATTGTGTTAAAGTTGTTTATATTGAAGATGAGGGTGAGCTTGATGTTGAAGGATTCATGATGATTTTCCAATCAACCGAACCAAAAATAATAAAGGATTCCAAAATTAAAGAAGTGATACTAGAGTTGCAAGAAAGAGTTAAAAAAATCCTTCATGAAGGTTCTAGTTTATTTAGGGGGTAAGAATATCAAGAATAATGAAACTCCAGAAATGGGAAGACGACTTTATTCTAACCACTTTTCGACATTATTCTTGGTGGATGTGATGGAAGTCAAATCACCCAAGCATATAATTAATTTTGGCAACGAGGAAGAAAATTTCTACATTTTAGAGTTTGTCATTCCAAAAGGACAAAATGACGTCCCTCACTTGAAGGCTAAGAATTGCAAAATCCAATCTGTAACTAGTTGTTTATTTATGTTCTTACCAATACCCAACGAGCCTTCTCGAAAGTTTGATGTGAAGTTGGGCAAATGGTTCAAGTCTTCAGAGTGGTTAGATAGAATTAGTATCATTGAATCCTTACCTTTGCCCCAAGTACCTTAAAAGTATGTTGATCTAAAGTTGGGCTGATGATTCAAATCCTCTAGGTGGAGACATAAATGATGTCATGCCGCGACTTTAACTAATACGTTTCTTGGGAGAAAACTCAGAGGATTTTTATTGATGTTTGCTAATGTATTTAATTCACATTTTAACTTGTTCTTGGTATTTATAGGTGACTTCATAAGTCAGGATGTTTGAAGGAAGGTTTGGGAGGACAAAACTACCTCTCGAACAAATTTTGAGCTAAAATATTTGCCCAAACTAGGTTGTTCTAGCTTGTACCTGTGTTGGACATACTTAAGAAATCCAAGTGTAGGTCATGGGAAGTCCTAACGCAGCTTGGGAATAGCTATATTTTTAGGACATGTGCTAGACATGCTAAAGCAGTCCAAGCACAGCCCAAGAGCATATAGCACGCAACAGAGCAAACCTGTTCTGCCTTGACTTGTGATGGACTTGATTATGCAGTCCAGGCGTAGGGCAAAAGCAATTGGATACAGGTTGCCTTGAGCTAGGAACTGAACAAATAGGATAGAAACAATGTTGACCTGCGATGGATCTGCTTAAGCAGTTCAGGCACATGTCTAACTTGTATGGAACACAGGAGGGCTGGAAACACTGTCCAGGAAATTTGTTTGACCTGTGTTGGATATTATTAAGTATTCCAAATATAGGCCCAACACATCTGGAATGTAGGTAAGCACAAAACTATTGGGAAAACATAGGTTTGACCTCTGACTAGAACTGCTTGAGTAGTCCAGGCGCAGGTTTAACAATAGTGCGCATATGGATTTTTTTGAGCCGATTTGCTAAAAAGTTTTTACACGTTTTTATACTTAATTCAAACTCTTAATTTCTCATCTCAAGAATGCAACCCCAAAAGCTTTAAATTAGTATTTCATCTCATATTTTCCTCTCTTAGGTAAGCTTAGAAGGTATGATCTTTAGTAAAATTATCTTGTGAATTCTCTTTAAAGTACAAATGATGATCATATTCCATGTTTTATTTTGGCTTAAATTTAATTCATTTGAGCTTAAGTTAGTAAAATATGGTTGTTGGGTAATGTGTTCCTTGTTTTACATGCTAAATTGGAAATTCTTTTTTTTTCCTTTAAACTAATGCACAACGTGTTTGATGAAATGCCCACATGAAGTTTGTTCGCTAAATTGAGTAGTGGGTGACCGAATTGGGTTAGTACAATTACAAATGGAGTGTTTCGTGATGAATCAATGCATTGAGCTTGCTCACATTTATTTTTTTCCTATTTTCAAGATCTTCGTTTACGTGTGCATCAAGTCTTTGTTGAAATGTCGATAAGAGATGAATACCTTTAATGATTGTAATTGTTAATGTGAACTTTCGTGGGGCATTATGTGATTATTTTTGGAGAATAGTTTTGAGTCCAATTGGTTTAAATGTTGAACAACCGGTGGTTTTAGGTTGAAATTATTGATGAATGTTACATCCTTGGCTTTGGTCGGTAAATGTGTTTATCATAGCATTCACGGGTGAAGTTTGAGTCTCCCGATAGATATCAATGCTTTCATTGCCCTATGATAGATTGGGTGACACCATTCTTATGGGTATAGGGTCATTTGTATTTTTTGGGGTGTCATGAATGTTTTATGAGCTGAAAGGGTGATATGTGAAGAATGTGTGACAATTCCAAGTTCAAAGAGTTGAGGTATGTGATAAACGAGTCCCATAAAGTGTAATGATGAAGTTACCTTGCATCCACCTAAATTTTTGTTTAAATTTATTTTCCTTCTTAATAGATAAAAAATCAAAAGTCCCATTTTATCATTTATCTTGTGTTTTGTTGTTGTTTTCTCCTTATAGGTATATCTCCAAGAAAAAAAGTTTCCACAAGAAGCTAAAAAGGGCCATGGTCCGGATAAAGGCAAGGAAAAATCTACTTCTAGCTACTGAGATAATGAGGAGTTGCCTTTAGTGGAAGACCCAAGTTGAGGATCCCAATCTGACGAGGCTCCTAGCAAGGAAATACGACCATCTATTGACATAAACCCACGCTCCTAGTGCACTACATGGAGTCTCTAACCTCCTTTACTCTCTTTTTATTTTGTAGTGGTACAATGAAATGAGTTTTAGTGGGGTGGGGCATCTTACTCTAGACTTGATGATTTATACATATTGATTTCATTAGTTGGATGGATTATAGAGATATACTCTACTTTTTTCTTTTTCTGTTCATTACTTTAACCCTCGAGGGGCTTGCTTTTTACTTTAACCCTCATAGGGCTTGTCTTTTTATTATTAACATTGATTTGGGTTGGCTCTCGATGGGTATATGGATAGATACTTCCCTACTTCGGTCTTGTGTCATGCACTTAATATTAATGTGATACCCAATTTGTGCACATTTATCTTGTTACCTTTTGTAATACCCCGCATGTTTCTAAGCTAGGAAGTGAATAAGTATTCCTACGTATGAAATATCCTATCCTATGATTCATACTTGAGTACATAACTTACAATGAATATCCTAGTGATAGGATAGATTATGATGCATTAAGCATGTTCATATGAGTCACTTAAGGTAATACAAGCTAAAAGTTTTTGAATCCATCAAGTTTTAGTGTTTGATTTTGCAAGGGTCATCTTTGAATGAGTATAACTCGATGTTAATGTGGTATATTGGCTTATCTAGGCCAACCAAATTGAAGAGAATCGAATTATCTTTCCAACGATACCAATTTCGCCTTAATCCAATACCTGAGCTAAAAGTTATGCCAATTTTCGTGAGAGACAGTAAGGATAGGCGATTGGTTAGGCGCCGCCCAACCCAAACATAGGCGATTGCTTAGGCGCCGCCCAACCTAGCTTAGGCAATCACTTGGGCGCCACCTAAGTCAGTAACAGGTACCAAAAAAACTCCGTTTTGAGTTATTTTAAGGGTAATTAAGTCTTTTAACACTCCTTACACGTCCCTACCCTAAACTTAACCCTACAAAATATATAGCTTCTAAACATATTACAACCCTATTATCATCTCAAATCTCATCATCCAAGAGCACTAAAAGAGAAAAACAACTAGAGTTGCGTAACTAAGATTGAAGATCCGATTTCAAGGAAATTCCTCGATCAATCATCATGAATCTTCCTTCTAAGGTATGCGTGAGTTGATTTATGGATCCCTTTTATCCATAAAGCTCAAAAACCCTCTTTTTCATTATAAACTATGATTTCTATATTGATGGGTGTTGATGATCATGTTGTTGATATTGGGTGATTCCCAAGATGGAATCTTTATATGTTGTTTTGAATTTCATGATATCATATGAGTTGGAAACATGTAAATTTGGTTTTTCATGATGTATAATTTGATGATTTCACCTATTCTTAAGATGTGCATGTAAGGTGTTTGATAAAATACCTAAGAAACTAGAAATCATGCAATATAGCTAAATTGTGACTAAGTGAAGGATTAATGATATGCCCTTACGTTCCAATGACTTCTATGTTGATAATGTGCCTTGAAAATGTTGTTGGAATACTCATGAACTATTCTTATCAGATTATGCTATGTTTACTTGCAAATCCTACTTATGAACAAGATGTATGATAACCATGCTATCCACATGAACTTCCATGCTATTAGTATGTGTTGCCAATATGATTATACAATGAAAATGATATTAAGATTGTGTAACTACTTCCATACGTTATGAAATTCTTTCCATGCAATACATTGTTGATAACTATGCTTAGTATGAGATTCATACTTAAGATATTATAAATTATGGACTCTACTCTTATGATCAACTCAGTCATGTGTGTCAGTTTCCTTCCATTAAGTCCTGGGGGTACTTGTACCCGAAAACTATAGTTGTGTGCCTGGATCCATGTCATGTTTCATGATATCTAAACTCAAACTATGATTCCATAGACTTCAGTTAGTTATGTGACTCAGGAAAACCTTATGATCTTAGTCAGTTGTCAGATATCAGAAACATTCCGCCAGTCAATGGGATTCAGTAAGATTAAGTCGTACACAGTCAGTTATTCATGTCCAGTCCCTCCAGATGGGAGGTGAGGTTAGCACCGAGTGAACCCAAGGATGGGAACTCACCCACCAGTTTAGGGTGTGATTCTTAGTAGTCATCTTTGTGTTCTAGAACTACGTACCTAGCATAGGTTGAGATATCTTAACCCGTTAGATTAGGGTTGATGAGGTGGCTTAACCCATCAGTTTAAGGTTCCCGCCGTTCTCATTGAATACCCGCCAGATAAGGGTAAATCATAGGATCTCCTTACCCGTGGCACGGTATTGACACCCCTCTAGTCGGGGTAGAGATTGGATCTCAGCTTAGCCATAACGGCGTACATGGGGCATATCGGTTAAACACTACTTCCCACAGCTTCAGTATCAGTCTCAGTAAAAGAACTCTGGGCGTTCTTTAGATTTCAGTATATATAGGATTGTCAGATACAGTCGTCCATGTTATTAGTTTCAGTATCAGTCATGACAGTTATCAGTAACCATGTATTAGATTACAGGTCATGCTATCACGTATTCACGGTCCCAGTTTCTATATATGTGTGTTTGTACTCCCATGTTCATATTAGTCAGTTAGTGTTGTTCGTGCTTGAAACCCTTTATGTTCAGCCTACCTTCCTCGTACACTCAGTACTTCAGTTGTAATGACGCATTTGCACTATGGTGATTTCTTTTCATATTACACCATAAGTTCCAAGACACGAGCTCCAGCCTAGCAGTAGCGGTAGCATTCCAGTCACAGAGACACAGTGAGTCCTCATTGATTTAAGAAAAATATGATTTGATTCATTTATTTATTTCTTCAGTTCAGTTTTACGGAGTTAGTTGGAGACATGTTCCTTCAACTCCTTATTCAAATAGTTTAGAGGCTTTCAGATTTATGTTCAGATTTACGTTCAGACTGAGTTGTTTTGGGTATTTTCACCCACATGATTGTATTCAGTTGAACCTTATGGCCTTACAATTCTATGTATTCTGTATTATTATATCATGATTTACAATACATAGGTACAGATATCAGTCATGGGTTAGCTTATGGTCCCTTGAGGTCATGAGCACCGTGTAGCATTCCTGTTCAACGAATCAGGGTGTTACAAACTTGGTATCAGATTCTAAGGTTCAATAGAGTCCTAGGAATTCTAAAAGCCGCATCTAGTAGAGTCTTGTACATGGGTGTATTGCGCGCCACATTTATGTGCGGGAGGCTATAAGATATTTTAGGAACAATCCCCTTTCTTCATTATTCATGTCATGCTAGTGAGCATAATCATAAGCTAAACTCTTAGTCTAATCCATTCTTCTCTTATTCCAAACCATGGCCCCAAAGAGAAGAAACTAGCCAGCTCCTCAACCCAAAGATCCTTTGGGCGAATATGTTTCCCATGCGGAGTTTAGAGCCGCATTTATCACACTTGCTCAGTCCATGGTTTCACAGATTGAATGGCCACCAGTCATTCCGGCCAATTCATTGGACAATCCCAAAGCAACTAGGGTTCGGGACTTTACCCGGATGAACCCTCCATCTTTCCATGGGTCTAAGTGTGATGAGGACCCTCAGGAGTTCATTGACCAAGTCCAGAAGGTCATTGACATCATAGGTGTTACTTCTATTGAGAGTGCTGAGTTAGCCGCCTACCAGTTACAGGATGTTGTTCATGATTGGTACAAACAGTGGAAGTCTGAGAGACTAGATGATACAGGCCCTATCGAGTGGAAGGAATTTGTCACAGCCTTCTTAGATAGATTCTTTCCCCAAGAGCTGAGAGAAGCCAAATTTCTTGAGTTCATCAACCTCGGGCAGGGGAATATGATGGTTAGGGAGTATTCTCTCATATTTACTCAGCTAGCCAGGTATACTCCTTATGTGGTATTAGACAATAGAGCTAAGATGAGCAAGTTCATGTCAGGGGTCAATGATAACATGGTAAATGAGTGTAGGTATGCGATGCTGATCTGTGATATGACCTTAGCCAGACTCATGACCCATGCCCAGCAAGTAGAAGAGCAGAATTTTAAGACTAGGGAAACGCAGAACAAGAGAACAAGGTTAGGTAATTTCAACTTTGCTTACCCTAAGTTAGATGGAGGAAACCATTCATAGTTTTTCTCCAAGTCAGCCATTCCAGCTCCTTCCTCTGCCAGCCCTCCAGTGCCAAAGTTCAGAGACGACAGTAGAGACAAAGAACCAGGCTCTAAATCTCAGGAAAGTGTTTATAGTACCCGAATGAATCCCCTTTGTCAGACTTATGGTAAGAACCACAAGGGAATTTATAGAGCCAGTAGTGATGTCTATTTTGGTTGTGGCAAGACATGACACAAGATTAGGGAGTGTCTGCAGTCAAGTCTTCAGGGTCAGCAAAATCATTCTACAGCTCAGTTTAGTTGCCCGAACCAGCAGGGTGCCATTTCCAGTTCTACCAATGGGCAACGCCCAAACAGACTCTATGCTCTTCTATCCCGGCAGGATCAAGAAAATTCTCCTGATGTCATTACTGGTACATTATAGATTTTCCATGTTCATGTTTATGCTTTGCTAAACCCAGGTGCATCTTTGTCTTTTGTTACTCCATACATAGAAGGCTATTTTGGAATCAGTCCTGAAGTCCTAGCAGAGCCCTTCTCAATCTCTACCCCAGTGGGTAAAACCATCATAGCCCAGTGGGTATACAGGAACTGCCCAGTTATGATATCTCAAAAACCAACGTCAGCAGATTTAGAGGAGTTAGAGATGACTAATTTTGATGTTATTCTCGACATGGATTGGCTTCATTCCTGCTATGCCAGAGTCGACTGCAGAAACAGGATAGTTCAATTTTAGTTCCCGAATGAGCCCGTCCTAGAGTTGAAGGGTAGCATTTCAGCATTCAGGGGTCAACTTGTTTCCTACCTTCCGGCAAGGAAAATGATTTCTAAGGGGTGTATGTATCATCTCGTACATATTAAAGATTCCATTTCTGAATATCCCATCCTCGAAATAGTCCCTGTTGTTAATGAATACTTAGATGTCTTTCCCGAAGATCTTCCAGGCATTCCTCCCGAAAGGGAATTAGACTTCGACAAAAACCTTCTTCTGGATACTCAACCTATTTCTATTCCGCCATACAGAATGGAACCAGTAGAACTTAAGGAACTGAAAGATCAATTGAAGGATCTCTTAGATAAGGGCTTCATTAGACCCAGCATTTCCCCATGGGGTACGCTAGTATTATTCGTGCACAAGAAAGAAGGTCCTCTCAAGATGTGTATTGATTATCGTCAACTCAATAAGGTCACGATCAAGAATAGATATCCTCTTCCCGAGATTGATGCTCTATTCGACCAACTTCACGGTGATAGTTACTTCTCCAAGATAGACCTCAGATCAGGCTATCATCAGCTCAGAGTTAGAGTATGTGACATTTCAAATACAGCTTTCCGTACTTGGTATGGTCACTTTGAATTTTTAGTCATGTCATTTGGTCTTACCATTGCCTCTGCAGCTTTTATGGATTTGATAAACTGTGTGATCAATCAGTACTTGGACATGTTTGTCATAGTCTTTATAGATGATATTCTGGTATATTCTCGCACAGAGTGTGATTATGCAGACTATCTCAGGATTGTTCTTCAGACTCTCAGGGATCACCAATTATTCGTTAAGTTTAGCAAGTGTAAATTTTGGCTAAGACCATTAGAATTCCATGACCATGTTGTTTTCGGTGATGGAATTAGAGTAGATCCTCAGAAAACCAAGGCAGTAAAAAACTAGCCCATACCCGTATATCCATCAGATATTAGGAGTTTTTTGGGTTTGGCTGGCTATTACAGATGGTTTGTCAAGGGATTTTCTTCTATTGCATCTCTTATGTACATATTGACTTAGAAGAAGATTAAGTTTCAGTGGTTAGATTCATGCGAGAAGACCTTTCAAGAGTTGAAGACTTGACTCACCTCCGCTCCAGTTCTAGCTATTCCAGATGGTTCAGACAGTTTTGTAGTCTATTGTGATGCATCCAGAGTGGGTTTAGGTTGTGTCCTCATGAAGCATCGTAAGGTCATAGCCTATACCTCCAGACAGTTAAAGCCACATGATAAAAATTATCCTACTCATAATCTTAAGTTAGCAGCGGTAGTTTTTGCCTTGAAGATTTGGAGGCATTATCTCTATGGAGTTCATGTAGATGTCTTCACAGACCATAAAAGCCTCCAGTATGTCTTTTCCCAGAAAGATCTCAATCTTCGCTAGAGAAGGTGGTTAGAGCTCTTAAAGGATTACGACATGAGTGTTATTTATCATTTGGGCAAGGCCAATGTTGTGGACGACGCTCTAAGTTTACTCTCCATGGTTAGTATTTCTCATGTTGAGGATAGTAAGAAAAAAAATGGCTCAGGAGATCCATCAGTTTTCCAGACTAGGCGTTTGCTTAGTCGATTCTTCAGAGGGCGGTGTATGTGTTCAGAGTAGTTTAGAGTTATCTCTAGTTTTCGAGGTGAAAGAGAAACAAGACAGGGATTCTATCTTTGTCAAGCTCAAAGAGTCAGTTCAGAATCAGAAAGTCAAGGTTTTCTCCTAAGGGGGAGATGGTGTTCTTAGTTGTCAGGTTTGTCTATGTGTTCCAGGTGTAGATGAATTAAGGCAGTGAATACTTATAGAAGCACATGGTTCGTGATACTCTATTCATCCAGGGGCCACTAAGATGTACCGCGACATACGGGAGATCTATTGGTGGAGTGAGATGAAGAGAGATGTTGCAAAGTTTGTGGCTAAGTGCTCTACATGTCATCAAGTTAAGATAAAGCATCAGAAACCTAGTGGTTCCATGTAATAGTTCACCATTCCTACTTGGAAGTAGGAAGAAGTTAACATGGACTTCATGACGGGTTTGCCTAGAACTCGTCATCAGCATGATTTAGTCTGGGTCATTATAGATAGAATGACCAAGTCAGCTCATTTGCTTCCTGTTCGTACTTCTTATTCCGCCGAGGATTATGCCAAACTCTATATCAGGTAGTTAGTCAAGTTACATGGTGTTCCACTATCTATCATCTTAGATAGAGGTACCCAGTTCACTTCTCACTTTTGGAAAGCATTCCAAAAGGGTCTCGGTACCCAAGTCCATCTCAGCACAGCATTTCATCCTCAGACAGATAGTCAAGCAGAGAGGACCATTCAGACTCTTAAAGATATGCTAAGGGCATATGCAATTGACTTCAAGGAAAGGTGGGATGACCACTTGACTTTGATTGAGTTTGCATACAACAATAGCTATCATTCTAGTATTTAGATGGCTCCATTTGAAGATCTCTATGGTAGGAGATGTAGATCTCTAATTGGTTAGTTCGAAGTCAGTGAGGCCTCAATCATAGGTCCTGACTTAGTATTCGATGCCTTAGAGAAAGTTTAGTTGATCAGAGAGAGACTTCGGGCTGCTCAGAGCCGACAGAAGTCCTATGTAGATATTTGTATAAGGGATCTTGAGTTCGAGGTCAATGACTATGTCTATCTTAAGATATCTCCCATGAAGGGAGTGAAGAGGTTCGGCATGAAAGGGAAATTAAGTCCCCGGTATGTCGGTCCCTTCAGAATTCTTTGTCACTTCAGCAAGGTAGCTTATGAGCTTGAGTTGCCTTCAGATCTAGCCTAAGTCTATCCAGTCTTCCATGTGTCTTTACTAAAGAAGTGCATAGGTGATCCAGCAGTTATTGTCCCTATTCAGAGCATCGACATTCAGAACAGCCTCTCCTATGAAGAGATTCCAATCAAAATCTTAGATTATTAGACTCGTAGATTGAGGAATAAAGAAGTCCCTCTAGTCAAGGTTCTTTCGCGAAATCAGTCTCATGAGGGAGCTACTTAGGAACAAAAAGCAGATATGCATACCAAGTATCCTCACCTCTTCCCCGCCAATTCAAATCAAGCTCAAGGTAACAGTTTTCTTGAATCTTATTCAATTTCACGTTCATGTTTCCAGTATAAACTTGGTACCTATTAACCGTTTGATACTCAGTCATATATTCATGTGTCAGTTGTCCGTGCATCAGATATGAACGAGTTCAGTATGTTTAGCATGTCAGTCATGAGATTAAGTTTTAGTTCTTCATGTTCATTTCACGTTCTATTGTCTGGTATCCCTTCTTAGTAAATTCTCATTCGAGGATGAATGTTCCCAAGGGGGAGATATTGTAATACCCCACATGTTTCTAAGCTCAAAAGTGAATAATTATTCCTACGTATGAAATCTCCTATCCTGTGATTCATACTTGAGTATATGACTTACAATGAATATCCTAATGATAGGATAGCTTATAATGCATTAAGCATGTTCATATGAGTCACTTAAGGTAATACAAGCTAAGAATTTTTGAATCCATCAACTTTTAGTGTTCGATTTTGCAAGGGTCATCTTTTAATGAGTATAACTTGATGTTAATGTGGTATTTAGGCTGACTTAGAAACACCAAATTGTATAGAATCGAATTATCTTTCCAACGATACCAATTTAACCTTAATCCAATACCCGAGCAAAAAGTTATGCCCATTTTTGTGAGAGACAGTAAGGGTAGGCGATTGGTTAGGCGCCGCCCAACTCAAACATAGGTGATTGGTTAGGCGCTACCCAACCTAGCTTAGGCAATCATTTGGGCGCCACCTAAGTCAGTTCCAGGTACCAAAAACACTCCGTTTTGAGTTATTTTAAGGGTAATTAAGTCTTTTAACACTCCTTACACGTCCCTACCCTAAACTTAACCCTACGAAATATATAGCTTCTAAACATATTACAACCCTATTATCATCTCAAAGCTCATCATCCAAGAGCACTTAAAGAGAAAACCAACTAGGATTGTGTAACTAAGCTTAAAGATCCGATTTCAAAGAAATTCCTTCGTCAATCATCAAGAATCTTCCTTCTAAGGTATGAGTGAGTTGATTTATGGATCCCTTTTATCCATAAAGCTCAAAAACTCTCTTTTTCATTATAACCTATGATTTCTATATTGTTGGGTGTTGATGATCATGTTGTTGATATTGGGTGATTCCCAAGATGGAATCTTTATATGTTGTTTTGAATTTCATGATATCATATGAGATGGAAACATGTAAATTTGGTTGTTCACGATGTATAATTTGATGATTTCACCTATTCTTAAGATGTGCATGTAAGGTGTTTGATAAAATACCTAGGAAACTAGAAATCATTCAATATTGCTAAATTTTGACTAAGTGAAGGATTCATGATATGCCCTTACGTTCCAATGACTTCTATGTTGATAATGTGCCTTGTAAATGTTGTTGGAATACTCATGAACTATTCTTATCAGATTATGCTATGTTTACTTGCAAATCCTACTTATGAACAAGATGTATGATAACCATGCAATCCACATGAACTTCCATGCTATAGGTATGTTTTGCCGATGTGATTATGCAATAAACATGATAATAAGATTGTGCAAGTACTTCCATGTGATATGAAATCCTTTCCATGCAATACATTGTTGATAACCATGCTTAGTATGAGTTCCCTACTTATGATATTATAAATTATGGACTCTACTCTTATGATCAACTCAGTCATGTGTATCAGTTTCATTCCATCGAGTTCTGGGGATACTTGTATCTTAAAACTATAGTTGTGTGCCTAGATCCATGTCATGTTTCACGATATCCGAACTCAAGCTATGATTTCATAGACTTCAGTCAGTCATGTGACTTAGGAAAACCTCATGATCTTAGTCAGTTGTCAGATATCAGTAACATTCCACCAGTCACCAGAATTCAGTAAGATTAAGTCATGCACAGTCAGTTATTCATGTCCAGTCCCTCCAGATGGGAGTAGAGGTTAGCACCGAGTGAACCCAAGGATGGGAATTCACCCGCCAATTTAGGGTGTGATTCTTAGTAGTCATCCTTGTGTTCCAGAACTATGTAGCCAATGTAGGTTGAGACATCTTAACCCGTTAGACTAGGGTTAATGAGGTGGCTTAACCCGTCAGTTTAGGTTTTCCATCATTCTCATTAAATACCCACCAGATAAGGGTCACTCACACGCTGTCCTTACTCGTGGCACGGTATTGACACCCCTCTAGTCGGGGCAGAGATTGGACCCCAGCTTAGCCATAATGGCATATATGGGGTATGTCGGTTAAACACTACTTCCCATAGTTTCAATATCAGTCTCAGTAAAAAAACTCAGGGCGTTCTTCAGATTTCAGTATATACGGGACTGTTAGATACAGTCGTCCATGTTATCAGTTTCAGTATCAGTTATGATAGTTATCAGTAAGCCATGTATTATCTTACAGGTCATGATATCACATATTCATGGTCCCAGTTTTTATATATGTGTGTTTGCACTCCTACGTTCATATTAGTCAGTCAGTGTTATTCATGCATGAAACCCTTTATGTTCAGCCTACCTTCCTCTTATACTCATTACTCTAGTTGTACTGACGTATTTGCGCTATGGTGCTTTCTTTTCATGTTACACCATAGGTTCCAAGACACGAGCTCCAGCCCAGTAGTAGCGGTAGCATTCCAGTCGCAGAGACACAATGAGTCCTCATTGATTCAAGGACAATATGATTTGATTAATTTATTTATTTCTTTAGCTTAGTTTTACGGAGTTAGTTGGAGACATATTCCTTCAACTCCTTATTCAGATAGTTTATAGGCTTTCAGATTTATGTTAAGATTTATATTTAGATTGAATTGTTTTGGGTATTTTCACCCACATGATTATATTCAGTTGAACCTTATGACCTTACAGTTCTATGTATTCCGCATTATTATATCATGATTTGCAGTATACAGGTACAAATATCAGTCATGGGTTAGCTTGTGGTCCCTCAGGGTCATGAGCACAGTGTAGCATTCCGGTTCAGCTAATCGAGGTGTTACACCTTTTGTATATACATGTCCAATAAACTCCAAAGGTTTTCGTTGAAACTTGGTTCTTTTCTAAGAAGCAAAATTTTATTTTCTCGTTCTTTTAATCTTTTGTTTCTATTGTTAAATATTTCACCCATAATGGATGATGAGAAGACATCCTTAGGTGAAGTATCTAGTCTTGTTGGTTGATTAGGAATAGGCAAAAGTTCAAAAATACTTTCAGAATGTTATTGGGATGGGATGAAATGATTTTGAGGGAAACCAAAAACATAGTTTTCATTTTCAAAATGAACAAGGATGTGTTTGAGGCTTTTTTTGAGTGAGACCATAAATTTAATATTTGGCTCTCTCTTTAAAAGGATGAGTCTTTGACTCAAAGTAACTTATTATGCTAAAATTTCTCAAATTGGTTGAAAGACTAACTTTTAGCTCTTTGACTACGATGCCATGTGTTGTGAGATTTTTGAATAATTCTTGTACATAAGTGTAGTCTAGAACTTGCCCCAAGTGTAGTCAAAGAAAAATCCTAGGCATTCATGGTTTGGAGATGACCCATCATATAGCCAAAATTCCCACTTTATCATTGTTCCCTAGTTAATCCATTTGATCCTTTTGCCCATTTTTCTTTATTTTTGCAATGATAACCTAGGTAATACATCTTATCCCTTTTTGAAATCTTTTTTTTAGAACTTAGCCTCCTTGATGCGTCCCATGATTTGAAATATTGAAATATAGGTGAAAGACAAAGTTTGAAGGGTTTGTGTATTTAGGAAAATCATTTAAGGGTGGTTCAAACTCCAACTTTTGGGGGATGAATGTGATGTGCTAATATGAGACAAGAAAAGTATGTGTAAGGTGGTCAAATCATGTTCTTAAGAGACAAGAGACATACTTGATGGTAATGTTGTATAACCTAGCCCATAGAATATGAAGAGATATGAGACAAATGAGGGGCTAAGAAGAGCTTAAAGTTAGAATGTCTCTTATAAAAAATCAAAGAAGTGCAGTAAGAAATGGTGTGTTGGTTTTTTTTCATATTTGCTAAGCTAAGGGTTAAGGAAAACAAATGAGTTGTTTTGATGGTGAAAAAAGTGTATGTATAGAAATATTTGGGGTAGAAGGGGATGAGAAAATATGTTGAAGGAGGTCTTTTAGTCACTTGTTCCGTATATTCCTTTCCGTGCCTTAAATCTTCTTCTAGGCCCATAATACCTTGGTGATTCCAAACTAGGTAAGTCTACATTAGTGGCGAAAAACACAAAGGGAAAGCCTATGGTTCTACTCATTGTACTTGAATTTCTTTGCAAGAGAAAGTGTAAAATCTTTCATTACTTAAGCTTCTTTAAGAATAGAAATGTCTTGTGTATGTGGAGCCAACTTATTCATGTGAGCGGCATCGATACTTTGGGGTAGAGGGTGAAGTATTTCTCTCAGTTTGGGTAAATGGAAAAGATAAGTTAAAATGTAAAGATTGAGATCATATTTGAAGATTTTGTGTCACCTCTTGTAATGCTTTGTTAATTTGAAAGATTTACTTGATACAAACTTGCATCCTTGTTTTATAGTTATGTGCTTATTGGAAAAGTTTGGTTTACTTGTTGCCATGACATGTTGGGAAGTTGTTGTTGAGCTTTGTTAGCTTAGCCCTTTAGTATAGCTTTCTTTTGGATGGATTTGAGTTAAATACACAATCTCATTAAATTATTCTCGATTGCTTGAGGAAAAGCAATAGTTTATGTTTGGGGGGTTGATAAGTCGTCAATTTGATGACTTCCTAGCACCTCTTAATCTTAAATTATCATGATTTTTCATTGACTTGATGTTAATATAATACGTAATGTTCAGTTTTGTAGGTAGAGGTTGAAAAGGGAAGATGAGCAAGCCATTCAATTTAACAAGATTTCAAATGTGAAAAAAAGAGACATCTACTTTGCATCCGTTTTGTATATACTTTGGATCTGCTTTCCATCTACTCTCCATCTTCTTTGGATCTGCTCAAGAAGATCAAGATCAAGATCAAGCTGACAATTTTGTAATATTTGGAAAAAATAGAATTGCAGCTTAAATAGGGGTCTTTAGCTTAGTTTTATCATCTTTCATCTATCTTTTATCATTGAACATTATTGCACTACTCTTGTGCTAAGAAGATATGATAGTGATTTTTAAGTGAAGGATTAGAGATTTCCTTTGAAGATTCATTGAAATTAAAAGTTTGGATTTGCATTCTCTTTACTTTCAAGGATCAATTTGGTGGAAATTTTGGTATTTCTTTATTTTCTATCTTTATGAGTGGATAACTTTTCCTCTTGGGGTTTTGCTTGAATAAGTTATGATTAGTGCATAGGTGTTGTTTATTTATCTTTCTAATTAGATATTTTTTATGGATTTTTCATTTATTCCATGTTTTAACTAAGAATTGGGGGTTTCAAACCCCAATTACCTTTGAACCCATATCAGCTTGAAAAAGGGGTATGGGTGAGGAATAATTGTAAACAATAACTTCAATTAGTTCATTTAGTTGCATCTATTGGACACAAGGATGTTAGTTGAGGTAATAGATTGGTGAAATTGTTACACTTATGAGGTGTTAAAAGAACCCATTTGTGAAATTTGGTGTTTTATTGAAAGATTGACACCAATACCTCCAAATCTAGGCTACCAATGACTCCTAGCTGAATTTTAATAAAGTATCAATTACCCATGCTTGAGTTCACACCTAGAATGGCCTAACCCTAAGGTCCGCTCCTAATTGATTACACTCTAATTATTCTTAGCCTCGAGTTAGTCTTGTAAAAGCATAGAAATTGCTATATTTTTTAAAACACTCAAACAAACCCCCAAATATTTGTATCTCAAATTTTAATTTAGCGAGTTACTTTATTTCAAACCTACTTGATCATCACTCACATTATTTCCAATGGATTTAACCCCGACTCTTTGTTGGGTAAATATGTTAAAAATGTCTGCCACCCCTATTCAAGAGTGTAATCTGAGCGTTATCAGTGGACGCTCAAGCGGTCAGACCTGGGCAGTATAAAATTAGTTTCTTAATTTTTCTACTATTTTTACGACTGATGTTAGGGTTTTAGAGTTTTTGGGTGATTTATTCCATTTCCACACTTGGGTAAGCTCCAACTACCTAATTCAATTATTTTACTTCAATTCTTGTCATCTATATCTCATTAAAATACGATTTCAAGAGTAAAATTTGAGAATTTGGCACGAAAGGCCTAAAATAGTTTTCTTCAAACATAAAATTCGTTCGTAACCCATTTTCACTTGGGTTTTCTGCTATGGATTCCTTTAATCATGGGTAATGTAAATATGAACTAAAATTTCAATTTTACTCTTCCTTTTTGAAAACCAGTTTTGAGGGTGCATGTTGACCCCAACTCAAAAATAGGCAATATGGTTATAGTTGACCTTCATTTGAAGTATAGATTCTATATTTGTATGTTTTATTCATTTTTTAGGCAATTCAGGATGAGAAGTCTCTATGCTAAGGGCTTTTTAGACTCAGATTCCATTGTTCAAGGGAGGTTATGGCTTAACCTTTTTTAGACTTGATTGGGTTGTTAATATCTCATATAAAATCATGATTTTGGTATCGGAATGAACCATGGAAAATGTTTTAATACAACAGTATGCCCGTGTGGGGACCTTATGTGTTGATATTGGTGGATTAAAAGAATAATTCCTATATATGTTGCCCGTGTAGGGGTCTTATATGGGATGGTTGGCTTTATGTATACATTTGGTGGTTTCTAACAGGTAGAAATGCCTAAGTTAGGGTTTTGTAATGCCCTGAGACTACACCCTGGGTGTCATATAGTGCTTATGACCCTAAAGGACCATAAGCTAACCCCTGGTACCTGCTGTGAGCACTGAATAATAATCATAAAACATATGCAAAAGTAAAAACTAAAAAAATGCCATAAGGTTCATAAAACTAAATCAATACAAAGTACATCTATAGAATAACTGCTAACTGAAAGTTTCTGAAAGCCTCTAAACATCTAAAATAAAAGGGTAGATGGGACAGGCTCTAACTAACTCCAACTACCATTTGAAAATAACTAAACTGCTAAAAATATTAAAAGAAATGTAATGGCTAAATAAATATCACATCCTCGATGGATGAGGAATTACTATTGTAGTTGCAGCTGATAGACTAATCTGACTAAGTATGGTCAGGAACCTGAGCATCCAAACCAATGATACATCATAGTGCAAAGAAAGAGTATACGTCAGTACTTTGAATGTACTGGTATCTAAGTTAGGTTAGGCTGATATACATAGGTTCACGTGTATGAGAATAATAACTAAATATCATGAAATAATAGGATAAAAATATATCCAAGACTGGGAATACTGTAAGTACTGAACATGCAGTACCAAACATATACCATCTGTCTGAATTAGTCAGAAGTTAAAGTACCGAGTTTTTGATAACTGAATAACTGACAACTGTGAGTCATGATCTTGTAGAACTGAATTGAGTTTTGTAATAAATAATGAATACTAGATACTGATTACTAAATACTGAATACTAAATCTATAACTTTAGGAGTTATTTTATAACAGATATAACCTAATTATAGACTGATTGGGGGTCCAACCTGTAACCCTAGTTGGAAGGGTGTTAGCACTGTGCCACGGGTTACTAACATTAGCTGAGTCAACCCTAATCTGGTAGAAAGACTCATGAGATGTATATGGTTACGTCAACCTTAGTCTGATAGGAAGACGATTTACCCTAAGCTGGCTACATAGTTATGTAACTCAGGGACTACTACTAAGGGTCAAACCCTCTACTGCTAGGAATGCCCCCATCCCTGGGTTTTTTGTAATACCCTCATTTTTGGGCTAGTCATTCAACTATCGTTCCGATGTGTATATACTAAAATCCAAATGATTCCTATGTAAATATAAGTTTCATGATCTTTATCCTCAAGTTTAATGTGCTTTCGAGGTGAAAAATATTCATAAGAATCACTTAGAACAAAGTTGAGCTTAGAGCCTTAGATTCATCCAATGTTTGGTATTTGATTCTACAAGGGTCTAATTTGAACATGTATATCTTTTTATATACGTAGAATTTTGCATTTCAAGACCCACCAAATTGTGGATAATTGAATAATATTTCCAACTATACCAGTTTTTCATTAATCTGATACCCCAAGTGAAAAGTTATGGCATTTTCCATGTGAGGCAGTAAGCCAACGCGATTGGGATGAGATGCATCGGTCATTGATTCGATTAGCGATGCGATGCAATTGTAATCGCGTTATGGAACTGTTTCACATGATCCTTCAGTTCCTAAAGGGTCTAGGGGCACTTTGATCACTTTCCCTCACTGAAATCCATCCATAACACTTAATTTTAGCCCCAAAAGCATTTGATACATCATAATTCATCTCTTTCTCTACAAGAAACCCTAGCCCTTTCAAGAACACCAAGAACTCCACCAAATTTTCTCTAAAAAAGTTAATAATCCAAGCTTCCGGGTTCAAAAACTTCAAGAATAAGCTTCAAGAACACCATTAGAGATTCAAAGTTCAAGCTTTCACATTCAACTTATCAAATAATTATGTGTGGTTATGAACAAGAATACACTTTTATCCTTGTGCCCAAAACTAGTGTTTTAAAGTTGAATTTACGTATATTGGAATTAGGGTTCATACCCAATTTATCTTTTTTGAGTTTATGGATGTGTAAAGTGATTTAAGTGTTAAAGTGCATTCTTGTTCTCCTCTATTTATGGTTAATTTAACAATTTTCAATTGACATAAATTTAAAGCATAGGTTATTAAGCCCTAGTTTGAATATAGATATTTCAAGAAGATTATGCTTTCAGGCATCCTACTATTAGTTTATACTAAGATTTTGAATAAGATTTGATCTTTTGATCCTCAGTTTAGATATGGAATCTAGTTTACTATTTTGATTATAGTTTAAAGTAAACAGATGCATAACGGGTTTTCATAGTAAACCCTCATTCTAGTTTTAAAGTGTATTTCCTACAAAATAAGCATATAGATTATAGGGAGTAGTATTTAGCATCGATTTGGGTATTTTCACATGCCCCAGAACAATAACCCAATGTAGGTTCAAATTATCAGATTATTTCAATTTCTATATGGATGATAGTTATAGATATGATCACTTAGCTTAGGTTATACGCCTTGGTAAGAATATGATACCTCTCCCCAACATGAGTTTTTCCTATAAGGGATCTATACATTGGACAATATGATATCTTAAATAGTGTTAGTTAGTTAGAAGAACCTCTCTAAAGCCTAAGTCTTAAAACTAAATAATAGAACTTTTAGAAACTGTGTAAAGGCTCACAATTTTATGCAAAAATTATATTAGATAAGTCATTAGCTTTGAGATTTTAGCTTTTCGTTTACAGACACAGCGGTGAGTCCTTTTTCACTTAGCCCACTTGATTTGAAAATAGACTTAACTTCAATTCTACTTAGTCCACTAGAAGAAAGAGTAAAAGTATGGCTTTTAGAACTAAGTGTTATGAGTTATAAGATTTATACAGTATGTTTTATCATTCGTGATTTGTTATTTTCAGCTTTCAGTTATTCCAGCCAATGTGAATCATTTATACTTAGCATGCATTATTTTACAAGTTTTTTCAAACATTGAGATATTATTTTACTTATGTATTCACCCCCATATGATCAGTACATTCAAAAAGTACTGAACCACATATACGTCTATGTGCTACATTGTTTAATAATGTAGTTACCATTTCAGTTATAGTCTATATATCACAATTAAATAGTTGCAGATTCCAGCAAGCTGATATTAGTCCTCCTACTTTGGGGACTTCAATTAGATATTATTTATGTACTTTACTTTCTTACTCATATATATTGATTAGTGGTAGTTGAAGTCACATCCCAACTATCTATAGTCAGTATAGTAGAGGCTTCACAAATATACGTCAGGGTCAATCATATAATTTCAGTTCTGCTCTTCAGTTCCATCAAAATGTAAAAATGTATCAGTATTGTATTTTTTCTAGATTTCATCATGATTATATTTCCGCACAGTAACTTCAGCCATTATATACATATGTAAATTAGTTGCTTAGCAGTTTTCCAGTACAAGGGTTAGCTTGGGATTATTTGTGGTCCTAAGCACCGTATGACATCTCCGGACCCATTTTCGGGGCGTTACAAACTTGGTATCAATGCACAAGGTACAAGTTTTCTAGGGTGTCTGTGAGCCGTGTCTAGTAGAGTCTTTCAAAATGGTATATAGAAGTCTGTACTTTTCTTTGAGAGGCTACAGGGCATTTAAGAAAAGTTTCCTTTCTTTCATACTCTAGATCATGCTGTAAAGTTCTTCTCTCAAAATTTTTTGTTGATTCATTTTTCACTCCACAATTTGCCATCTATTTATATTCTTAAGATCACATGATTAACAAGTTCCAATTCATCCTAAGATGATGCTCTCAGATTTACTATCAGTAACTTCAAAATTTATATGAGGGGCTTAAGTGGAGCTCACTAGTGTGTTATAATTTCCTCAAATAAAAATTTATGTCCTCATCCATATGAGTTGTTCAGTTAAGACAAAAAAGATATGCATTTAGATTCCTTATTATTCCTTCAATACAGATAGTACTCATAAGATAAGATAGTATGAACCTAGATTATTGAATAGAGTTTACATTTAAGGGATATGGCAACTTGGAGTGTTATGATTCATAAGTAGCAAAACCTTCTTATGGTTGGAAATATAGGTATAGAAGTTTAGTGACAAGAAAAGTGGGAATGATGATGGATAGAAAGTATAGAGATAAACGTATGCATGATATAGATTTTGCATTATGGTGATATGTCCTGGTGTGTTAGTTTAGTGAAAGGTAGAGAAGGAGTTATTAGTTAAGGTGAATTATTGTTTGCTTGAAGTATGAAAGGAGTTGTTGATGGTAATTATTGTGTTATAAAAGTATAGATTATTAATAAAGTATTTGGTGGTTTAGTATTGTTAATTTAGGCTTCCCTTGAGGTTGTAAAAAAAGGAGTTTAGTTGAAACTTATAGAATTATGAAAGAAATTTAGGTGTATATATGGGTGAATAGTATTGATATGTATAGGGAGGATGTGCTAATGGATTATAATAAGATAGGTCATGCACTCATGATCAATTATTGTTATTATGGGGTTCTAGTGGACTAGTCTTGCTTGATGTCTTATTTTATAGCTTCCAAGTGAGAATAGTATGTGAGGTTGGGTTATTAATCATACCTAGCCCTAGGTACTAAGTTTGAACAGTGGATGATCATCAAGGTGGATGTAATGGTTTCTTGGTTAGTGATGCTAGTTATATAGAGGTAAACCAATAGGCTTGAAATAGTGAATGCAAGAATTTAAGTTTATTGATTTGAGATTAAGTATGATGTTGTAGGTATGATGTAGAGGTGTGCCAAAGGTGATATGAGGTTGCATTATTTTCTAAGGTTACTAAGTATCATGTGTGGTTAGTTCTACCCTTGAGTTTTTAAGTGGAAGAAGGATATTTATATAGTATATGATGTTCTTAATAGCTAAGTTATGGAGTTATGATTAATGATGTTGAGCCTTTTGATATGATCTTGATTCTCATGATTTAGAAATATATGTTTAGAGGCATGAAATTGGTAGGCTATGATGGAAGTGGTATGGTTCATTAAAGGTTTGGTGATATCCATGTTAAGTGTTAGAATCTAAGTTTGAGTCTTTGAAGATTTAGCTAATAGAAAGAAGAGTTGAAGCACTAGATGGTGGCGCTCCGTCTGTGGGGATACTCATGAAGATTCTAAGTTAGTAAGTGTTCAAGTATTATATGATGACTATTGAAGCCATAAAAACATAGAGTTGTATCTCAGAAGAAAGTATTAGCTGTGGGTTTTACACTTTCAAGTTTAGTCTTTTGGGTTAAGTTTTATTATTTATGTGTATTGTTATACCCCAGGCTCTAGAGAAAAGTGGTTGCAATTCAATTAAAGTTTAGTAAAGGCGTTCCACATACTTAGAATGATGGCATAAAGCTAAGGGAGAGATGATAGGATAAGTATCCAAGTTAGACTCTTAGATTCTGGTAGTACTGCCAGTGTGGGAGGAAGATGCCCAGCTCATTCTTATTTCAATATTAGTACTTCAGTCATCGCAATATCTACTCATGCCTTACGTGTTAGCTCTATGATCATAGTTCTGTTCATGAGTATCATAGAAAATTATATACTCTCCTAGTCCCTAGTATGAGGAGGTCAATTTTATTCAACAGTATGAATCATGTTCCATGAATTTATGAACTCCAAACTCAGGTCATGCAGCTCATGACTCATGTTCTCATGCTTTATAGTATGCTCAGTTCCCATAACTCATGCTACACTCCTAATGATCAGCGAGATTTAGCTTATAGCCATGTATGCCCTCAATTTAGATCTCTTTGATGAACCTATTATGTTGATCCTCTATTCCTCAGGCCTCAGTTAAGTGTGAAATTACGTATAGTATCCTTTCATGATTCAAGGTTTCATGTTCTAACCTTTCAGTGACCTGTCCTTATGTAATGATAGTGGTGATAAGTAAATAATTCTTGTTGATGAAAGATCATTGTATGCTTGTTTTAGCTAAGGCAATAAGTGTGAAGTAAGATTGAGGCCAAGTCTTTGATAAATATTATGGTTAGTTCAAATTTGTGTGTGTATATTCTTGGGGTAGTACGTGGGAGTTGTTGTGATAGAGGTTTAGAGAATATAAGGAGTATGCTATTATGAGTGTTTATTTAAACATTCATATGTGTTTATAACAATAGGATTGAATTTCATGTTGGTGTATAAGTGGATGAATGTTGTGCGCATTAGTTTCCAACCTCCCAACCATGGAATGTTAATCTTTAAGTAAATTCATGATCGGGGTTGTCAATGGCACATCTCGTGTAAGTTTCAGATTTTTTGGGCAAAGTTTGAGACCTATTTGGATGGTACAAATAGTGAGGCAATTCAATATGGCTACGGCGCATTGCATATCATGTTTATACGGAGCAATACGATGCGCCGCATATCGCATCGATAGAGTTACGTGGCGCATCACTTATCTCATCGGTAGTCCAGTTCAGTTATGGTGTTATATTTTGTACCTTGTGATTTCGAGTTAGGGTTGATCATGGTGAGAGGACTTATTTCTTTCTAGACATTAGTAGATGGATTTATGAAAGACTATGTCAGAATTAGAAGTTGAATCAATGAATATGGTATTTAAGGGGAATAGTGTAGTTGAGGAAGTATTTGAGAAATGTTGCTAAGCTTGAAAGTAATAAGTTGCATTGCTTAAGGACTAGTAGTTCTATCCTAGCTTACAATTTATATGCCTATGTTCCAAGCTATAGAGGTGTAATAATGTTGTGATTCCTTAGTCAGATGTCTTGTTCAGATCATGCCTAAAATTCCTTGCTCCCTAATATTATTAGAATTTTATAGAAGAGTATTGAAGAAATACTCCATTTGAGTATAGACAGTCAGTATGATCCAGTCCATATGGCCTTCAATCCTGTTTAGCAATTAATCAGATAAGCTCCTATAGATTTCAAATTTTCCATCTAGTCTTACTATCTGAAGTCTCATGAATATGACCATTTCAAAAGGTAGTTTGTTCGTATCCATGTAATTTGTGAATTCAGCTCAGTTCATGCATTATGCAACAGTTTCAAATTCCAAATATTCAGTCATAATTCAGTCCGTAAGTGTCCCGTGCATCATCTCCATCTTTCCTTAGAATTTCAGCCAAGTCAGTATCATTTGAGGGACGAAATATCCCAAGGGTAAGATCTATTGTGATACCCCAAGCATTTACTTCCTAAACCTTTCATCTTTTCTTCAAAAAACCAGATCTATCCTAAGGTAATAGTTACTCATGAGTCGACTCTCTCGTTCTTATCTTAGCCTAATAACCATTCTCATGTCATTGCATGTAGTCAAGAAATCAGTTCGGTTTATGATATTCAATCTATGTATCATGTTTAAAGATTAGTTATGCAATCGTGTTTTCAGTTATGCATGTTCAAAATATAATCACAATTGCCTTAGTACCGGCAGTCTAATTAGCCTCATTCGAGAAGAAATGTTCCCAAGGGGGAAATAATGTAATATTGAGCTAGTCTTTGAACCATCTTTCCAACATGTATAAGCTAAAATCCAAAAGATTCCCATGTGAATATAAGTTTCATGATCTTTATCCTCATGTTTTATGTGCTTTCAAGGTGAAAAATGTACATAAGAATCACTTAGAACAAAGTTGATCTTAGGGCCTTTGATTCGTCCAAGGTTTGTTATTCGATTCTCCAAGGATTAACTTTGAACGTGAATAACTTTTTATATACGTAGAATTTTACTGCTCAAGACCCACCAAATTGTAAATAATTGAATTAGCTTTCCAACAATACTAATTTTGCCTTAATTTGATACACGAGCAAAAAAAGTTATGGCATTTTCTGTGTGAGGCAGTAAGACGATGTGATTGGGATGCGATGCATCGGTCATCGACGCGATTAGAGATATGACATTATGGAAATCGCATTATGGAACTATTTCACATGATACTTCAGTTCCTCAAGGGTCTAGAGGACTTTGGTCACTTTCACTGAAATCCATCCATAACATCTAATTTTAGCCCCAAAAGCATTAGATACATCATAATTCATCTCTCTCTTAAAGAAAACCCTAGCCCCTTCAAGAACACCAAGAACTTTACCAAATATTCTCCAAGAAAGTAAATAATCCAAGCTTTCGGATTCAATAACTTCAAGAATAAGCTTCAAGAACACCATTAGAGATTCAAAGTTCAAGTTTTCACATTCATTTATCAAATAAGGTATGTGGGATTATGAACAAAGAAACTCTTTCATTCTTGTTTTCAAATCTAGTTTTAAAGTTCAATTTACGTATATTGCAATTAAAGTTCATACCCAATTTATCTTGTTTTGAGTTTATAGATTTGTAAGGTGATTTAAGTGTTAAACTTCATACTTGTTCTCCTCTATTTATGTTTGATTTAAAGATTTTCAATTGAGATTTAAGTATGATATTATGTTGCAAGTTATATGAACGAAAGCATGAGATTCAAATGCTTTAGTGCATGAAAATTTTGCATGCTCATGTTTTGATCCATAAGATTCATATTGTGATTTTGATTTCATTATCTTGACTGAAATTATTGAAGTATTTCAAGAATATTATTGAGCATGAAGTATTGTTTTGATTTGACATGAATTAAAGCATGGGTTATTAAGCCCTTGTTTGAATATTGATATTTTAAGAAGATTATGCTTTTAAGCATTCTATGATTTGTTTATACTCAGATTTTGAAAAAGATTTAATCTCTTGATCCTCAATTTAGATATGGAATCAAATTTACAATTTTGATTACAGTTTAAAGTAAATAGATACATAACTGGTTTTCATAGTAAACCCTCGTGCTAGTTTTACAGTAGATTTCCTACTGAATGAGCATACACCTTACAGGGAGTAGTATTTAGCACCGAGTTGGGTATGTCCACATGCACCAAAACTATGAGCCAATGTAGGTTCTGATTATCAGATTATTCCCTTTTCCGTATGAATGATAGTTACAGATGTGATCACTTAGCTTAGGTTATACTCCTTGAAAAGAGCATGACACCTCTCCCCAATGTGAGGTTTTCCCATAAGAGAATGAGACATTGGACACTATGATATCTCATATAGTGTATGTAGGTTAGAAAAACCTCCCTAAATCCTAACTCCTGAAATAGAATAACAAAACTTTTAGAAACTATGTGTAAAGGCTCATGATTTTATACAGATATTATTTTACATAAGTTATTAGCTATGAGATTTCAGCTTTTAGATTACAGATACAAAGGTGAGTCCTTTTTCACTTAGCCTTCATGATTTAAAAACAGACTTAACTTCAATTCTACTTAGTCCACTAGCAGAAAGAGTAAAAGTACAACTTTTATAACTAAGTGTTATGACTCAAAATATTTATACAATATGCTTTATCATTAATGATTCATGATTTTCAGTTTTCAGTTATTCCAGCCAATATGAGTCATTTATTCTTAGCATGCCTTATTTTACAAGTTTATACGAACATTGAGAAATTGTTTTACTTATGCATTCACCCCCATATGCTCAGTGCATTCCAAAAGTACTGATCCACATATATGTTTATGTGCTACATTGTTTAATAATGTTGGTACGAGTTAAGTTGTAGTCCATATATCACTATCAGACAGTTGCAGATTCCCATCAGCAGATGATGAGTTCTCCTACTTTAGGGACTTCAGTTAGATGTTATTTATATACTTTACTTTCTTACTCATGTGTATTGATTATTGGTAGTTGGAGTCTCGTCCCAGCTATCTATAGTCAGTATAGTAGAGGTTTCACAGATGTCAGTCAGAGTCAGTCACGTAATTTCAGTTCTTCTCTTCAGTTTCATCAGAATATAAAATTGTATCAGTATTATATTTTTTCTAGATTTCATCATGATTATATTTCTGCACAGTAACTTTAGCCATTTTTACATAGGTAAATCAGCTGATTAGCAGTATTTTAGTACAAGGGTTAGCTTGGGATCACTTGTGGTCCTAAGCATTATGTGATGTCTCAGGACCCATTTTTGGGGTGTTATATTCGCTCGGTGTTGAATCCTACTCCCTACTGAATCAACACTGAATTGATCACTAGACTATACTAGTTTTGAATGAACTTACACTGGTTTTGTTGACTGACCGAATGCTACTGTTTGGGATACTATGGAATCATTCTATTTTGATTACAGACTAGATCAGCAACTAAATTTTTGGGTATTCAATACCCCCAGGACTCGATAGAATATATAATGGAACCATCACTTATCTTTAAAAGTATCATACATAGAGTATCTTGCACAAATCCTTCACATAGACATTTGGTCAAACACCTAGGATTCATAAATCTTGTACATAAGAATGAGCAATATATGAATGTCATGACTACTATATAAAGATCACAATTCAAGGATTTAACATGAGGGTTACATAAATCAACAAACATTCTAGTTTATTTACATGAAACTTAAAATATTCTTGGATTGAAACCTACACAACAACATAAACATGAACACAATTCCATTCAAGAATGTAAATTATAATCTAAGTTTTTTTTAAAAAAATAAAAGAAGATTCTTGAACTCCAAGGGTGGAAGGGACCCAAGGATGAACACCTAAACATAGCTTGATTGAAGAATTCGTGAAGTTCTTCGTGGGTTTCTTGAGAGTTAATCTTGAATGTTTAAGAGATAGGGTTTGTTCTTGAGAGGAAAAAAGTTTAATAATGATGTATCTATGCTACTTAGGGCTGAAATTGTGTGTTTAGGGTGGTTTTAATGTGAAACAAAAGACCTTATTGTCCTCCAATACGTGGAATCAAAATAGAAAAATTTAGGAGCATGCTATAGAGCATGGGTCGCATGCTCTGGAGATACAGAATAAAGCATGCACCGCATGCTCTATCACATGATCCCTAGGGGTGGATTGGAGTGTGTCTCATGCTAACCACATGCAGCTGCTATTTTGTATTTCCAAACATGTCCTTACGCTTGCCCAAATATTTTAAAACTCACCCGAGATGTACCTTTGACAACCCTGATCATGAATCAACTTTATAATCAACATTCTAAGGATAAGAAGGTCGTTAATGAAATCATTAAAGTTTAGGAATTTTAGAAATGAGTAAGGCTAAACACTTAATTTTATTTTAGATTCTAAGTGCCTTAAGCAAGTATTAAGAGCTAAATTAAGCTTAAAAAGCACGGCGTATTACAATATCTCCTTCTTGGGAACATTTGTCCTAGAATGAGACTGGTTAGGTTAAGAATACTTATAGACTGAGGTTATATACTGATATCCACAACTGAAATATGACTGGATCTTGAAATGTGACACATGACTGAATTGATTCGTGAATGCATAAATGACATGAGAATGATATATAGATGGAATTGAGTATGAAGTAGAACAAATCTATGGAAGACTGTTACCTTAGGCTGAGTCTAAGTTTGTGGATAAGAGACAAGGGCAGTTGGTTCACATGTACATTTCTGCTTCCCAAGTGGCTCCTTTAACAGACTGATTTTGCCAAAGAACTATGACCAAAGGAACTTCTTTGTTCCTTAGTCTGCGAGTCTAACGATCGAGTATTTCGAATTGAACTTCTTCATAAAAGGCAATATTCCAAACATCTACACTCTCTACAGGGACTACAACTGTTGGGTCACCTCTGCACTTCTTTATAAAGGAGACATGAAACAGTGGGTGAACTTGTAATGCCCCATATTTCCCTAGTATAATATAAGTTCTAATATATGAGTATTTCCATAACAAATTTTTGAAAAACTCATTATTTTTCAGATTAGATTCTACCATTGCATAGGAAATTCAATTAGATTTCCGTTGATGTAAAATCATCTAAATCCGATAATCGGGTAAGAAGTTATTGTGATTTTAAGTTTAAGTCACTAGGCCCCGACATTTTAACCCTTATATCATCGTAGAGAAAGATCAAATGACAATTTCTAATTTCCAGTATGACTCCATGATCATGGCGCATCGCAGAGCAGGCTAATTTTCCATTTGGCAATTTCCAATGGACCGTGGCGATGTTGGAGCATCGCGGAGGTGGCGAAATTGGCATTCCAAAGTCTTACCATGATAGCTCCATGTTGCAATGTTTGTATAGATCCTAATTGTCCCTTTTCCAGTGGCTTGGCATGATAGTGGTATGTCGGGCCAAAGCAAAAAATTGGGATCTTCAATTTTCAACTTCCATTTTTAAATTTATTCAGGGGTATTTGGGTCTTTTTTCAGGGCCCTAATTAACCTAAAACACAAAATTTAACCCCTAAACACCCAAAGTATTCACTGTTAATTCAATTCCTCACACAATCAAAGATCCCCTTTTTAAGAACAAGAAACCCTAGCTCTCAAATTAAAGGCCAGTCCTTAAGAAATCACCCAGTATTTCAAGAAATTCATTATCCCAGGTATGTTAGATGTTCATCCATGGATTCCTTTTATCCATGGGGCCCAAGTATCCCATTTTAATCATCAAGTTATAATATTTTTAAGTTATTATGTTTTAACTTATGATTTCATCCATGAATCTCGATGCACTACTGATTTTATACTATGTTACCATGAAATTATCATTACTATTCAATTATCCATGTTTTAATATTATTATTAATTAAATTAAACCATGATTTAATACTATTATGTTGAATTCATGCTATTTTTATAAGTTCCGTAGCATTCCTCTGATTTTTTTAAACCTTGAACTACAAGTGTTTGATAAAATGCCTACAAGAGTGATTGATTTAAATAAAAGCCTTAATGTTTTGTCCTTCAAGTTTTAGTGTCATTTTACTATTATTGTTTTGAGTCCTAGGGGTATTGAATACCAAAAATCCATAGTAGTTTACTTATTTTAGTATAATACATTATATAATAATCTTCAGAACATAATATGAGCATTGTCAGAAAAATCAGTTACCAATCAGATAAACTCAAAATAGTTTAGTATTTCAGTGTCTTTTAGTTGGGAGTAGGATTTAGCACCGAGCGAGTGTAGGGATGGCATCTTCCCCATCGGATAGGTATAGTCGTTAGTAGTAGTCCTTATAATCTAGAACTAAGTAGCCAGCATAGGGTATGAGAAGTTGTCCATCAGATTAGGATTAAATATCTCCCAGGGGTCACCCGTCTGTTTAGGCTTGACACCCTTAGTCCTTTGGACATTATATTAGTTTAGTGGATTCGCACAGCCATCCTCAGTAACCGTGGCACGGTATTAACACCCTTCAAATTGTGGTTATAGGTGGGACCCCAATTAGCTCAAATTAGGGACTGTCGATTAGATGATACCTCCCATAGTGTCAAATATAGTCTCAGTTACAGTCTCAATTCAGTTATGCAGTCTTAGAGTTTCTTGACCAAAGAATATAGATATTAATATTTTTTATTATTTTAGTTTATGGATTTTACTTAGTCCCTGTTAGATGCTTGGTCATGTATCCCCAGTTTCTACAGATTTTCACGTATCTTCAGTATCTCTAGACTATCATGCATACTCGGTATTTATAGATTCTCCATATTTTCAGTATCTATAGGTTCCATGTTCTCTACTCAGTACTCCATGTTTTACATGTATATTAAATTAATTATTAGTTCTGTTCATAAAACCATGCCTATCAGCTTACCTCATTTAGCATACCAGTACATTCAAAGTACTGATCGCATACCTTTCTTTTATGCTATGATGTATTATATCATAGGTGTTGATGCTCAGTTCTCGGACCGCTCTTAGACTTAAATTCTTAGGCTATCAACAGTACATTAGCAGTAGTGAGTCCTCATCATTCGAGGATAGATTAATTTACTTTATATCTATATTTTAGTAGTTAGCAGAGTTAGTTGGGGGCCTATCCTATCAACTCATAATTAGTCAGTCAGTTTTAGAGGCTTTTTAGACATTAGAGTCAGTTATTACAGTTAGCTATCCAGTTTATCATTATTTTATCAGATTTAGTCAGTTGTTTCTATAGACTTATAGTTCAATTTTAAATTCAGTTATTAAAACCTTATGGTATATCAGTATTCTTCCGTATTTATGATCATGTTATCCAGAGCTCACAGCAGGTACCAGCTTATGGGTTAGCTTGTGGTCCCTCAGGACTGTAAGCATTATGTAAAGACTAAGGGTAGTCCTGGGTCATTACAAACTTGGTATCATAGACTAAGGTTTTAAAGTGTCCTAGGAAGTGTAAAATCTACGTCAAGTAGTGTCTTATGCATGGGTGTGTAGCGCGCCAAACTTATGAATGAGAGGATATAAGGCATCTTGGAAAAATTTTCCATTCTTTCAGTATTCATGTCCTACAAGTGAGCATGAGCTCAAGTTAAACTCCCTGACTAATCTATTTTTTCCTTCTGTTTATTGAACATGACTTAAAAGAAGAACAGAAGAAGAACAGAAAATCAATCATCCCATCAGCCCATCCAGGCAGCTGGATAAGTACGTCTCTCATGCAGAATTCAGGTTTGCGTTCACTACTCTAGACAATTTTGTAGCTGAAAAAAATGAACGGCCAACAGCTGTTCTGGCCAACCCAGTGGCCAATACTACTACAACCAGAATTTGGGATTTCACCCAGATGAATCCTCCATCCTTTACAGGATCCAAGTATGAAGAGGATCCACAAGAATTCTTAGATATGGTTCAGAAGGTCACGAATTCTATGGGGGTGACATCTAGTCAGACTATTAGGTTGGATGCATACCAGTTACAAGATGTAGCCCATACTTGGTTTAAGCAGTGGAAGGTTAATAGGGGTGTAGATGCAGGGCCTTTGGAGTAGGAAGAGTTTTCTATAGCTTTCTTATACAGATTCTTCCCATTAGAGTTGAGGGAGGCCAAGGTGTTAGAGTTTGTTAAATTGAGGCAGAGCAGCATGAGCATGAGGGACTATTCCCTCAAGTTTACTTAATTAGCTAGGTTTGCTTCTCATGTATTAGATAATAATAGGTCCAAGATGAGTAAGTTTGTATCTAGTGTATCAGATAGTGTGGTCAAGGAGTACAGTATTGCCACGCTTATTAATGAGATAAACTTGTCTAGGCTGATGGTTCATGCTCAACAGATAGAGGAGCAAAAGATTAAGGAAAGGAAAAGAGAAAATAAGAGAGCTAGGATGGGTAGTTTTAATTTCAATCAGCCAAAGTTAGAAGGTGGTAACCAACCTCAGTTTCATCTGAGGTTTACCACCCAGCACCCTCTTCAGCCAGTGCCCCAATACCCAAATTCAGAAATGGCAATAGAGATAGGGAACCAGTTTCTAATTTCTAGGTTAGTGTTAGCAGTGCTCGTATAAATCCTCTATGTTAGAAATATTAAAGACACCACCAGGGTGAGTGTAGAGAGGGTAGTGATGTATGCTTCAGGTATGGAAAGCCATGCCATTGAATATGGGAGTGTCGGGTAGTTTCTAAGAAAGGTAGGGATGTGTGCCAACAAGGCCAGTTCCATACGTCGTCAATTCTATCCGATCGCCTAACTCAGCAGGGTGTTGCTTCCAGTGCTACCATTGGTAAGCGTCCAAACATATTATATGCTCTTCAGTCCCGCCAAGATCAGAAAAATTCTCTTGACATAGTTACTGGTATATTACAAGTCTTTAACTTACATATTTATGCTTTACTAGACCCTGAAGCTTCTCTTTCTTTTGTAACTCCATGTATATCCACCAACTTCAAAGTCAGTCCAGAAAATCTAGCAGAGCCCTTTACAGTGTCTACCCCAGTAGGCATTTCCATTATTGCTAGATGGGTATACAGGAACTGTCCAGTCACAATATCTAAGAAAGTTACCTCAGTTGATCTCATAGAGTTAAAAATGATGGATTTTGACATTAATCTCGGCATGGATTTGCTCCACTCATGCTATGACTTAGTTGATTGTAGAAATAGAATAGTTCATTTTCAGTTCCTAAATAAACCAATCCTTAAATTGGAGGGGTAGTACTACAGCTCTTAGGGGTAAGTTGATTTTGTACCTTAGAGTGAGAAAAATGATATCGAAGGGGTGTATTTACCATCTTGTGCAAGTCAAAGACTCTAACTCAAAAACTCCAACTCTTGAGTCAGTTCTAGTAGTAAATGAATTCTTAGATGTATTTCTTGAAAATCTGCCTGGAATTTCTCCCGAAAGGGAAATTGACTTCAGAATAGACCTTCTTCCAGATACTCATCCCATATCAATTCTGTCATACCAAATGGCTCCAGCAGAACTTGATGAATTAAAATAATAGTTAAAGGATATTATAGATAAGGGATTCATCATACCAAGCATGTCCCCATAGGGCGCACCTGTTCTATTCGTGCGTAAGAAAGATGGTTCTCTCAGAATATGTATAGACTACCGTCAGTTGAATAAATTCACAGTCAAGAATAAATATCCACTTCTTAGAATCGATGACTTATTTGATCAACTTCAGGGTACCAGCTATTTTTCAAAGATAGACCTCAGATCAAGCTTCATCAGCTCAGGTTCAAGGAATGTGATATTCCAAAAATAGCTTTCTAAACCTGGTATGGTCACTTCAAATTTCTAGTCATGTCTCTGGTCTTACCAATGCCCTAGCATTTTTCATGGACCTGATAAATCGAGTGTTCAAACAGTACTTGGATATGTTCATCATAGTATTTATTGATGACATTCTTTTTTACTCTTGTAGCAAAAATGATCATGCAAACCACCTTAGAATAGTACTTCAGACTCTTAGAGCTTATCAGTTGTTCACTAAATTCAGTAAGTGTAAATTCTAGCTAAGATAAGTAGCTTTCCTTGGCCATATCATTTTTGGTGATGGCATTAAAGTTGATCCTCAAAAGACCGAGGTAGTAAAAAACTAGCCTAGACCTATCTCTCCATCAAATATCAAGAGTTTCTTGGGTTTAGCTAGCTATTACCATCAATTTGTTAAAGGGTTTTCTTTTATTGCATCCCCTATGTCCATATTGACTCAAAAAAAAGTTAAGTTTCAGTGGTTAGATTCATGCAAGAAAAGTTTTTAGGAGTTGAAGACTCAACTCACCTCAGCCCTAGTATTGACTCTACTAAATGGTTCAGATGATTTTGTTGTGTATTGTGATGCATCCAGGGTAGGTTTAGGTTGTGTCCTTATCATATCCTATGCCTCCAAACAGCTTTAATCTCATGAGAAGAATTACCCTACTTATGATCTCAAGTTAGCAGCTGTATTGTTTGCCTTAAAGATATGAATGCATTACTTGTATGGGGTGCATATAGATGTGTTCACAGATCACAAAAACCTTAAGTATGTGTTCTCTCAGAAAAATTTAAATCTGCATCAGAGAAGGTGGTTATAGTTATTGAAAGATTATGACATGAGTGTTCTATATTATTTAGGCAAGGCCAATGTAGTGGCTGATGCTCTCAGTAGATTGTCTATGGGAAGTGTTGCTCATGTTGAGGATGGTAAGAAGAAGTTAGCTCAAGAAGTTCATCGGCTTACTCGACTAGGTGTCCACTTAGTCGACTCAGTAGAGGATAGTGTGTGGGTGTAGAGTAGCATTGAATCATCTCAAGTTTCTGAGGTAAAGGAAAAACAAGATAGAGATCCCAGTCTTGTTATGTTAAAAGAATCAATCAGAGACCAGAAAGTGGAGGTTTTCTCCTAAGGGGGAGATGGTGTTTTGCGTTGTCAGGGTAGATTGTGTATTCCCGGTGTAGATGATTTGAGGTAATGAATCCTTGCTGAAGCACATGGTGTGAATTACTCTATTTATCCAGGGCCACTAAGATGTACCACGATTTATAGGAGATCTATTGGTGGAGTGGGATGAAGAGAGATATTGCAGAGTTTGTAGCTAAGTGCTCTATATGCCAGCAAGTTAAGATTGAGCACCAGAAACCTAGTGGGTCAATGTAGGAGTTCAGTATTCCCACTTAGAAGTGGGAGAAAGTGAAAATGGATTTTGTGATAGGTTTGCCACATACCCATCATCAGCATGATTCTATTTGGGTCATTGTAGATAAGATGACTAAATCAGCCCATTTATTGCTAGTCCATACCTTTTATTCAACCGAGGACTATGCCAAACTCTATATCAAAGAGTTGGTTATGTTACACGGAGTCCCAGTGTCTATCATCTCTGATAGAGGTGCCTAGTTTACGTCTTACTTCTGGAAGGTATTCCAAAAGGGTCTTGGTACCCAAGTCCACCTCAGTACAGCTTTTCCCCCTCAAATAGATAGCCAAGTAGAAAGGACCATTCAGACTCTAGAAGATATGTTGAGAGAATGTGTTGTTGATTTCAAGGGTAGTTGGGATGACCATTTTCCTTTGATTGAATTTGCATACAATAACAACTATCATTCCAGTATCCGTATGGCTCCGTTTGAGGATCTTTATGGTAGGAGATATAGATCTCCAATTGGTTGGTTTGAAGTAGGTGAGGCCATAGTAGTAGGGTCTAACTTGGTGTTGATGTGTTAGAGAAGGTTCAGTTGATCAGAAAAAGGCTTAGGGCTGCCAAGAGCCGATAGAAATTGTATGCTGATGTGAGGAGAAATGATCTCGAGTTTGAGGTCGGTGATTTTGTGTACTTGAAAATCTCTCCCACGGAAGGAGTGAAGATATTGGGAAAGAAAGGGAAACTCAGTCCCCGATATATCGGTCCCTTGAGAATTCTCAGTTGTTTTGAAATGGTAGCTTACAAGCTTGAGTTTCCTTCAGATTTAGCCTCAGTACATAGTGTTCCATATTTCGTTGTTGAAAAAGTGTATTGGTGATCCAGCAGTAGTTTTTCCCTTAGAATGTGCCAATATTCAGAACAGTCTTTCCTTTGAGAAAGTTCCAATAGAAATTCTTGATCATCAAGTTCGTAGACTAAGGAACAAAAAAGTTCCACTAGTCAAAGTTCATTGGTGGAATCAGTCCGTTGAGGGAGACACTTGGAAAGAAGAGGTAGATATACGGACCGAGTACCCTCATCTATTCATCGCAAATTCAGATTCAGTATAAGGTACCAATCTTCTTAAGATTTCTCTCTATCCTACTAAGATTTAATAGTGCATCATGTGCATGTCAATCGTGGATATATAAATTAGTTCAGTTATGCATTCCATGCATCAGATATGCATGTTCAGTTTGTAAGCTTATTACATCGGTTTCTCAGTTTAACCAGTTTTATTCGAGGATGAATTATCCCAAGGGGGAGATATTGTAACGCCTCATATTTCCCTAGCATAATCTAAGTCCCAATAGATGAGAATTCGTATACAAAATTTTTGAAATACTCATTATTTTTAAGTTTAGATCCTGCCATTGTGTAGGTAATTTAATTTGCTTTCAAATAATATAAAATTCGCCCAAATCCGATAACCGGGTAAGAAGTTATGGCAATTTTAAGTTTTAGTCATTAGGCCCGGTCATTTTAAACCTTAGCGCATCACGAAGAAATTCCAAATGACAATTGTCAATTTCCAGTATGACGCTGCGATCATTGCGCATCGCAAAGCAGGCTAATTTTCCATTTGGTAATTTCTAGTTGCCTCCGCAATGTTGGCGCATCACGGAGGTGGTCAAATTGGCATTCCAAAGGCTTATTACGATAGCTCCACATCGCAATGTTTGTCCAGATTCCAATTTTCCTTATTCCAGTGGCTTGGCATGATAGTGGTGCATCGCGCCAAGGCTAAAAATCGGGATCTTCAGTTTTCAGCTTCCATTTTAAAATTTGTTTAGAGGTATTTATGTCTTTTTCTACTGCCCTAATTAACCTAAAACATGAAATTTACCCCTAAACACCCTAAGTAGTCATTGTTATTTCAATTCCTCACACAATCAAAGATCCCTTTTTCAAGAACAAGAAGCCCTAGCTATCAAATTCAAGGTCAATCCTCAAGAAGTCACCCAGAACTTCAAGAAATTCATTTTCCCAGGTATGTTAGATGTTCACCATGGATTCCTTTCATCCATGGGGCCCAAGTAACCCATTTTATTCACCAAGTTTTAATTTTTTTCAAGTTATTATGTTTTAACTTATGATTTCATCCATGAATATCCATGCACTACTGATTTTATACCATGTTACCATGAAATTATCGTTACTATTCAATTCTCCATGTTTTAATATTATTATTTATTGAATTAAACCATGATTTAGCACTATTATGTTGAATTCATGCTATTTTTATAAGTTCCCTGGGATTCCTATGATTGTTTTAAACCCTGAACTACACGGTTTGATAAAATGCCTACAAGAGTGATTGATTTAAATAAAAGCCTTCATATTTTGTCCTTCATGCTTTAGTGTCATTTTACTATTATTGTTTTTGGTCCTGGGGGTATTAAATACCCGAAATCCATAGTTGTTTACTTAGTCTAGTATCAGTACATTACAGACTAGTCTTTAGAACATAATATGAGCATTATCAAAATAGTCAGTTACCAGTCAGATGAACTCAAAACAGTCTAGTATTACAGTGTCTTTCAGTTGGGAGTAGGATTTATCACCGAGCGACTGTAAGGATGACGGCTTCCCCATCAAATAGGTAGAGTCGTTAGTAGCAGTTCCTATACTCAAGAACTACGTAGCCAGCGTAGGGTATGAAAAGTCACCCGCCAGGTTAGTCTTAACTATCTCGCAGGGGTCGCCTATCAGTCTAGGATTGACACCCTTAGTTCTTTGGACATTATATCAGTTTAGTGGATCCACACATCCATCGTTAGTACCCGTGGCACTGTATTAACACCCTTCCAACTAGGGTTATAGTTTGGACCCCGATTAGCTCAAATTAGGGAATAAAGGTTAGATCATACCTCCCACAGTCTCAAATATAGTCTCAGTTATAGTCTCAGTTTACTTATGAAGTCTTAGAGTTTCTTGACCAAAGCATACAGATATCAGTATTTTTCAGTAATTTAGTTTACAGATTTTACTCAGTCCATGTTTGAAGCTTGGTCATGCGTCCCCAGTGTCTACAGATTTTCATGTATCTTTAGCATTTACAGACTGTCATGCATACTTGGTATTTATATAGTCTCTATAGTTTCAGTATCTACAGATTTAGTGTTCTCTACTTTGTACTTCATGTTTTACATGCATATTGTAATGCCCCGAATCTGTACCACGGATGCTACATGGTGCTCATAATCTCGAAGGACCACAAGTTAACCTATGACTGGTACCTGCTATAACAACTAAATATTAATACTTTAAATATGCAGAAATAGTCGGAAACTTGCCATAAGCTTCAATACTAAATATTACTGAATAATGTTGAATAAGGTATCACAATACCCAAAACTTGAAATCAATACTAAAATTAAAATACTGACTGAAAATACTCTAGTCTAAAAAAGCCCCTACCTGTCTGAACTGTAGAGTTGATGGGACAAGCCCCCAACTAACTCTGACTGCTGAAAACGAACTGAAATGCTGAAAACAATTATTTCCTCAAACTATGAGGACTCTTCACTACTCTATCTGCTGAGAAACTGAACTATTAAGGGTGCTCTGGAGCCCGTGCATCTGAACCTATTATATAAGACATCATAGCACAACAGAAAGGCATGAGTCAGTACTTTGAATGCACTGGTATGCTCAGTGAGGTAGCCTAAAATACATGGGTTCATATTCATGAACAATATTAACTGAATAACATAAGTATTACTGAATGAGAGTGCATGCATAAATATGTATATTGTAACTAAGATCGCGATAGTACTAAATACTAAATCTGAATATTGATTAACTATTTTCTAAATTTACTATTACTATATTACTGATAACTAAATGATTGTATCTGATAGCCCTGATTCTGTGGAACTATACTGAGTTTCGTACTAAACTGAGTGACTATATCTAATAGTCCTAAATCTGTAGAACTAAACTGAGTTCTATTTTGATACTGAGACTCATATTGAGACTGTGGGAGGTAATCATCTAACCAACATACCCCTTCTCTAGTAGATCTAGTTTCCAATCTATTACCTCAGTTGGAAGGATGTCAATACCGTGCCATGAGTAAGGACAAGCTTTGAGGTAGCCCTCTCTGACAGAAAGCTCTTCCATCAACCCTCGCTGGTAGGAAAACTAAAATGAGATATATCAACCCTAATCTCGTAATAAGATATCTCAACCTATGTTGGCTACGAAGTTCTGGAATACAAGGATTGCTTCTAAGGACCAAACCCTCTACTGGCAGGTGAGCCCTCATCCTTGGGTTCACTCGGTGCTGAATCCTACTCCCAACTAAATAGACACTGGACTAAATTCTAAATTGTACTGATCATACTATTTGAATGAACTGAATTGAGTTCACTGAGTTCTGTGGACTGACGGAATACTACTGAATTTTGTTCACTGACTGAGTCTACTGAGGTCTGATCTGAGTACTGTGACTGAGTTATGAGCACTACTGATAGTACTTCATAATTGACACTGGCTCTAAGTAAATTCCTAAATTGTTGGGTATTAAATACCCCCAAGACTCGATAGCATGAAAATAAAGCATCACATGATCTTGCTTAGAATAAGCATGCACATTGAATTCATAATACATCTATAGAGACATCTTATCAATCTCTTGCATGGTATAACTTGCAAATAAGCTAACATGACATGATTTCTTTCCCTTATTAGTTCACATGAACAATTCAACAATAACTTGGTGAGCATACATATGCACATAACACTAATCAACAAGTAGACATCATAATTCAAATCCCCATTGAAAATTTCAAGGGTTTTACATGGATCCTCATGATATTAAATACATATCAATTAACATCACATGAAACATATCGTAAAACATGGATTAGAATCCCAATTAATCATTATAAAAATGAACATAATTAATCCAACATGGAATTCATGAAATCCATAAACCTGAAGTAACAAAATAGTTTCTTGGACCCCAAGGGTAGAAGGGATCCTTGGATGAACACTTCACATACCTTAGTAGACGAATTTCTGAAAGTTACTGGTGGGTTCTTGAGTTCTTCGTTTGAAATTTGAACACCTAGGGTTCTTGTTCTTGGGAAATTTGTGAGAGAATGAATATAATTGCTCTCCAAAGGGTTTAATTTCATATTTTATGCGCTGAAGGGCATGGGAAAAAGACCTAATTAATCCTAAGGACATGTCCTTTTAATGCCTGTAGACTGTGTTACGACTCACAGTCCGACGCGCCGCGTCGTTGACATGGACGTGATAGCCAACGTGTCGCGTTAAGTCCACATTGGTTCACTAGAATTTGCATTGAATCTAGGAGAAACTATCTTATCAATGCATTGGTTGATGCGACGCATCAAGATCACATCGACCCACTATTTTGGGCACTCAAACATGGTCTAAATAATGTCCGAAAAATCCAAAACTTGTTCGGGAACCTCTAATAACATTATTGATCATAAATTAACTCAAATATCGATATTTAAAGGATTTGAGGTCATGAAATAACATTTACAACTTTTGAAGGCTGAAATGGCACTAAGTATGAATACTTAGTTAATATATTCTATGTCTGGGACCCCTTCTTAACAAGCTTAAAGGAATGAATTAAGCTAAGAATTTTGTGGGGTCTTACAAATATTCAGTTAATTATTAGTTCTATTCATGAAACCATGACTACCATCCTACCTTATTTAGCATACCAGTACATTCAAAGTACTGATCGCATACCTTTTTTTTTTGCACTATGATGTATTATATCATAGGTGCTGACGCACAGTTCCTGGACCATGCTTAGACTTCATTTCTTAGGATATCAGTAGTATAGTAGTAGCGGTAAGTCCTCATCATTCAAGAACAGATTAGTTTACTTCATATCTCTATTTTAGTAGTTAGAAGAGTTAGTTGGGAGCCTATCCCATCAACTCATAATCAGTTAGTCAGTTTTAAAGGCTTTTCAGACATTAGAGTCAGTATAGTTAGTTATCCAGTTTATCATTATTTTATTAGATTCAGTCAGTTATTTCTATAGACACATATTTTTGTTTTAAATTAAGTTATTAAAACCTTATGGCATGTTAGTATTCTTCCACATTTATGATCATGTTATCCAATGCTCACAGCAAGTACCAGTTCATGGTTTAGCTTGTGTTCCCTCAGGACTGTATGCACTGTGTGACGACTAGGGCTAGTCCAGGTCATTACAAACTTGGTATTAGAGCCTAAATATTTAAAGTGTCCTAGGAAGTCTGAAAGTCCCATTGAGTAGAGTCTTATGCATGGGTGTGTAGCATGTCACACTTATGGACGAGAGGCTACAAGGCGCTTAGGAAAATGTTTCCATTCTTTCAGTATTCATATCTTGCGAGTAAGCGAGAGCTCAAGTTAAACTCCCTGTCTTATCCATTTTTTCCTTTTATTTACATAACATTCCTCCCAAGAAGAATGAAAGAAGAACAGGAAATCAGCCAGCCCCTCAGCCCATCCAGGCAGATCCTCTGGACGAGCATGCCTCTCACGTAGATTTCAGGGTTGCATTTACTACTCTAGTAAATTCTGTAGAAGCACAAAATGAATGGCCAGATACTATTCTAGCCAACCTAGTGGCCAATACTACTACAACTAAAATTTAGGATTTTACCCAGATGAATCCTTCTTCCTTCACAGGATCCAAGTCTAAAGAAGATCCATAGGAATTCTTAGATAAGGTTTGGAAGGTCACGAACACTATAGGGGTAAAATCTAGTCAGAGTGTTGAGTTGGCTACATACCAGTTGTAACATGTAGCCTATACTTGGTTTAAGCAGTGAAAGGTTGATAGAGGTGTAGATGTAGGGCCTGTAGAGTGGAAAGAGTTTTACATAGCTTGCTTAGATATACCTATTCTATTCATACATAAGAATGATGGTTCTCTCTGAATGTACATAGACTACCATCAGTTGAATAAAGTTACAGTCAAGAATAAATATCTAGTTCCTAGAATCGATGACTTGTTTGATCAACTTTAGGGTGCTAGCTATTTTTTAAAGATAAATCTCAGATTAGGCTATCATCAGCTCAGGATCAAGGAATGTGACATTTTGAAAATAGATTTCTGAATCTGGTATGGTCACTTTGAATTTCTAGTCATGTCCTTTGGTCTTACCAATGCCCTAGTAGCCTTCATGAACCTGATGAATCCAGTGTTCAAATAATACTTAGACATGTTCATAATAGTCTTCATTGTTGACATTCTTGTTTACTCTCGTAGAAAAAATAATTATGCAGGCCACCTCAAAATAGTATTCAGACTCTTAGAGCTCATCAGTTGTTCGCTAAGTTCAATAAGTTTTAATTCTGGCTAAGATCAATAGCTTTCCTTGGACATATCATTTTTGGTGACGGCATTAGAGTTGATCCTAAAAAGACCAAGGCAGTAATAAACTGGCCTAGACCTATCTCTCCATCAGATATTAGGAGTTTCTTAGGTTTAGCTGACTATTATCATTAATTTTTGAAGGGTTTTCTTCTATTGCATCCCCCATGTCTAGATTGATGCAGAAGAAAGTTAATTTTTAATGGTAAGATTCATGCTAAAAGAGTTTTCAGGAGTTGAAGACTCAACTCACCTCATCCCTAATCTTAACTATACCAGATGGTTTAGATAGTTTTATAGTGTACTCTGATGCATCCGGTAGGTTTAGGTTGTGTCCTCATGCAGAGAGGCAAGGTCATAGCCTATGCCTCCAAACAGCTTAAACTCTAAGAGATGAATTTCTCTACATATGATCTTGAGTTAGCAGCTGTAGTGTTTTCCTTAAATATTTTGAGGCATTATTTGTATTGGGTGTATGTAGATGTGTTCACAGATCACAAAATCCTTCAGTATGTATTCTCTCAGAAAGATTTCAATTTGCGCCAGAGAATGTGGTTAAGGTTATTAAAGGATTACGACATGAGTGTTCGGTATCTTCTGGGCAAAGCCAATGTAGTGGCTGATGCTCTCAGTAGATTATCTATGGGCACTGTTACTCAGGTTGAGGATAGTTAGAAGAAGTTAGATCAGGAAGTTCATCAGCTTTCCCAACTAGGTGTCTGCTTAGTCAACTCAGCAGAGGGTAGTATATGGGGTATAGTAGTGCTGAATCATCTCTAGTTTCTGAGATGAAGGAAAAGCAAGATAGAGATCCAAGTCTAGTTATGTTAAAACAATCAGTCAGAGACAAGAATGAGGAGGTTTTCTTCCAAGGGGTAGATGATGTTTTTCATTGTCAGGGTAGATTGTGTGTGCCTAGTATAGATAATTTGAGGTAATGAATTCTTGCAGAAGTGCATGGTGCGCGTTACTCTATTTATCCAGGGCATCTAAGATGTACTTCAATTTATGAGAGATCTATTGGTAGAGTGGGATGAAGAGAGATATTGCAGAGTTTGTAGCTAAGTCCTCTACATGCTAGCAATTAAGATTGAGCACCAGAAACCTAGTGGGTCCTTAAAGGAGTTCAGTATTCCCTCTTGGAAGTAGGAGAAAGTGAACATAGATTTTCTGATAGGTTTGTCGTATACCCATCATCAACATGATTCTATTTGGGTCATTGTGGACAGAATGACTAAATCATCCCATTTCTTGCTAGTCCATACCTCTTACTCAGTCGAGGACTATGCCAAACTCTATATCAAAGAGTTGGTCAAGTTATGTTGAGTCCCAGTGTCTTATCATCTCCGATAGAGGTACCCAGTTTACCTCTCACTTTTGGAACGTATTCGAAAGGGTCTTGGTACCCAAGTCCACCTCATTACAGCTTTTACCCCTCAAATAGACAGCCAAGCAGAAAGGATCATTCAGACTCTAGAAGATATGATGAGAGCATGCATTGTTGATTTCAAGGGTAGCTGGGATAACAATTTGCCTTTGATTGAATTTGCATAAAATAATAGCTATCATTCAAGAATCTGTATGGCTCCGTTTGAAGCTCTCTATGGTCGGAGATGTATATCTCCAATTGATTGGTTTGAAGTAGGTGAGGCCGCAGTAGTAGGGTCTAACTTGGTGTTTGATACATTAGAGAAGGTTCAGTTGATTAGAGAAAGGCTTAGGGCTGCCCAGAACTGACAGACATCATATGCTAATATGAAGAGAAAGGATCTCAATTTTGAGGTCAGTGATTTTATGTACTTGAAAATCTCTCCCGTAAAAGGAGTGAAGAGATTTGGTAAGAAAGGGAAACTCAATCCCCGATATGTCGATCTCTTCAGAATTCTTATTCATTTTGAAAAGGTAGCTTACGAGCTTGAGTTGCCTTTAGATTTAGCCTCAGTACACTAGTGTTCCATATCTCATTGTTGAAAAAGTGTATTCGTGATCTAGCGGTAGTTGTTCCCTTAGAATGTGCCGATATTCAGAACAATCTTTCCTTTGAGAAGGTTCCAGTCAAAATTCTTGATCACCAAGTTCGTAGATTAAGGAAAAAAGAAGTTCAACTAGTCAAAGTTCTTTAGCAGAATCAGTCCGTTGAGGGAGACACTTGGGAAGTAGAAGTAGATATGTGGACCAAGTACCCTTATCTTTTCTCTGTGAATTCAAATTCAGTATAAGGTATCAATGTTCTTAAGATATCTCTCTATCCTACTCATATTCAATTGCGCATCATGTTAATGTCAATCGTGTATTTACAAATCAGTTCAGTCATGCATTCCATCTATCAGATTTGCATGTTCAGTATGTAAGCTTAATCAATCAGTTTTCTCAGCTTAACCAAGTTTATTCGAGGACGAATGATCCCAAGAAGGAGATATTGTAATACCCCATATTTCCCTAGCATAATCTAAGTTCCAATACATAAGTATTCATATATAAATATTGAGAAATACATATTATTTTTCAGTTTAGAGCCTCCCATTGCATAGAAAATTCAATTATCTTTCCAACGATATAAAATTTGCCCAAATCCGATAACCGAGTAAGAAGTTATGGTGATATGAAGTTTCAGTCATTAGGCCCCATCATTTTAACCCTTAGCGCATCGCGGAGAAAGTCCAAATGACAATTTTCAATTTCCAGTATCACTCTGCGATCATGGCGCATCACGGAGTAGGCCAATTTTCCGTTTGGCAATTTTCAGTGGGCCTCTGCTATGTTGGCACATCGCAGAGCTGGCCAAATTGGCATTCCAAAGGCTTACCGGATCTTTTATTTTTAGCTTCCGTTTTAAAATTTGTTCAGGGGTATTTGGGTTTTCTTCCACGGTCCTAATTAATCTAAAACATGAAATTTAACCCCTAAACACCCTAAGTAGTCATATTGTTATTTCAATTCCTAACACAATCAAAGATCCCCTTTTCAAGAACAAGAAACACTAGCTCTTAAATTATAGGCCAATCCTTAAGAAATCTCCCAAAACTTCAAGAAATTCATTATCCCAGGTGTGTTAGATGTTCATCCATTGATTCCTTTCATCCATTGGGCCCAAGAAAACCCTTTTTAATCACCGAGTTATAATCTTTTTAAGTTATTATGTTTTAACTTGTGATTTGATCTATGAATCTCCATGCACTATAGATTTTATACCATGTAACCATGAAATTATCGTTACTATTCAATTCTCCGTGTTTATATAATTATTTATTGAATTAAACCATGATTTAGTACTATTATGTTGAATTCATTCTATTTTTATATGTTCCATGGCATTCCTATAATTTTGTTAAACCTTGAACTACAAGCGTTTGATAAAATGCCTACAAGAGTGATTGATTTAAATAAAGGATTTCATGTTTTGTCCTTCAAGCTTTAGTGTCAACTTACTATTATTGTTTTGAGTCCTGGGAGTATTGAATACCCAAAATCCATAGTTGTTTACTTAGTCTAGTATCAGTAAATTATAGACTAGTCTTTAGTATATACTCTGAGCATTATCAGAATAGTCAGTTACCAGTCAGATGAACTCAGAACAGTCTAGTATTTCAGTGTCTTTCAGTTGAGAGTAGAATTTAGCATTGAGAGAGTGTAGGGATGGAGGAAACTACATAGCCAGCGTAGGGTATGAGAAGTCTCCTATCAGATTAGGCTTCACTATCTTGCATGGGTCACCTATTAGTCCAGGCTTGACACCTATATTCCTTTGGACATTATATCAATTTAGTGGATCCACACAGCCATTATTAGTACCCGTGGCACGGTATAACACCCTTTCAACTGGGTTACAGGTTGGACCCTGATTAGCTCAAATTGGGGAATGTCGATTAGATGATACCTCCCACAGTCTCAAATATAGTCTCAGTTACAGTCTCAATTCAGTTATGTAGTTTTAGAGTTGCTTGACCAAAGAATACAAATATCAGTATTTTTTAGTATTTCAGTTTACAGATATTACTCAATCCATGTTAGATGCTTGGTCATGCATCCCCGGTGTCTACAGATTTTCACCTATCTTCAGTATTTAAAAACTGTCATACGTACTCAGTATTTATTGATTCTCCATATTTTTAGTATCTACAGATTCTATGTTCTCTACTCAGTACTCCATGTTTTACATGCAGATTCAGTTAATTATTAGTTCTGTTCATGAAACCATGCCTATCTGCCTACCTCATTTAGCATACCAGTACATTCAAAGTACTGAATGCATACCTTTCTGTTACGCTATGATGTATTATATCATAGGTGCTGACGCTCAGTTCCCAGACCTCGATTAGACTTCACTTCTCAAGATATCAACAGTACAGTAGTAGTCGTGAGTCCTCATCATTCAAGGATAGATTATTTTACTTCATATCTCTATTTCGGTAGTTTGCAAAGTTAGTTGGGGGTTTGTCCCATCTACTCATAATTAGTTAGTTAGTTTTAGAGGCTTTTCAAACAATAGAGTCAGTTATTTAGTATTCAGACATTATAGTTAGTTATCTAGTTTATCATTATTTTATCATATTCAGTCAGTTGTTTCTATAGACTTATATTTTAGTTTCAAATTTAGTTATTAAAACATTATGGCATGTCAGTATTCTTTCGTATTTATGATCATGTTATCCAGTGCTCACAACAGGTACCAGCTCATGGGTTGGCTTGTAGTCCCTCCAGATTGTAAGAACTGTGTGACGACTAGGGGGTAGTCCCAGGTCGTAACAGCATAATGCTAAGTCAGCAAGCAACTCAAGTTCATAGACTACCTTTTCGAAATGACTCAGAATCTTATAAGGACCAATATACTGGGGACTAAGCTTCCCCTTCTTGCCAAACCTCTTTACTCTCTTTATGTGAGATATTTTCAAATACATAAAGTCGCAAATCTCAAACTAGAGATCCTTTCTCCTCATACCTGCATAAGATTTCTTTCGGCTTGGTCTGCTTTAAGCCTTTCCCTGATCAACTAAACCTTCTCTAGGGTATCAAATACTAAATCGACCCCTATCAGGGTGGTCTCCTCTACCTCAAACCAACTAATAGGAGATCTATACCTCCTCCCATAAAGAACCTCAAATGGAGCCATATGAATACTGGAATGTTAGTTGTTATATATGCAAACTCAATCAAAGGTTAGTGGTCATCCCAACTACCCTTAAAGTCAACAATACATGCTCTCAACATATCCTCTAGAGATTGAATGGTCCTTTCTACTTTATCATCTATCTGAGGGTGGAAGGATATACTAAGATGGACTTGGGTACCAAGGCCCTTTTAAAAGGCTTTCCAAAATTGAGAGGTAAACTGCATACCTCTATCTGAAAGGATGGACAACGGGACACCGTGTAACAAAACCAACTCTCTGATATAGATCCTAAAACTGTCCTCGGCTGAATAGTAGGTATGGACTGACAAGAAATGGGCGGACTTGGTCATCCTATCTACAATAACCCAAATCAAATTTTGTTGATGACAAGTACGAGGTAAGCCCATCACGAAGTCCTTGTTCACTTCTTCCTACTTCCATATGGGATACTGAACTCCTACATGGAACCACTAGGATTTTGGTGCTCAATCTTCACCTGCTGACAAGTGAAGCACTTAGCCACAAACTCTACAATATCTCTCTTCATCCCACTTCGCTAATAGAATTTCCACAAGTCGTGGTACATCTTATTGGCCCCTGGATGAATAGAGTAACGTGCACCATGCACTTCAGCAATAATTCATTATCTCACGTCATCTACATATGTCACCCATAGCCTACCCTGGAAATGCAACACATCATCTCTCCCTTGGGAGAAAACCTCTACTTTCTAGTCCCTGATTGACTCTTTCAGCTTAGCTAAACTGGGATCCCTATCCTATATTTCTTTCACCTCAAAAACTAAAGAAGACTCTGAACTATTCTGCACCCAAACACTACCCTCAGTCGAATCTATCAAATGAACACCTAATCTGGCAAGTTGATGAACCTCCTAAACCAACTTCTTTATATCATTCTCAACATGCGCAACACTACCCGTAGAGAATCTACTAAGGGCATCAGCCACTATATCGGCCTTGCCTAGATGATATAAAACACTCATATCATAATCTTTCAGCAATTCTAACCACCTTCTTTGATGAAGACTCAACTCTTTCTGTGAAAACACATATTGTAAACTCTTGTGATCCATCAACACATCAACATGCACCCCATATAGATAATGCCTCTAAATTTTCAAGGAAAACACTATGGCTACTCATTCCAGATCATGGGTAGTTTAATTCTTCTCATGGGGCTTAAGTTGTCTGGAGGCATACGCTATGAACTTACCTTTCTGCATCAATACACAACCCAAACCAACCCTTGAAGCATCACAGCACACAACAAACCCATCTAAACTATCTGGCAACGTCAAAATAGGGGCTGAGGTGAGTTGAGTCTTCGGCTCTTGAAAACTGTTCTCGCAAGAATATGACCACAAAAACTTTACTTTTTTCTGAGTAAATCTAGACATGGGGGATGTAGTAGATGAAAACCCTTTAACATACCATCTGTAATATCCATCCAAACATAAGAAACTCCAGATATCTGATAAAGAGATGGGTCTGGGCTAGTTTCTCACAACTTCGGACTTTTAAGGGTCAACTATAATGCTATCACCAGAAATAATATGTCCAACAAAAGCTACTGATCTTTTTCAAAGCTCACACTTACTAAACTTGGCATACAACTGATGAGCTCTAAGGGTCTGAAATATAATTTTGATGTGCTCTGCATGATTAGTTTCATTAAGGGAATAGATAAAAATATCGCCAATGACAACTATGATGAACATGTCTAAGTACTATTTGAAAACCTTGTTCATCAAGTCCATGAAAGATGATGGGGCATTGGTAAGACCAAAATACATGACTAAAAGTTCAAAGTGACCATACCGAATTCTAAAAGCTATTTTTGGAATGTCACATTCTTTGACTCTGAGCTGATGATAGCCGTATCTGAGGTCTATCTTAGAGAAGTAACTGGCACCCTGAAGTTGGTCGAACATTTCATCGATTCTAGGAAGTAGGTATTTATTCTTGATGGTGTCTTTGTTCAACTGATGGTAGTCTATACATATTCTAAGAGAACCGTCTTTCTTTCGCACGAATAGAACTGGTGCACTCCAACGAGATATGTTGGGTCTAATAAACCCTTTGTATAAGAGGTCTTTCAACTATTCTTTCAACTCTTTAAGTTCAGTTGGATCCATTTTGTATGGCGTAATAGAGATGGGCTAAGTATCGGGAAGAAGGTCTATTCTAAAGTCAATTTCTCTTTTGGGAGGAACCCCAAGGAGATCTTCGGAAAACATATCTAGAAATTCACTTATGACTGGAACTGATTCAAGACTAGGAGTTTTGGAGCTAGAGTCTTTGACTCGTACGAGATAATAAATGCACCCCTTGGATATCATTTTTCTCTCTCTAAGGTATGAAACAAGTTGACCCTTAAGTGTGAAACAAGTTGACTCTTAAGTGTTATAGTACTACCCCTCCATCAAGGACTGGTTCATTTGGGAACTGAAAGTAGACAATTCTGCTCCTACAATCAACTGAAGCATAGCATGAATGGAGCCAATCCATGATGAAAACAATATCACAATCTGTAATCTCTAGCTCTACAAGGTCTGCTGAAGTATGATAGATTTACCTACTCGGTAGATACTGAAAAAGGCTCATTAGGATTTTGGGACTGACTCTGAAATTGAAGAGTATGTAAAGAGTTACCAAAGACAGAGAAGCTCTAAGATCTAACAAAGCATAAACATGTACGTAAAAGACTTGCAATACAACAGTAACCGCATTAGGAGAACATTCCTGATCCTATCGGGACTGAAGTGCATAGAGCCTATTTGGGCACTGCTTACTCGTGCCACTAGAAGCGGCACCCTATTGAGATAGGCAACCGAACTAAACTGGGGGTGGTTATATTGACTCTGTGAACCTACCTGAGGATATTCTCTAATCCTATAGCACTAGCTTACCACACCTAAACACACATCATTGCTAGCCCTATAGACACCCTGATGGTTTTTGTCATATTTTTAGCAAAGAGGATTTATTCGAGCACTATTCACACTACCCTTAGATTTAGAGTCTGGCCCTATCCTTAATACCATTCCTAAATTTGGGCATCGGTACACTAGACAAAAATAGAGCTAGGACTAAATATTTTAGGCAGAACAGAGGATGGTCACCACCTTCTAACTTTGGCTGAGTGAAACTGAAGCTACCTGTTGTAGCCCTTTTATTCTCCCTCTCTTTCTCTTTAGCCTTCTATTCCAAAATCTGCTGAGCATGGACCACCAATCTAGACAAGTCCATCTTTTTAATCAACATTGTAGTCCTACACTCCTTGACCACACATTCAGACACACCAAACACTAACTTGCTCATCTTAGACCTACTATTAGCTACCATATGATGAGCATATCGGGCCAACTGACTAAATTTGATGGAATACTCTTTCACACTCATTTTGCCCTACTTCAACTTGATGAAATCTAACACCTTAGCCTCTCTTAACTCCAATGGAAAGAACCTATCTAAGAAGGCAGTAGAAAATTCTTCCCATTTTATAGGCCCTGTATCTGCGCCTCTATCTACCTTTCACTACTTAAACTATGTATAAGCTACAACTTGTAGCTGATAGAAAGCTAACTTAGCACTCTCACTAGCAGTTACCCCTATAATGTTTATTACCTTCTACACTATGTCGAGGTATTCTTGTGGATCCTCTTTAGACTTAGACCCTAAAAATGAAGGAGGGTTCATTTGGGTGAAGTCCCAAATTCTAGCTGTAGCAGTATTGGCCACTGGGTTTGCCTGAACTGCAGCTGGTTGAACATTCTAAGCTACCACAGAATATGCTAGAGTGGTGAATGTTGTTCTAAATTCTGCATGAGAAACGTGCTCATTCAGGGGATCTTCCTAAACAGGTGGAGGTGCTGAATAGTTCACAGCTCTTCTTATGTTAGTCTTTCTGGGAGGCATGTTTTGTAAATAGAAGGAAAAGTTGGATTAGACAGAGAGTTTAACTTGAGCTGATGCTCACTCACATGATGTGAACATTCAAAGAAGGGAACTTTTCAAAAAAATGCTGGGTAGCCTCTTATCCATAAGTGTGGCGTGCTACACACCCTTACACTAGAGTATACTTGACATGGATTTTAGACTCCCTAGGACACTTTAGAACCTTAGGCTCTGTTACAAAGTTTGTAATGCCCTGAGACTATACCCTGGGTGTCACACGGTACTTACGACCCTAAAGGACCACAAGTTAACCCTTGACTGATACCTACTGTGAGCACTGAATAATAATCTAAAACATATGTGAAAGTAAAAATTGAAAAAATTCCATAATGTTCATATAATTAAATCAATACTGAGTATATCTATAGAATAACAGCTAATTCAAAGTGTCTGAAAGTCTGAAAATAATGGAACTACTGAAAATACTATAAGAAATGTAATGACTAAATAAATATCACATCCTCTATGGATGAGGACTCACTACTCTAGCTGAAGCTGATAGACTGATCTGGCTAAGTACGATCAGGTACCCGACCATCTGAACCAATGATATGAGACATCATAGTGCAAAGAAAGAGTATGCGTCAGTACTTTGAATGTACTAGTATGCTAGGTTAGGTTAGGCTGATATACATGGGTTCATATGCATGAGAATAATTACTAAATATCATGAAATAACTCGATGAAAGTATATGCAAGATTGGGACTATGTAAGAACTGAACATGTAGTACCAAGCATATATCATCTATTTGAATTAGTCAAAGCTGAAGTACTAAGTTTCTGATAACTAAATAACTGACAACTGTGAGTCATGATCATGTAGAACTGAACTGGGTTTTGTGCTAAATACTTGATATTGATTGTTGAATACTGAATACTGAAACTTTAACTATAGGAGCTATCATCTAACCGACATACCCCGATTATAGACTGATTTGGGGTCCAACTGGTAACCCCAGTTGGAAAGGAGTTAGCACCGTGCCAAGGGTTACTAACATTAGTTGGGTCAACCTTAATATGGCAGGAAGACTCATTAGATGTATATGGCTACATCAACTCTAGTCTGATAGGAAGATGATTTACCCTACGCTGGCTACGTAGTTCTATAACTCAGGGACTGCTACTAAGGGTCAAACCCTCTGTTGGTAGGAATACCACCATCCCTAGGTTCGCTCGGTGCTTAATTCTACTCCCAACTGAATCGACACTGAACTGATCACTAGACTGTACTAGGCTTGACTGAACTAACACTAATTCTATTGACTGATTAAATGTTGTTGTCCGAGATACTACAAAATCATTCTATTTTGATTGGAGACTAGATAAAAAGCTAAATATTTGGGTATTTAATACCCCCAGGACCCGATAGCATAGATAATGGAACCATAACTCAACTTTAAAAGTATCACACATAGAGTATCATGCACAATTCTTTCACATAGACATTTTTTCAAACACCTAGGATGCATAAATCTTGTACATGAGAATGACCAATATATGAATGTCATGACTACTATATCAACATCACAATTCAAGGATTTAACATGAGGGTTTCATAAATCAACACACATTCTAGTTTATTTACATGAAACTCAAAATATTCTTGGCTTGAACCCATACAACAACACATACATAAACACAATTCTATTCAAGAATGTAAATCATAATCTAGGTTTTAAAAAATGATTCTTGAACTCCATGGGTGGAAGGGACCCAATTATGAACACCTAAACATACCTTGATTAAAGAATTCGTGAAGATCTTCATGGGTTTCTTAAGAGTTGACCTTGAATGTTGAAAAGATAGGGTTTGTTCTTGAGAGGAAAAAGGTGAATAATGATGTATCTAAGCTATTTGGGGATGAAATTATCTATTTAGGATGGTTTTGATGTGAGACAAAAGACCTTGTTATCCTCCAATATGCGAAATCAAAAGCTGAAAAAATCTGGAGCATGCTATAGAGCATGCGCCATATTCTCTAAGCTCCAGAATGGTGCATGCGCCGCATGCTCTATCGCATGCTCCCTAGGGGTGGACTATAGCATGTTTCGCATGCTAATCGCATGCAGTTGCTATTTTGGATTTCCAAACATGTCCTTACGCTTGCCCAAAAATTCCAAAACTCATCCAAGATGTACCTTTGACAACCCCAATCAGGAATCAACTTTAAAATAGACATTCTATGGCCGAGAAGGTCGGGAATGAAATCTTCGATGTTTAGGTGTTTTATAAGTGAGTAAGCCTCAACACTTAGTTTTATTTTAGATTATAAGTGTCTTAAGCAAGCATTAAGAGCCTAATTAAGCTAAAAATGCATGGGGTATTACAGGTTTTAAGTAGTATCCATAATGTATTACTTACATTTTTCACTATATTGGTACATGGCTTATGGTCGATCATGGATGATAGCCGTTTTGAGTGGATTTTTGGCTCACATACGTGTATATTGGTTGGATTTGAAATTCCCATTCCGATTTGGTTGTGAGCATTTACCACGACCCAAACCCAGGCCTGGCTGTGATGGGCATCTCCACCCTCCATGGGCCAGATACAACCCCCTTAGCCTTACCTCAAGAGCATCATAAAAGTAAAAAATAGATAATGGGAGCTAACCAACATATCAAACGTAGATAGATGAGTAAAGATGAAGTCTGTAATTCCAAACCATAACCACGACACTACAATACTGTCCATGAAGCCTTAAATCCAAGAATACCAACTAAGTTGGATCATGCCCCTGACTATGACAAAAGTAAATCATAAATACTTGAATGATAAATAAAATCAAATAAAATGACAAGGACTTCTAAAGGATAGAGGCTCACCACTTTATAGCTGATCCACAAAAGTACCAAACCACCTAACACTACATATGATCAATAAAAATATCTTTAGAACCTACATCATAAAATGATGTAGCATTTGGGTAAAGTCAATGGGGCGAGCACTATCATGCAACTCAAGGGAAAAGGATAAAATAATGCTTTTGACAAAATCCAGTCAAAAACTAATTGCACAACATTTATACATATACATATATAAATAGGATGTCGGGATAGGGATAAAGATCATGAACATGATAGTTAAGACATTATCGTAAACTATGTAGCTCGTACCGATAGGCCAAGCACCAACGAGCTATATGGATTTGAATTCCCCTATCGGAAGGACCCCAGTCCCCTTTAGCCATATGTATCAAGGAATGGCTAAAGAAACCAAGATGATATCTATCCAAAATATATTGTGTGCATCGACACATGGTAATATAGACACCTAACATCGGTAAATGTGGTCTCTAGTGTTGGTCCCCCGGGCTGCACCTTTTCACTGAGCTACACAATTCCCTCTAATCCCAAATTAAAATAATTTGTTTATAAACAAACCATTAACTAGGGTGTCATTTTTTAACACATTTACCGACTTCGTATCGTCTTACCAATATTCTTGTAAGCTATTCTATTTATTCCCAAACCAATCCATATAACCATTGGACTCCCAAGTTCCATTTAAAATCTGAAACCATGGCAACTAAAGGCATTCCAAAACCATATTCATCCATTTATCCATTTACCCTTTAATGCAATGCAATGTTCTCAAATGTAAATTAAATTGTGTAAAATTCCATATTCAAAACCAAAATTAATAAAGTTGGTTGAGGTTAATGCTATTACCATATCAAAATTTTATCAATTTGGGAAAACCCATGTCACCCATTCCGACCATCATAATAATGCAAAAATTAAGTTCCAAAAGCCATAATTTAAAGCATAAATAATACATTAAAAAATAGAAAAAGTAATTCAAAAATTAACAACCAAAAACCCTCAACCCAATTTCAAACCGATCATTCAAAACACATGGATATTGAATAACTCTATGCCATAATGTAAAATACAAGTTAAGAAATGACAAACATGCCTGAAATATAGAAGAATTTCAAAAGAAATTGATGTTTGGATCCCAAAGTAATGATTTCTTTTAAAACCCTTAAATTTTCTTGGTTTGGGAGATAAAGAGGGAAAATGTACTAATTGATCTTGATAACAGAAGGCCATGGGGTCAATTGGGTGTTTTAAGTTATTTAAGGGGTAAAGGGCCAAAAAAACCCTCACCTTAAGTGAAAAAAAAAACTGTACAAAATTAAGATAGCAACGTAGCACGCCGCTATTGCGGAGGGTAGACAACATGCCACGCTCCTATCATGGAGCGTAAGTGGAGTGGCACACTACTATTGTGGACCTTCACTGCATTGGGGTCCCAAAATGGCCTTGATCACCTTCCAAAAATTCCAAAACTTTTCCAAAACACCCCTTTAACACCCCGTATAATAATTCAAGTAAAAAATTAATGAGATAAATGGGAGGATCCAGAATAAATTCGTTACAAATTTCTAGTGTCTTACATTATCACCCCGTTTGGATCATTCATCCCCGATGAGAAGTTAGGAAATCTTTAGTACAATAATAGTGAGAACATAGTAGAATCTAAGGGCATATTCAAAAAGCAACAAAAGGAAAATGAAACTCATACCATAGGCACTTTCATCCAATTTTGGAAACAAGAATGGGTATTTTACCTTCATATCTTCTTCAGATTCCCATGTAGATTCTTCTACCTTTTAATTTCTTCAAAGAACCTTCACCGAAGCTACATCCTATATCCTTAATATATTAACTTGCCTATCCAATATTTTAATTGGGACTTCCTTATAAGACAACGAATCCATAACACTAACATCCTCAACATGTAGTATTAAAGAAGGGTCACCCATATACTTCTTAAGCATATATACATGGAAAATGGAATGAATCGATGCCAAGATTACTTGCAACTCTAATTCATAAAAGATATTCCCAATTCTCCTTACAATCTTATATTTACCCATGTAACAGGATTGAGCTTTTCTTTCTTCCCAAATATTATGACTCCTTTTATAGGGGAAACCTTCAAGAATATCCAATCTCAAACTTCAAAATCCAACTCCTTCTGCCTCACATCTGCATAAGACTTTTGGTAATTTGGAGTAGTCTTAATTCTTTCCCTAATCGTCTTCTCCATGGCTTGGTGAACCAAGTAAGGCCAAAAAACCTAGTATCACCTACCTCAGACCATGCAATAGGAGACCTACACCTTCTACCATAAAGGGCCTCAAAATGAGACATTTAGATGCTAGAATGTTAACTATTGTTATAAGAGAACTCAATGAGATGCAAATGGTCAACCCAATTACCTTTGAAATAAATTACATAGGCCCATAGCATATCCTCCAAAGTTTGAATAGTATGCACTGCTTGTACATCCATTTGCAGCTAGAAAGCAGTGCTAAAGTTTACCTAAGTACCCAAACCTTTCTGAAAAGAACGCCAAAAATGAGAAGAGAACTGTATACCTCATTCTAAGATAATCGACACTAGAACTCCATGCAACTTAACTACCTCATAAATGAGCAACTCATCATAATCCTCTTCTGAGTAGTTAGTCCTCACAGGAAAGAAGTGAGGATTCTTGGACATTCTATCAACAATGACCCAAATGGAATCATACTAATATTAAGACCACGGAGACCAGTAATGAAATCCATATTAATTATCTCCCACCTCTATATGGGCAATTCTATCTTTTGGTACATGCCACCAGACCTCAAATGTTCAACCTTGACTTACTGACAAACCATACACTTAGCAACAAAATTTGCCACATCCCTCTACATATCATTCCACTAGTAGATTTCCTTCAAGTCATGATACATATTAGTTGAACTCGTATGAACTATATATTAGGACCCATGAGCTTAATTCAAAATTCTTTTCCACAACCCAACTACATTTGGAACACATAACCTTTTTTGATATCTCAAGATGTCATATCCCCTAATATCTAAAGCCATACACTTTTTATAACCCACATTATCCATAATTTGCATAAGTATATGATTCAAAACCTGCTTCTCCTTTACCTCAGCACCAAGAGATGATTTAACCACTTCTTAAATGATTACCCCTTAATCCTTAGAGTCCAAGAGATAAACTCCTAAATTATCCAACCTGTGAATATCCTTCACTAATCCTCTTTTCTTCTAATCGGCATGAGATAATATCCCCATAGACAACCTGCTAAGAGCATTATCAACAACATTAGCTTTACATGAATTATAGTACGAACTCATGTCATAATCCTTAAGCAACTCAAGCCATTGCCTTTGTCTAAGATTCAATTCATTTTGGGTAAATACATATTGCAAGCTTTTATGATCTAATAAATATCCACATGTACCTCATACAAGTAATGGCGCCAAATCTTCAAAGAAAAGACCATAGTCACTAATTCTAGATTGAGTGTTTGGTAATTCCTTCATGAGCCTTAAGCTATTTGGAAGCATAGGCTACAACTATACCATGTTGCATCAAAACATAACCAATTCCCACACAAGACACATCACAATACACAACAAACCCCTTAGTACCCTTGGGTAGGGTCAAAATAGTTGCAGAAGTAAACTTATCCTTTAACTTCTCAAAACTGCCTTCACAAGTATCTGATCACAAAAACTTAACCTTTTTTTGAGTTAATTTCATCATTGTAGCAACAATAGATGAGAAACTTTCCACAAACTTCCTATAGTACCCAACCAAGCCCAAGAAGCTCCTAATGTCGATTGGAGTTTTAGGTCTAGGCTACTTCTTAACTACCTCTACTTTTTGTGGATCTATCTTGATTCCCTTACTAAAAACAACATGCCAGAGAAAAGTCACAATACTTAGCCAACACTTACACTAAGAAAATTTTGCATACAATTTCTTGTCCTTAAGTGTCTACAACTCAATTTAGAGGTATTTAGCATGACCTTCCTCACTTTTGGAGTAACTAGGATATCATCAACAAAGACTATAACAAACAACTTCAGAAATTAGTTGACCACCCGATTCATAAGATTCATAAAAGTAGTTAGAGCATTAGTCAACCCAAATGACATAACCAAAAATTCATAATGGACATACAGAGTCTGGAAAGCAATCATAGCAATATCAACATCTCTAATTTTCAACTAGTGATAGCTCAAATGGAGATCAATTTTTTAGAAACACTTAGCACTCTAAAGTTGATCAAAGAAGTCATCAATCCTAGGGAGAGGGTATTTATTTTTCAACTCATCTTTCTTTCGCATGAAAAGCATGGGAGAACCTCACAGAGAAATACTAGGTCAGATGAAACCCTTGTCAGAAAGGTCCTTTAACTGCTCTTTTAGTTCCTTTAGTTCGATCGGAGCCATCATATAAGGAGGAATGTAAATGGGATGAGTATCCGGTTGAAGATCAATCCCAAAAATATTCCCTATCGGGAGGAATTCCAGAAAGATCATCGAGAAAAAAACTTTAGAAAACTCATTAACCACAACGACACATTACAAAGAGGGAATCTTAGAATTATAATATTTAACTTGAATTAGATTATATAGACACCCTTTAGAAATCATTTTCTGAGCTCTAAGACAAGAAATAAACTTCCCTTTTTGAACTTGATAACTCCCCTCCCATTCAATCACTGATTCATTAGGAAAATAAAAATTGACCCTTAGGATCCTGCAATCCAGAGAAGAATAGAACAAATAAAGCCAATCCATCCCAAAAATTACATCAAAGTCCCCCATATCCAGTTCTATTAAATCCACAAATGTCTCCCTGTGAAGAACGAACACAACACAACCTATATAAATTTTTCTAGAAATAATAAACTCACCCCCTGGGTAGAAATAGAGAAGGGATCAAAAATATTTTAAGGACCAAAATGAAAGTGTACATCTACATAAGAGGTCACATAAGATAGGGTATAACTCGCATCAAGAAAATAGTAAACATCACAAGAAAAGAGGTGTAACATACTAGTGACAACATTTGAGGATGCCTCAAATTCTTAACAAGTATTAAGTGCATAGAGGCAATTTAGGCCATTTTGGGTACCTGATGTGGCACCCTTAGGTGCAGGAGTCGAAGAAGTTCCAACCAGTACCTTCTTAGCTCTAGTGGCAACTTTAGTTATAGGATAATTCTGCTGCAGATGACCAGGCTGACCACAATTAAAACACAAATTTCCCACCTTCTCATAATATCCACAATAAAGGTGTCTACAAAAATTGCAAGGAGGATAAAGTGGGGATGACTGAGCTCCATTGACCTTAGATAGGGTACCCTATGACTTAGGACTACTGCTAGCCTAAAAAGAAAGATCACTTGAAGGCTTAGGATAGGTAACACTGGTTGACAAGTAAGAATTTCCCCAATTTTTCTTCTTAGTCCACTACCTACCATCTCTCCCATCATTTTTCTTATTGCACCCTGCTCTACATATATAAATTTTTTCTTCTACTTGTCTCTCATCTCCACCTATTTTTTTCTTATTCTCCACCTACTGCATATAAACTATTAGCCTGAATATCTCCATATCATTATTCAACATCATAGCCTTATACTCTAACACCAATCACAGGATAGACTAGAAGTAAACATCCTTATTTTAGACCTTATATTAGACACCAAATCTAAAGCATAATGGGGTAACTGCTAGAACTTTAGTGTATACTTCTTAACATTTATCTTACCCTGGTTCATGTTTATAAACTCTTTGGATTTAGCCTCCCTTGACTTTTGAGGAAAGAAATGATCAACAAAAGCACCTAACAAATTATCCCACACTGTCGGCTCAGATTCATCACCCCGATCTCTTTCCACTCCTTATACCACTGGTAATCTATATTATTTTACTGATAAGCAACAAACTACACACTTTTTGAATCAGTAGAATACATCATCTTAAAGATCTTGTCTGTCTCATCATTAAACCCTTGAGGATATTCCTCAACCTTAGAGCCTGTAGAGGTTGGAGCATTTGACTTCATAAATTTTCTAACATGTGTGAACTCAGATGAATTAGTAACAGGATTAATATGATTAGCTCGACAGGACTTTGATGCCATAATCTGATCAAAAATATGGATAGGCTGATGGAACTCTACATTAAAAATATCTCCCTGAGATGACTGAGCATAAGTATAACCAGCCTGAGAAGCTTGAGGACTAGTAGGTACTAGTGAAACCCAATGTGGAGTGGTACTAGACCGGGTCTATACTCCATAAGCAGGGTGAATTCCCTCCACATTTTCCCTAGGTGGGATAGAAGTTCCATTTGAGTTCCTATGACCGTTAGATCTTTGGGAAGGCATGATTAGAAATGCGAGTAAGCTATTTCCATATGAAATAAAAAATAGTGAAGCCCGAATTTTTTTATTTTACAATGTTCTTTGAATGTATTGTTATTTCCATATGCATAGAGGAAGACTTACCAATGTTACTTTTGTTAATTGCATATTTCATTTTGTCATTGATGTAGCTTGTTTCACAAGGTTGAATAAGCTTGTCGTTCCGTTGTATTTCTATTGATTGTAGTATCTTGATATTTTCCTAACAAAATATTGAAAAATATCTCATATATTTGCTAATTAGTAGTTGATTAAATTTAGTGATTGTAATATTTTAGTATTCGATATTGATATTATTTGCTATGATTAAATTAGTTCTTACAAATTGTTGAGTTGCTAGAGGCACTGATATACTAGTTAGCAGTTAGTAGTATTTTCTAAAAAATATTTTTTCACTCAATCATCAAACACTAGAAAATATTTTTAAAAAAAATATTTTCTACTCACCAATCAAATACTAGAAAATATTTTCCACTCACCAACCAAACACGAGAAAATAAGCAGAAAACCAACTTATTTTCTAGAAAAAAAAATTTCCAGGAAAATATTTTCCATGGAAAATATTTTACATCATACCAAACACACCCTATGTAGTTCATACCGAAACTCCAGGCACCCACGGGCTATATAGGTCTGACTCATCCTGCTGAAAGGGTCCTAGTCCATGTTAGTCGTATGTACCAAGGAATGGCTTAAGACACCAAAGAGATATCTATCTAAAATATAATGTGTGCATCAGACACATGGTCATATAGACCCCTAGTATTGGCAAACGTGGTTTCCAGTGTTTGTCCCCCCAGGACTACACCTTCTCGGTGAGCTATACAATTCCTATTAAGTCCAAATTAAAATAATTTGCACATAAACCAACCATTAACAAGGGAGTCATTTATTAAGAAATTTACTAACTTGATATCCTCATACTAATATGCTTGCAAATTATTCTCTTTATGCCCAAACCAATCCATATAACTATTAGACTCCCAAGTTCCATTTAAAATATGAAACCATGGCTACCAAGGGCATTCCAAAACCATAATTATCAATGTATCATTCTATCCATGTATCCTTTAATGCAATTCAATACTCTCAAAGGTAAGTTAAATTGCGTAAAATTACATATTCAAAACTATATCAAAATTTCATCAATTTGAGGAAACCCATGTCATCCATTCCAACCATCATAAGAATGCACCAATTCAGTTCCAAAAGCCATAACTTAAACCATGAATAACATATTAAGACAATGGGAAAAGTAATTCAAGCATTAAGAACTAAAACCCCTCAACCCAATTTCAAACCTATAATTTAAAACACATGGGTACTGAATAAGTTCATTCCACAATATAAAAAAACAAGTTAAGGAATGAGAAACATGCCTGAAATTTAGAAGAATTTCAAGAAAAATCTATGTTTGGATCCCGGAGTAATGATTTCTTGTAAAACCCTTAAATTTTCTTGGTTTGGGATTTAAAGAGGAAAAACATACTGCTCGATCTTGATAACTGAAGTAATGGGGTAAATTGGATGTTATAAGTCATTTAAGGGGTAAAGGACCAAAAAGTCTCTCTCCCCAAGTGAAAGAAACAAAGATGGATAAAATTAATATAGAAGCATGGCATGTCGCTATTACGTAGGGTAGCCAGCATTCCACACTTCTATCATGGAGCATAAATGGCATGGAAAGCCACTATCGTGGACCCTCACTGCCTTGGGATCAAAAAATGACATTGAATACCTTCTAAAAGTTTTGAAACTTTTCGAAAACACCCCTTTAACATCCCATATCACAATTCAAGTCAAAAATTAATGAGATAAATACGGGAGGACCGAAAATAAATTCATCACAAATTTTTAAGGTCTTACAGAATTTCATTATCTTATCATACATACATTCATCAGACATTTCTAACACTATAGAAATACTAGTTTTTCTAACCAAAATATGATACCTTCAAAACCCTTTGCCAAAGTTCATAAGTTAATAAAAAGATATGTATATTGTTCGTTATTGTTCATTGAGATTGTATATGGGTTGAAACCCCTATGGGTCCTACCTCGAGAGAAGTGCTCGATAAATATATACGTAGGTTGTGCGACAACCTCAAACATATCACATCATCATTATCGTTATTATTATTCATATTGGATTTCATACATTATGCACCTTCTGTGTTGTACTTTGGTACTTTATTTGATATTTGCCTATTTGTTTCTTTAATTCTATGCTTTTACTTGGTGTATGTTTTATATCATAGAACTGTTAGTGGATACGATGTGGGCAACCATTTAGGATGTTTTTTATTATAAGTGACATGCTGATAGTGTGTATTTATATACCTTTCTTTGCTCAGTCAGCTTATGATACCTACTGAATACAAGTGGATTATACCCATGCATACTGTGCCTTTTTAGTGTAGATCCAGGTATGCATGCACCGCGAGGTAGTTAATTTCATACCTCTAGGCTTCTCAGAGATGACATAGGGCTAATTTATTGTGGCCTTTCTAGATAATTTTGTGCCATATAGCTTAAGGGATCATATGAGAGATGGTTTTGATCACTTGGAGTAGGGATCTATGACTGTTGCAAAGTATAAGGCACATTTTCTTACCTTATCTAAATATTCTAATGCTAGTATTGCCATCGATTCTAAGAAGATACAAAATATCATGAAGGGATTAGATGTTTTACTTTATTTGGTTACCGCCCAAATATTAATATCAGGGGTACCATTTCAGAGTATAGTGGATCATACCAAGATGACTGAGTCTATTCTTTGAGTTTCTTTGGAAGCTGCTAAGAGGGCACACCGTCAGGGTGAGTTTAGTAGCCACATTCCTCGAGGCAAAAATTTTAGAGGTTCCTGTAAGTATTACAGTAGACCAGTGGAGACAGCCTTGCAGGGTCTAGATAGTAGGTCATCTAGTTTAGTAGTTTTGAGTGGTCATGCATTATTTTAGGGTAGTTGTTCTAGCTTAACCGTACTTCTCCTATTGAGTCAGGCCATGGATTTTGCTACGTATGTGATGATTTTGGCCATTTTTCCAAGTGTTGTCCCCTCAATCTTTTTCTTATACCAATAGTGAGAGAAAGAGGTTCTACTAATGGTGCAAAAGGCAGAGGTAGTGGTCATGGGTAAACTCAGTCTGGTCGTGTACATAGATAGTGCTAAGCTATACTTGCCAGACTAGAGGCAAAGGCTTCTAATATTGTTATCACAAGTATCATCCCTGTTTGTACTAGATCTGCATCAATGTTATTTGATTCGGGATCAACTTTATCCTATGTATGGGCATATTTTGCCTTGAGTTTTGATTTTACTAGTAAGCCACCTAATATTACTATCCTTTTATCCACCCTTATAGGAGTCTCTTTAGTGGTGGATTGGGTGCACCAATGTTATGTTGTGAATATCGTGGGCCGTGAGACTTGGATATATTTTTTTATTCTATATATGGTAGATTTTAATATCATCTTAGGTATGGATTGTTGAGCTCCCTATTATGCTCTCCTAGACTATTATGCTAAGATCCTGAATTTAGCTCTACCGGGTGTGGTAAGGATAGGTTGGAATGGTATGTTTCATTTGGATCTTAAGAGAGTTATATCCTTTCTTTAGGCTTATTGCTTGGTAGATGGGATACTTTTCTTATATGGACCATATTTGTGATATTAGAGTTGATTCAATACTTCTTTTAGATTCAGTCCATATTGTTCGTGAGTTCATGAATATTTTACCTATGGATTTGCCTAGTATGCCTCCAAATTGTGATATTAACTTTCCCATTAATGTTGACCTGGGAACAAAGCCTATCTCAATTTCTCCTTATAGAATGAACCCAACAGAGTTGAAGGAATTAAAGGATCAGTTGCAGGAGTTTTTGGATAAGGTGTTTATTCAACCTAGTGTATAACCTTAGGGTACCCTTTTTTGTAAAGAAAAATGATGGTTCTATGTGTATGTGTATTAATTATCAAAAGTTAAACAAGGTAACGGTTAAGAAAACATATTCTCTTTCTCATATTAATGATTTATTTGATCGGCTTCAGTGTGCTTTGGTATTTTTGAAGATTGATATTAGGTCCAAGTATCACCATTTGAGGATTAGAGCTTTAGATAGTCCAAAGACAGTTTTTTCAAACTCAATACGATCACTATGGTTTATTGGTCATGTTCTTTGAATTTATCGATGCCCCAACAACATTCATAAAGTTAATAAACTGGCATTTTGATCATATCTCAACTCTTTTATTATTATAGATGATATCTTGGTTTATTCCAAGAGTGAGCTCTATCATGAAGAGAATTTATAAATTGTACTTTAGAGATTAAGAGATGAGAAGTTATATGCTAAGTTCTCCAAATGTGAGTTTTGGTTGGAGCCTATTTCTTTCTTGGGTATGACCAAGGATGGTATTACGGTCGATTCATCCAAGATTGTAGCGGTTAGTGATTGTACTAGACCTACTTCTCCTATCTAGGTTTGGTATATTATTAGTTTAGCAGGCTACTATCAGTGCTTTGTTAAGGGTTTTTCATATATTGCTACTCCATTGACCAAGTTTACTCAAAAGAAGATTTCCTTTCAGTGGTCTGATGCTTGTAAGATGATTTTTCAAAAGCTCAAGATTTATTGACGTCAGCTCCTATCTTGACTTTGCCTAAGGAATCCGTGGGTTTTACCTTCTTTTGTGATACTTCTGGTGTTGTATTGATGCAAGATGATAAGGTGATTGTGTTCTCTTCTTTTTAGTTGAAGTCTCATGAGAAGAATTGCCCTACCCATGATTTAAAGTTGTACGGAGTATTTTTTTTCCTTGAAGTTCTAGAGGCACTACTTGTATGGAGTCTATTGTGAAATCTTCTTAGCTCATCATAGCCTTTAGTATTTTGACCCAATGAAATTTTTACATGAGGTAGCATCATTGGCTTGAGTTGCATAAGGATCATGACCTCTCTATTCTTTATCATTCAGGCAAGGCTAATGTGGTTGTGAATGCCTTGAGCCTAAAGTCAACTAGCATTGGTAATTTGGCGCAGCTTTTGACCAAAGAGAGGCCTTTATACTTAGAGGTTCAATATTTGGCTAACAATATATTTAGGCTTGATATTTTGATACCTGGACATGTTTTGGCATTCGTGGAGAACAGATATACTTTGATAAAGTAGATTTGGGCTTATTAATTTGATGATGCTGGATTAAGAGTAATTCAGGACAAGGTGTTTAGTGGAGAGGCTAAGGAAGCCTTGCTTGATTCAGAAGTTATTTTGAGGATTGGAGGACAAGTCTGTGTGCCAAGAGTAGGTGTTTAGGTAAGACTGATATTGGAATAGGATCATTTTTTTAGTTATTGCATTTATCTAGGAGTGACAAAAATGTATCATGATTTGAGATAATACTACTGGTGGGGTGGTATGAGAAAGGATGTAGTAGATTTTATAGCTCTTTACCTATGTTACCAGCAGGTAAAGGCTGAGCATTTGAGGTCTGGTGGTTTGCTTTAGAGATTACCCATTCCAAAGTGGAAGAACGGATCACTATAGACTTTGCTACTAGGTTACCTTATACTTTTTTTGGTTCTGATAATATTTGAGTCATCATGTATCGATTGACTAAATCTTCTTATTTTATTCCTGTTCAGGTTTCTTTCATTATTGAGAGGTTAGCCTATATTTATATTCGAGGAATAGTTCATCTTCATGGTGTTTCAGTGCTTATCATCTCAAATAGAGGGGAAATGTTCACATCTCACTTTTAAAAGGCATTTTAGGAAGAGTTGGATACCTAGGTTAAATTTAGCATAACCTTCATCCCCAGACCAACGGTTAGTTAGAGCGAACTATTCAGGTTTTGAAGGATTTGATTTGTGCTTGTGTTATGGACTTTCTTGTCAGTGGGAGCAGTATCTAGTATTGGCATAGTTTCCATATAATTATAGCTATTGTTCCAGTAATGAGACGGTTTTCTTTAAGGATTTCTAAGGTAGGCATTATCCCTCCCTAATTGGTTGGTTTGAAATTTATGAGATTAAACCTTAAGGTATAAACTTGCTTCATAAATCTTTGGATAGAGTTCAGGTCATTCAGGATAGACTTCGATCAACTTAGAGTTGGCAGAAGTGTTATGTGAATCTTAGAGCTTGTGCCCTGAGATTTGGTGTTGGTGATCGAATCTTCCTTTATGTGTCACCTATGAAGGGTGTGATAAGGTTTAGGATGAGGGACAAGCTTAACCCCAGGTACAATGAACTATTTGTTATTCTTTGGACTATTGGGAATATAGCTTATGAGTTAAAACTACCCTCGGTTTTATCAATTACTCATCTGGTTTTTCATATTGTCATGCTTCCAAGCTACATTCTGGATAAGACTCATGTCATTTGTCGGGATTTACTGTAGTTAGATATGAGGTTGTCCTTTAAAGAGAAGCCTCCCTCTATCCTAGCCAGGGATATTAAGCAATTGTATTCTAGAGATAATTCAATTGTTAAGGTCCAATAGAGGTATCAACCTATAGATAGGGCTACTTGGTAAGTCGAGTCTAATGTGCGTGGTAGTTATCCTCGGATTTTAGTTGATTTGGGTATTTCCCTTATCTATAGTATGAGGACGAACTAGATTCTTAGTAGTGGATGATTTAATGACCTGATTTAAGTGAATTATTCATTTTAATATGATTTGACCATTTTGCCCCTCTTTGTGGTTGCTACATGATGTTTCTTGGGTGTTGATCGGCAAAATACCCAATGTATTTAAGTGCAATTTTTGTGAGTTTGTGGTTTTGGGAGGTTTAAAAGGCTTTATAGTTGACTTCAATCAACATTAATTATTTTGTGTGTTAGATAAATAGACTATGCCAGCAGCCTTGATTTTAGGTTGGTATCATGGTTGGTGAAATTTTATGGCTTTTATATCTCATTTTGACCCTCTATTTGAAAAGTTGTAAAATTAGGTCTGGGGTTAATTTTGTGAGAATGACCTCTTTTCAAAAATCTGATGTCTCCATTGAGTTTAGAGCATCCAATTTGATAGGGTATCATAGGTTTTTTGTGTTCTCGAGATTCGGATGAATCCTGAGGGGTCCGTAGAGACTTAAAAATTTCCAAGTCCCATGGTGCACCACCTAACTGGTGCGACCGCTTAAGTAGACAGCTGATCACTTTCATGACCTGGCTCCCAACTAGGGGACCGCTTTAGCATAGCCTTATTTGCTAAAGTGGATTAGGCTAGCATGTGGGTACCGCTAAAGTGGCACTTGACCACTTTAGCAAGGTCTTCTTAAGCGGTCAGACCTGGGTAGTATAAAAATCATTTTCTCAATTTTCTTTCATTTTTGGGACTTGGAGCTTAGGTTTTTAGAGTTTTTGGGCGATTTCTTCTAATTTCAAGCTTGTGTATGCTATTAATCCCTAATTCAACTATTTTACTTCGATTCTTGTCATATAATTCTCATTAATATACAATCTCAAGAGTAAAATTTGGGAATTCTGAACCGAAAAACCTAAAATGGTTTTCTTCAAATATAAACCTCCTTCTTAAGCCGTTTTCACTCAGGTTTCTTCTATGACTTCCTTTATTCTTGGGTAATTTATATTCTAAATTTATGGTTTTACCCTTTCTTTTTGAAAACCCATTTCGAGGGTTAGTTTTGACCCTGACTCAAATATAGGAAATATTTATATCATTAGCCTCCTTTTGACACGTAGATTTTATATTTGGATTTGGGAAGGGAAGGCTCTGTTTTGAGGACTTTTTGGACCAAGATTCCATTATTTGAGGTAGGTAATGGCTTAACTTTCTTCAGACTGGGTTGAGTTGTTAATATTTTATATACAAGCATGCTTTGGGTATGAGAATGAATCATGGAAAATATTTTAATACAGTTGTGTGCCCGTGGGGGGGGGGGGGGCTTATGTGTTTTTATTGGTGGATTAAAAAAATAATTCCTATATGTGTGGCCCATATAGAGGTTTTATCTAGTATTGTTGGCTTTGTATATACATTTGGTGGCTTCTTCCTAGTAGAAATGCCTAAGTTGGGGTTTAAGTTAAATCCATGATGTGTTACTTGCATATTTCACTCTATTGGTTCATGGCATATGTTGGATCATGGATGAGTGCCCTATTGAGTGGATTTTAGCTCACATACATTTATATTGGTTGGATTGGAAATTCTCATTTTGATTTAGTTGTGAGAACTACATCCGTATATCGTACATACATTCACGACACATTGGTACCACTATGGGAATACTAATTTTTCAAACATAAATGTGATGCCTTCAAAACCCTCTGCTGAAGTTCACGAGCCGGAGAGGAGAAACAGATATTGGACTGGATTAGTTATTGAGATTGTATATGGGTTACGAACCCTCCATGGGTCGTACCTTGGGAGCAGTGCTTGGTAGGTGCATACGGAGTTTGTGCGACAACCTCGAATACATCACATCATCATCATAATTATCATTCTCATTGCATTACATACTTTATGCACCTTTTCTTTTTTACTTTTTTGCTTGGTTTCATATATGTCTATGTGGTATTTCTTTTCTGTGCTTGTACTTGGTATATGTGTTATATTTTAGAAATTTTGGTGGAGACGGTGTAGGCTACCATTTGGGACATTTTTTTATTGTAGGTGAAGTGCCATAGCATGCATTTATATACCTTATTTTCTACTTTCCTCAGTCAGCCTATGATACCTACTGATTAGAAGTGGATTGTACTCATCTCTACTATGGTCTTTCAACATAGTTCGAGGAACGAGAGAATTACAAATTAGGTGATTTTGGGTGATGCGTAGAGTATTTTCAAGGTAGTGATCTCCGTATGATTTCATATTTGACCTCAAAGCTCATCCTATCTGGTTTGTCTCATTATGTTTTCAGAGACAGCGTTATGTTTCTTTTGGATTTTCAAGTTGTGTTTATAGACTTCAGGATGTACTTAGTTTGTTCTTACGCCAACACCATGTTTTGGGATAATTATACATTGTTTGATGTTCAAATTTTGTGCTATGTTTGTGTATTTTGGGTTCGACTTCATTCTAAAAGTCTTGTCTTGAGAGTTTTGGTGTTGTTTTCTCAATTCGTATCAGTTTGGATGATTGGCTTGTTCTTCAAGGCTTAACCGCGATAAATGTCATCATGACCTTTGATTTTGGGTTACAACAAAATTATTGGGACTTGATAGACTTATAATTATTTGAACTTGGCTGCCCATTCTTCCAATCAATTTGGACCAGAATTAATTCAAGTAGGTGATACTTCTAATAGCCCTTTAAGTTTGTCAAAGAGTCTTACTAGGTGATGCACCTACTCGGTTGTTTAGAATGGTCAATAAGTCAAAGTAGGTGATCCACCTACTTGTCACCTGCTAGCTTAATTTATGTCAAGCAAGCAGCTCACTTATTTTATTTTATTTTCTAAAATCTTAACTGTTTTGCTTTAACTGACCACCTATATATACTTGGACACTTTAACCTTAATGTATAAAACCATATTACTATCTCGAGTTTAAATACTTTTATCAAGGTTAACGTAGCCAAATATATGTTGAGATGTATATAATTCTATAGTATCCTTCAATTCTAGTTTAAACCATCAATCACTTAAGCAACTTGGTCCCTTACCTAAGCAACGAGTTTACCTCAAGTTTCTATATATATAGACCTATTATAGGTATAATATGGATGTTACACTTTTACCTCAAGTTTCTATATATATAGACCTATTATAGGTATAATATGGATGTTACACTTTCAAATCAAATACCACTTCTTACCATCTCGAGTTCAAATATTTTTCTCGAGCTCACTTAGTCTTATATGGGTTGGAAGGTATGAGGTGTTACCTCATCCCCTTTTAGATCGTTCATCCTGGAATGAGAGGTGTTGCTCAACAAAGCTCAACTTTCGATACTCTCCTAAATTTTGCCAAAATTTCATTTGTAAATAGGACTATTCAAAATGTGCCACCTGACCAAATAAATCAAAATAAGCCTTATATGGTGTTTCAATGAGTGTAGCACATGAAACAAACAAGTAATCAATAAAGCTCCTCTTGTCCGCATATAATCAATTTAAACTATTTTTTTTAGAATAACATAGTTTTCTCTCCTTTTTTTTATACACCAGCTTAATGTGAAACACTTGAAACTGGGAATCACAGGTATGAACTACACTTATGAATATATGATACATGAGCAAGACACCAAGTGAACTAATGAGTTACAAACCTAAGTACAAGTGAATAAATGCATTTGAGACTTATAATTGTTTAAGATGGTCTCATAATATAGGAACCTCTTATATGCTGTTGGATCAAGTAGATACTTAGTAGATTCTTCAGATTTTCAAGTGTCTTTTTCAATACCCTAACTCCTTGACAATACATCAATTAAGGCTAAATCTAAAAGGACTACTTTACATAGCTATTTTTCTATGTGTAAGGGTCATGCTAAAAATTACTAGGTGCCTAACCTTTTCTATCAAAATCCTAATTTCATCAATGATATGATGGAATTTTATCCCATTATGTTTAAGACTTACGAGAATCAACACAGAGGGGCATATAAGATATGAATAAATAAGTCACATATAGTTTATGACATATAAACAATGTACTATAAGGAAATGCATATAGTACATGAACATGTGTACATAGAAAAATACTACACATGGACATTTGAGATATTGGGACATATAATCCATATGCAAGTAAGCTATAACAAACTATAATATATGAGTATGTAAACTAGGTATTATGTGTGAAAATGAACTATAAGACATGTAGCATATTTGAAGATGAATTATAAAATTTTAGTACATAAGTAATTGGATTGTAAAACACATTGAGAGAATGGACTAAGATATATAACGTATAAGGAAAGGGACGAGACATGCAACCGTAAAACAAAAAAAATATATGAAATAGCATGTGGACTATGTCACATGCATAAGTGGAATAACACACGAATAAGTATAGTTTATGAAATATGAATAAGTGAGAATATAATACACTGACAAATAAATTATGGAGCCTATAATGCTTAAATAAGTAGGCTATGACGGATGTAACACATAGGCTGATGGTCTATGAAGCATATAACATGTAGACAAGTGACTTGTGGTACATATAACCTATGAGAAAGTACTATTAATGCATATAGAATATGATCCATTAATCTAAGATGTATATAAATTATGGACATGTGATATGTGTCAAGTAATTGGTGAAATAGTTCAAGGTCCTATGAAACATATAATAATAAAGGAGACTTTAATGAAGCAAATAGCACCTAAGAAATGGCAGAGTGGTTCTTTATGATATCATTGTTTATGGTGCCTCATAGAACACTTTCATACAGGTGATATTGGCTTCATTAAAGTCTTTTTTACACACTGCCAATTACACTTAATATCAAGAGCATACAATCTTGACACACCATAAACAGTGATCTTTTACACAATACAAATTACATATAATATCAAGAGCATGCAAACTCATCTTATGATTTTGCAGCAATGAGGAGTTGCCACTGTAACACTGATTTTTTGAACCGGAATGTTACACGGTGCTCATGACCCCAAAAAACCACAAGCTAACCCATGACTGATATCTGTACCTGTATACTGCATAATATACATAAAATGCAAAAACATGAACATGAAAGGCCATAAGGTTCAAACTGAATAAATGTTTGATAACAAAATATCTGAAAAAGATATAACAATACCAAAACAAGTCATAAGTACTGAAAATAATGAGATCTGAATATCTAATCTAACATCTAGTCTGAAAGCCTCTAACTGAACTGAATAAGGAGTTGAAGGAACATATCTCCAACTAACTCCATCTAGCAACTGAATATTAAATGTAGCAATAATCATATCATCCTCGAATGAGAAGGACTCACTACAAACGCTGAACACTGGAATGCTACTGCTAATTTGGAGCTCATACCTCTGAACCTATGATGTAACGTAAGAGAAAGCACCATAGCGCAAATGCGTCAGTACGTCTGAATGTACTGAGTATACGAGTGAGGTAGGCTAAATGCAAAGGGGTTATATGCATGAACAATGCTAACTAATATGAACGTGAGAATACATACATGCATAAACAACTATAACTGAACTCGTGATGATTCTGACTACTGAGTTTGAATACTGATAACATGAGTGTACTGATACTGAGATACTGAATAGATGAACGATTATTTCTGACAGTTTGAATTATGAAGAACTGGTCTGGTTGACTGTGTCTGACAATCTTGAAGCTGAATACTCATATCATAAATACTGATAACTGATATGACTGATATATGAGTCCAGAAAACCAGACTACTAAGTTTGAATGCTGAAGACATTACTTTACTGTTACTGAGGTACTAAAAAGATTATTGACTATTTCTGATAGTTCAAATTATGAAGAACTGGTTTGAATGACTGTGTCTAACAGTCCTGAAACTGAATACTGTTAACATTAGCTATGACAAATGATATAGTTGATATAAATGTAATGATCGGACTAATCAATGTAACTAATACTGAATGACTGTATCTGACAGTCTATGTTCTGATGGAACTATCTGAGTTCCGTTCTACTTGGAGTAACTAAATCTGAGATCAGTCCTATCTAGCGGGTGATCATGAGTGTACTAATAATAAGGATGATTTGACTTAGTCTGAGATCAGTCCTATCTAGCTGGTGATCTTTAAATCTAATGATTCTGATACTGTTTAACTATAGTTAAGATCAATCTTGTCTAATGGGTGATCTTGTATTCTATTTATAATAATAACGATTGACTGTCTCTAATAGTAATGAATCTGTACTACTGAACTGAGTCGACTGTATCTGACAGTCCTAAATTTGTAACTAAAACTATAGAATGTATTCATCTAACTGACATGCCCCAAGCTAAGCTGACTGGGGTCCAATCTCTGCCCTGACTAGAAGGGTGTCAATACCACGCCACCAGTAAAGACTTCTACTGTGGAATCAGTCCTAATCTAGTAGGTGACTCCTGGGATCAGTCCTATACATATAAATATGCTAACGGATGACCCCTGAGTATGCCAGTCCTATCAAATAGGTGAAATCTTGTACCTACACTGGTAACGTAGTTCTGGAACTTAGGGATTATTTCTATGGATCTCATTCTTATTCTAGCAAGTGAGCCCCATCCCTAGGTTCTCTTGGTGCTGAATCCTACTCCCATCTGAAAGACACTGAACTGAATAACTGGGATAAACTAAATAACTTAACTAAACTAATTTCCTAAACTGATACTATTTAACTAAACTAAAAATAGTGGTATTATTTAGCGGAGCTAAAACTGGTTTACTAGATTTTGATGATGGATGGAATATAATGAGTTCTGAGGACTGATTAAGAGTACTGAAGTTACTGAGATTGACTGTGACTACTAAAGTTACAGACTGATTACTAAGATCACTGAGATTACTGAATTACTGAGACTACTGAGATTTCTGAGTTTTCCTGAGTCACATGACTGACTGAATTCTATAGATCATGGCTTAACTGAGTATCATGATAACATGACATGTCTCTAGGTACACAGCTATATTTTTCGGGTACTAGTACCCCCAGGACTCGATGGAAAGAAAACGGCACACATGACTGACTTGATCATAAGAGTAGAGTCCATAATCCACAATATCATAAATAAGGGATTTCATACTAAGCATGGTTCTCAATAATCTATTTCATGGAAGGGAATTTCATACGACATGTATATACTTGCATAGCTTTCAATATCATGCTCATTACATATTACAACCACAATCCATAATATCATAACTTAGGGAACTTCATGAAGTACATAGGTATTCTACATCTTGTACATGAGTGGGTTTTGCAAGTAAGTATAGCATAATTCCATAAGAATAGTTCATGAGTAATCCAATAGTGTTCACAAGACACATTATCAACATGGATGACATTGAATCATAGAGGTCTATGATGAATCCTTCACTTAGTCACAATTTAGCTATAATGTATGATTTCTAGTCTCTTAGGTATTTTATCAAACACCTTACATGCACAACTTAGGAATAGGTGTAAATCATACAATTACTCATCATAAATAATCAAACTTACATGTTTTCAACTCATATGATGTCATAGATTCATAATAACACATAAAGATTCTATCTTGGCATCATTCAACACATAAACATGATCAACAATCCATTCATAACATGAAAACCATAACATATAGTTTTAGAAAAGGGTTCTTGAACTTCATGGATGAAAGGAATCCATGAATTAACACACGCATACCTTAGAAAGGAAAACTTGATGATTTGTTGGAGAGTTCTTGGATTAGGAAACTTAATTCTTGATTATCTTGAGAAAAGGCTTGAATCTTGCTTTTGAGAGTTGAGTTTGATGAAAACCCTAATCTTGTGGTTGAGAGTGTAAGAAAGGGTTTTTAAGATGCTTAACTGAAGAAAAATGGAAAAAATTATGCCTCTTTAGGGTTATAAGTCATGAAAGGTGAAGGAAAAAACCAAAATACCCTTACAAAATAATTTTCCAGTTGCTGAAAAATCATAGCTGACGACCTCGTGATAGAGCGTCACAATTGTGATAAGCTATCACGAATGTCGTCACTTAGGAGTTGGTTTCTACCTAAGGCTGACGACCTTCATGATAGGGCATCATAAATGTGATAAGCTATCATGAATGTCATTACTTAGAAGTTGGTTTCTACCTAAGCCTGACGACCTTCATTATAGGGCGTCACAAATGTGGTAAGCTATCACAAATGTCGTCACACTGTTTTCAGCCTGACATGCTGGAGTAAAATAGGCATAACTCTTTGATCCGATATTGGATTTAGGAGAAATTAGTATCGTTAGTAAGATAATTCAAAGATATTTCATTTGATATATAGTAAACCACCCAGTTTGTCATATACAAAAATTTATGGTTGATTGAAGTTAACCCAAGTTTTGACGCTCACTAAAACTTGAACGATAGGAAAGCTTTCAACTTGTACTTGAGTTAGGGGACCTCTATGATCTAAATTCATGATCAAATAGATTCCCACACTACATAATTGATTAACACACTGAATTTATATAGGATTTGAGGCTTTTGAAACATACACGCATAAGAATAATGAATTTTCATTCTAGTCCAAAATGTGGGGTATTACAATATCTCCCCCTTGGGAACATTCGTCCTTGAATGATACTGGCTGAGATGAGAGAAAATACAACTTACATGAATATATAGCATGAATGACTGATCATGATTTTATGGCTGACATGACTGAAAACTAAGCATATCATACTGTACATGCATATCTGATGCATGGGTAGCTGATTTATGAATGTAGGACTGAGTTTTCTGATAAATTGAGTTTCTCAAACTGAGAATGCATATCTGATGCTGAACTAATAAGTTGAATCTATGCATATCTGATACATGATTATATGACTGAAATGATACGTGAATGCATGACTGAAAGTACTGATAAGTTGACCACGCATATTTGATGTGTGAATACATGACTGAACTGACTCACGAACATGCGACTAAACATGCAATGGTAAAGGAACTAAGATTGAACTGAAACATGAGAACATGACTGATTCTGCTACGTGATATATAGACTGAACATCATGAACTGAACTGAACCTCTGAATACTTGACCAGCTAAGGTCTAACTTGAAGGTCAACTTATGAGTACCCTCTATTCTAGACTGAATTCATTATGCAAGTAGAAATTGAAGGATTAAAAGAAAGTGGGGTATCTCCCCCTTGGGACGCTGTGTCTCTCTAAGAATTCTACCTTACAGAGATACTGGGTGATGCACAGAGCATCTATGAACTAGATTATAACTAAACTTTGGGGGTCTGAAAATAATACATGAGATAGACTGAACTTGCAAATACTAGGACGTTCTACCTCAAAATAGTTACATTATCTGAGATTTTGGATAGCATGAATAGATGCAAGGATGAGAAAACAAGCTATACAAATCTGACTGCTCACTGGCACGAAATAAATACTTAAAGAAAAGAAACTGTTCCTAAAACAACTCATAGCCTCCTGCACATAAATGTGGTGCACAACAGACGCATGTACAAGACTTTACTAGATTCAGCTTTCAAACTTCCTAGGACTCTATTGAACCTTAGGCTCTGATCCAAGTTTGTAACACCCCAATTTTCTGAACCAGAATGCTACACGGTGCTCATGATCCTGAAGGACCACAAGCTAACCCATGACTAATATTTGTACCTATATACTACATAATATACATAAAATGCAGAAACATGAACATAAAAGGCCATAAAGTTTGAACTGAATAAACGTCTGATAACAAAATATCCGAAAAAAGTATAACAATACCAAAATAAGTCATAAGTACTAAAAATAATGAGAGCTGAATATCTAATCTGACATCTAGTCTGAAAGCCTCTAACTGAACTGAATAAGGAGTTGAAGGAACATGTCTCCAACTAATTCCATCTAGCAACTAAATAGTAAATGTAGCAATAATCATATCGTCCTCAAATGAGAAGGACTCACGGCAAACTCTGACCATCGAAATGCTACTGCTGATTTGGAGCTCGTGCCTCTGAACCTATGGTGTAATATAAGAGAAAGCACCATAACGCAAATGCGTCAATACGTCTGAATGTACTGAGTATACGAGTGAGGTAGGCTAAATGGAAAGAGATTATCTACATGAACAATGCTAACTAATATGAACGTGGGAATACATATATGTATAAACAATAATAACTAAACTCGTGATGATGCTGACTACTAAGTCTGAATACTGACAATATGAGTGTACTGCTACTAAGATACTAAATAGGTAAACGACTATTTCTGACAGTTCAAATTATGAAAAACTGGTCTGGTTGACTATGTCTGCTAGTCCTGAAGTTGAATACTGATATCATGAATTCTGATAACTGATATGGCTGATACATGAGTTCAAAAAACCTGACTACTGAGTCTGAATGCTGATGGTATAACTTTACTATTACTGAGGTACTAAATAGATTATTGACTATTTCTGATAGTTCAAATTATGAAGAACTGGTTTGAATGACTGTGTCTAGCAGTCCTGAAACTGAATACTAGCAACGTTAGCTATGACAATTGATATAGCTGATATAAATGTAATGATCGAACTAATCGATATAACCGATACTGGACAACTATATCTGACAGTCTAAGTTCTGATGGAACTACCTAAGTTTCGTTCTACTTGGAGTAACTAAATCTGAGATCAGTCCTATCTAGCGGGTGATCATAAGTATACAGATAATAAGGATGATTTGACTTAGTCTGAGATCAATCCTATCTAGCGGGTGATCTATAAATCTGATGATTCTGATACTGTTTAACTATAGTTGGGATCAATCCTGTCTAATGGGTGATCCTGTAGTATATTTATAATGGTAAGGATTGATTATCTCTAACAGTACTGAATCTATACTACTGAACCGAGTTTGCTGTATCTAACAGTCCTAAATCTGTAACTGAAACTGTGGGATGTGTTCATCTAACCGACATGTCCCAAGCTAAGCTGACTGGGGTCCAATCTCTGCCCTGACTGGAAGGGTGTCAGTACCACGCCACCAGTAAAGACTTTTGCTGTGAAGTCTATCCTAATCTAGCGGGTGAATTCTGGGATCAGTCCTATATATATAAATGTGCTAACGGGTTACCCCTGAGCATGTCAGTCCCATCTAACGGCTGACATCTCATACCTACGTTGGCAACATAGTTCTGGAACTTAGGAATTGCTTCTAGGGATCTTAGTCCTATTCTAGCGGGTGAGCCCCCATCCCTAGGTTCACTCGGTGCTGAATCCTACTCCTATCTGAAAGACACTGAACTGAATAACTGGGATAAACTAAATAACTTAACTGATTTGCTAAACTAATACTGATTAACTAAACTAAAAATAGTGGTATTATTTAGCAGAGCTAAAACTGGTTTACTGGATTCTGATGATGGGTGGAATATAATGAGTTCTGAGGACTGATTAAGAGTACTGAAGTTACTGAGATTGACTATGACTACTAAAGTTACAGACTGAGTACTGAGATCACTGAGATTACTGAATTACTGAGACTACTGAGATTTTTGAGTTTTCCTGAGTCACATGACTGACTGACTTCTATAGATCATGGCTTAACTGAGTATCGTGATAACATGACATGGCTCTAGGCACACAGCTATATTTTTTGGGTACAAGTACCCCCAGGACTCAATGGAAGGAAACTGACACAGATGACTGACTTGATCATAAGAGTAGAGTCCATAATCCACAATATCATAAATAAGGGATTTCATACTAAGCATGGTTCTCAACAATCTATTTCATGGAAGAGAATTTCATACAACATGTATATACTTGCATAGCTTTCAATATCATGCTCATGACATATTACAACCACAATCCATAATATCATAACTTGGGGAATTTCATAAAGTACATTGGTATTCTACATCTTGCACATGAGTGGGTTTTGCAAGTAAGCATAGCATAATTCCATAAGACTAGTTCATGAGTAATCCAACAGTGTTCGCAAGACACATTATCAACATGGATGACATTGAATCATAGAGGCCTATAATGAATCCTTCACTTAGTTACAATTTAGCTATAATGCATGATTTCTAGTCTCTTAGGTATTTTAGCAAACACCTTACATGCACAACTTAGGCATAGGTGTAAATCATACAATTACTCATCATAAATAGTCAAACTTACATATTTTCAACTCATATGATGTCATAGATTCATAATAACACATAAATATTCTATCTTGGCATCATTCAACACATAAACATGATCAACAATCCATTCATAACATGACAACCATAATATATAGTTTTAAAAAAGGGTTCTTGAACTTCATGGACGAAAGAAGTCCATGAATGAACACACGCATACCTTAGAAAGGAAACCTTGATGATTTGTTAGAGAGGTCTTGGATTGGGAAACTTAATTCTTGATTATCTTGGGAAAAGGCTTGAATCTTGCTTTTGAGAGATGAGTTTGATGGAAACCCTAATCTTGTGGTTGAGAGTGTAAGAGAGGGTTTTTAAGATGCTTAACTGGAGAAAAATAGGAAAAATTATGCCTCTTTAGGGTTATAAGTCGTGAAAGGTGAAGGAAAAGACCAAAATACCCTTACAAAATAATTTTTTAGTTGCTGAAAAATCATAGCTGACGACCTTCATGATAGGGCGTCACTATTATGATAAGCTATCACGAATGTCGTCACTTAGGAACTGGTTTCTGCCTAAGGATGACGACCTTCGTGATAGGGCATCACGAATGTCGTCACTTTGGAGCTGGTTTCTGCCTAAGGCTGACGACCTTCATGATAGGGCGTCACAAATGTGATAAGCTATCACGAATGTCGTCACACTGTTTCCAGCCTGACATGCTGGAGTAAAATAGGCATAACTCTTTGCTCTGATATCGGATTTAGGTGAAATTGGTATCATTGGAAACCTAATTCAATGAGTTTTAATTTTATATATAGTAAACCACCCATTTCCTCATATATAACGAGTTATTGTCGATTAAAATTGACCCAAGTTTTGACGCTCACTAAAACTTGAACGATAGGAAAGCTTTCAACTTGTACTTGAGTTAGGGGACCTTTATGATCTAAATTCATGCTCAAATAGATTTCCACACTACATAATTGATTAACACACTAAATTTATATAAGATTTGAGGCTTTTGAAACATCCACGCGTAGGAATGACAGATTTTCATTCTAGTCCAAAATGTGGGGTATTACAGCCACTCTGACTCAACAAATTATGTTTGAAGAGTCAATAACTTTTTATTAATTTCACATGTTTAATAAACATTTTCTATTATAATGGCACAACTTTTATAATAGATAGATCTATTTATTTACCCAAGTTATCTGCACCCCCTACAATTGGTATCAGAGCCTATGTTGTTTAAAGTTATCGAAAGTAGTATATATATGGAGTTATTAGATTAATTTATTAATTATGATAAAATTAGAAATAGATCCACCAAAATATTATAAATATTATTTACATGAATAACGTACAAAAACAACAATAATATAAAGAATTAAAACAAGTAATAGCTGAAAAACGTAAAGAATTAAAAATAAGGATAGAAAGACTACAGTGTAACATAATTGCCGGAGTTAGTAAAAACTCAATAAATGCACAAAAAGAAGAAATGTCAAATTTAGAATCAACAATAGATAGTCTAGAATATATATAAACATAACCTATATACATTTAAATAAAATGAACAAAGAAGAATTTATAATAGATAAAAAAACATATGAAAATCACGAAGATTTAAAAATAAAAATAGTATTCTCTAATTTAGGAAGGAGATATAAGAAAATAGGTAAACATTTATATCTAATGTTAGAAAAAGAAGAATTAAAATTAGAAGATAAGTTGTTAGCCATGGTAAGAATATAAAGAGAAAACGAAGAGATAGACAAAAAAAGGAAATAGATAAAATAAAACAACAAACCACAGAAGAAATATGAAAAATAGTAGGATTGCTGAATTAGAAAAAGAACTATAAATGCTAAAAGATTTGTATGAAAAAAAACAGAAAGATAAAGAAGAAAAAGATAAAGAACAAAAATTATTAATTGAGATAAATCAATTTAAAGAAAAATTAGAAATAAAAAATAAAGAACCAAAAACCAGTGAATAAGAAATAAATGTAATAGATGCTGAAGAAACAGATAATTATGATTCGGAAGATAGTGAAACATATACAGAAATTCTAGAAAACATAGGAAAACTAGAAATTAATGAAAAACAAGAAGTAATTAATAAAGAAAATCTAGAACACAGAAGTAAATACTCTAGATAAAAATATAATACCTAGTACATCAAAAATAAGAAAACCAACATATAATTACAAAAGTAAGTTTAAAGGATATAATCCAAAGGATGAATATAATAAATGGACACCAAA